>NC_134324.1:20110425-20452845 GCF_964195595.1 Calonectris borealis | reverse complement strand
TTAATGCCCTTTTATTGGCCAGCTAGAATTCCCCTTGCTTGGCACTGCTTCTTTTCAACTTCGCTACCATGGACTTCCATTTAGTCAGCAGCAATATATGTAAATTAGTTCTGGGCATTAAGGAATAAAGAACAGATGGTTTAGAAAATGCTTTTAAATTAGTATTTTTTTCTTTAAAAGTAGTTTTGAACTCGGCCTACCTTTTCCAACTTATTTTACTAATTATTTTCTCTTACCCTTCCTTAATTCTAAGTTTTACAGAAAAATTGTGGAGTTCATATTTTTTAAACCTGGTATCTAATATGCCAGATTTTGTTCCATAAGAATCCTTCTCTCTTTCTAACAGAAGAATTAACAGAAGAATATGGCATTGAATAAGATTGTAAAATCACGTTCTAATACTACAAAAATAATGCTTCCATTAAATAAACAAAACAAAGTCTCCTCTACTAATCAAGAATGCCAACAATTATACAGTGACTTTTCATTCTGAACAGCTCAGACCAGTAACAAGCTTTTGAGGAAAACAAGCATACGTTCTCTTATCTGTATTTTATGCTTGCTTTGAATTGGTCACCAAGAGGCATGCTAACATGACAAGTGAGGCAAAAGTCTGAATTTACATACATCCATCTTTGTAGAAGGTATGAAGTGTATGATAAGTGCCAAGCTGCTGCCTCTCAAAAGTTATGTTCTTTCTTCCCAGAACAGGAGCAACAAAAGTAAAAGCTCAGGCAAGCTTTTATATCCTTGGTGAGTGTTGAGACCTGCTGACACTTGTGAGGGTGACGCCAGTCTGTTAACCATTGAGAGCTCAGGTTTTGTCCAATGTGGACAGCTGCCCTGAGGAACGCCTCTGGATGCCATCCACTTCTTTTCCTGACATCATCAGAACAGTCAGTAGATGGTGATTTATTCACTACCCACAGAGATAAAGTTTAGGCGTAAGGATAATGGCTGAATTCTGAAGGGAAGCATCTCTAATGACATATGTCTCCTGCTAACCAAGCATTAAAAAATGCAAAATTGAAAACAGTTAATCTGTGAAGAGATGATACGAAGCTGGTCTGCTCTTAGGTTTTCAAAAGGTATCTGGAGCTTACTTCAGAGTTTCAACCATGGTAGTAATAAAAGAATGACTAAGAAGACGACTGATACTCTAACTGTAATATACAGCACTGAAAAGGTAAACATTTCCTAGTTTTAAAGTAGTATATGACGCCCCTAGAGCAAACTCATTAGGGCAGGGTTATTAAGTTTTAAGCTAGTTCTTCTAAAACTGGCACCTGATACAATTGCTGGACTATTTTAGTTTCGTAAATTTTGCATTAGCGGACAGAATATTTCATATGTGGCTAACCAGTGCAAATAAATGCTTTCTTGTTGGCATCTCCCTGCAGTATGTTTTGTTCCAATTGCTGATTGTTTGCCAACACAAACTTCTCTAGGTAAATTTTGGTTTTACTTATGTAACGACAGAAACAAAGCTATTTTGAAAGATGAAAAATTGTAATATGGGGTCTGGAGACAGGGAAAGGAGGAGTAGAATAGCAGCGATATTCTATATTGAGCAGTCAAAACGGTGTCAGAGGCTGTTACTCAAATCTCTGATTGTTCTTGTTCTGCCAGATACCTCCTTATCTTCAGCGGCACGAGTGCTAATACAGGATGTGTGCACAGATGTGTGTAGTCATGGAGGTACTGAGCAATTTTTCAGCAGGATGTACAGATAAAATAGCACCTAGCAGTTCTGAAGGAACTAGTATAGTTGAAATGGCACTATCATTTGATAAACAATATTTTAGTTATCATGAGGTAGTTACATGAAAACAAGGTATTTGTGCCAGTGTTATATTATTGAATCAGAGAATTAGCCAGCTAAGCTTGCTAATAATTAGGCAATGTTTACTGCATTGCTCTGCTCTCGCTAAAACTGAACTACTTTGTTTGCTGTATATGCCTCAGGCTTTTGTGCCGTTGTGCGCCTTTCTGCTTCCACTGTGTTCACGCGAAGATTTCATATCTCAGCTTTTTATCAATATTCAGATTTGTCATGATTCACCCATCTTGTTTCAAATTATTATCTCAGCATTTGAGCAGGCTAGCTGAGACATGGCTTACGCGTGCATTGTAGATGTTTGTTTCTGTACAACTTAAAGTATGTTAAATTAAGGATGGTTTCTCATCTAGTAATGCCAGTGTAGCAGATCTTCAGTGAGTGGGAATTTGCCAGAGACTTTTACTGTAACGTTGTTGGGATCAGGCTTACACCCATAGTAGACAACCTTTGCTTCAGAAAGTTGAAGTTCACAAGTGCATTTTGGCAGCTTTAGGAAGGGGAATTGAAAGTTAGATAAACTAGTATCAAGTTGTGCAATAAAAAAGTTTTTTGAAGGTTGTAGATTCTTACAATATGGGAAATATTTTGCATGGCAAGATTGTTGCATAAATTACGAAAAACAGGTTTAAACAAGTATTGGCAATATCCATGCATACAGTTGTTTCCTTAGATAAATTAATTTGTTGTTTGTTAATGAAATAACGCTTGTCTCTCTGGGTGCTTTTCAGTAGTATATTCAAACAGATTGGTTATATGATAGAGGTACAGCATCCCTCAGGGAAATGAGAAGTTTGCACATAAGCAAACTTGTAGTAGCAATGGATTTTAAGAGGATTGGAGTTTCTGAACATAATTTTTTAGTTTTTAGTAAAAGGTGGTGTAAAATATTAAAAGCGTGCATGCATGCACTTATTAAATAAACCCATGAAGAGCTTTTAAGTGCAGAGATACCACCTCTGGCTCCAAATACCTAAGCTGTAAGGAGCTGGATTCCGGGAGAGTATTCCAGGAAAGTTCCCCTGGGTATTTACTGTGTTCTTACATTCATTCATTTTGCTAACTGCTGTTGGTTATTAATGCTAGGCAAGATGGACTTCTGTTTTGAGCTGTCACTGTGTTCAGAGTATTCTCCCTTTACATATATTTTTTTTTTCCCCCCTACATGGAGTGATAGGAAGGCTGAATTAGCTGTTCATATTTTCGTATGTTGCTATTACACTGTGGTTATGAGTTGATCTCTGATGTTGCTCCAAAACAAATCCCATCAGCAAAACCTTGGATAATACCATCTTTTGATACATCTTCAGTGAAAGTCATTAGTTAAATATCATAGGCATTATGCTTTAAATCTCCTTAGTGTCCCCAGTTCTTCACAGGTCTATGTAGGCCTGTCTATCCTACATAAATGTCAAAAGATTTCTCTTGGCTAGTTAGTTATTGTCCCCACACCTTCTCTTGCATCTATGGCAACTTTACCTGGGATAGCCTAGAACTACTTGTAAATAATGGGTAGTGTAGGCCTGCTAACTCTTACTTAATTATGTAATGAATTTGTCTTCATAATGAAAATGTAAATTTCTGACCTATTTTGTAATGTAAAAATACCAAACCTTGGAGAAGGGCTTCTAGTCTAAATTCCAATACTATGTTCTTTTTCGTAATTATAGCGTATGTAGGAAAAAAGCCTGCCTTCCCCCGCCCCAGAATAATAAAGGTTCTATTTTAACTCTTCAGTGTATGGTGTTAATTCATGATGGGAAGCTATTTTTGGTTACACATATGATGATGTCCTTTAGCTAAACCTCACATTTTTTTGCTTATGCGTCCTTACTTGGTCTGCTTTAATAAAGTTACACTACTCTTCCTATAAAATGGTGGTATCTGATGCAGAGACTTCAGCTGTATTCCAAACACCATGGCCATGGCTGTAATTATATCAGCTAATGGCAACCACTGGCTGTATGCCAAGTAAAACGAATAAGAATGATCTAATTGTTAGATGAAACAATGAGACACGCAAAGAACTTGGTAGTACTTTAGTAAGTCTCTTAAATTCTCTTTACTCGTCAAAAAGCTCAGTGAGCAGATCACTGTTTTTGCTGGAGATGAGCACATTTGTATTCATACCTGTCATATTTCAAATCTTAAGAGCATAAGAAATTATGAGATACCATACTCACTTTAACCTTTCCTTTTCTAATTTAACTGGTTCTTAACCAAACTTATGCAAGTAGGTTCTTACAAATGTTCTTGCTCTGGTACTGCCTGCTGTCTGTTAACTGCTTTGTTTTTCGAAGTGTGCTGGAATGTGCACAGGTAGCTCCTCTGTGTTGAATTTTACCCCATCAGGTGTATGTTTGTCTATAGAATGGTGCGTTAGCCTGAGGATTAGCTTAGCTGTTTGCAAGCTTCCCTGTTACTAATCATCACCTCTGCTTTGCAGAACATCTTCAAGTCCTGTAGGTTTAGAGGTCTGTAGAGCCCTTGGATGTTTTTACCTTTTTATATTCACCTTTGCCAGTAAGCATGAATATTATTCTTTTTTGGAGAATATTCTGCTTGTTTGGTTTTTTTTTTCACTGAATAATTAAGTTCTACAGCTTGATTACTGCATTATGTGTTTGATTATTGCAGGCTATAGAATTTCCCCCTCTACTTCATGTTGTATAGTTTAATCCTTTCTGAAAGGGATTTACTAAATTGCAGGTAGAAGAGCTATTGCTTTTGTAACTTCTTCCAGAAACTTTCTGCTGCTTCATTAATAAGATTGTCACGGTAGCAAAATCAGCTCAGGAAGGAATGACCTTCAGCACACCACCTGACTGGCCAGCCGAGAACTGAAACAAATGTCTAAGGGAAAAGTTGGGAATGTTGGTCAGTGTGTTACACTGGCAACTGGATTATCAAACTGGTCATCATTTCATCAGGATTTTTTTTGTCCTTTATACTTTTCAGTTGATTCATTAGATCCCTGAACTTAAAAAAAACACAAACAAAAAAATCCTTTGAAATTCTGTTTTGTCTTCAACAGTGCCCTTAAAGATAGTCGTTTCCCCCCAATGACGAGGGATGAGCTGCCACGGCTTTTCTGCTCAGTGTCTCTACTCACTAACTTTGAAGATGTATGTGACTACATGGACTGGGAGGTAAGGATGTCGGATATCGTTTAAGAAAATTATTTTGATACCATGAACATCTATAGCAGAAGTCACACCATTTAAATTTTCTGCATATATGTAGTGCAGTTGTTACTGTTCTGCACTCTATACACATTGTTTTGTGCGTAGATTCAAAAGATCCTCTTGGTAGAACTGTCATCGCCTTAAAAGTCTGAGCCATGAAAACGGAATAAAGTTGTATTCTTGCCCACTTACACGCTCAAAGTAAGACTGCTCTGCACAGCTGTGTTTATGTCTAAGATTCCATCAAGCAAGGTGTTGTCTGAGTGACGGTGTCCTGAGACCTCTTTTGCAGCATAGCTAACCACAGAAACGTGGTAGATCAGTCCATTGATTCTGGAAAGAGGATGTTCCAGTATGAAAGTTAATAGTTTGATGTATGCTTCTGGAAACAAGCACTGCAAAAAATGGCAATCCCCAAACAAGCTGCCTTATTTAGCTTGTAGGAGTGAGCCATTTATCTTTCCCAAATCTTTCTTTGCTTTCAGAGCGAGTGGCCTGCCCACAAAGCCCTTACACAATGAGGCCAAGTAAATCATTGCTCTTGTTTTTCTTTGGTACTTATGCATGGAGCTGAATCTATTTTAATTGTTAGGTTCTAGGAAACCTGCATGCATTCTCTTGGAACAGCAGCATAAAAGAGATTATTAAGAAGCAAATGCTGCTTTTAGAGTTATTTCTGGGAAGGTATACTGAAGGAAGCGTTATTCTGTATTCTTCTGCCTTTTCAACATTATTTGGTACTAGACACTTGCAAAAAACAAGTTACTGGACTTAAGATGAACTTCTCAGTCAGTGAGACTGTTTTGTTGCTCTTTGAGTCTATATTTGACATTAAAAAATTTTTTAAATTGTCATATACGACAGCGGATGTCTTACAAGCCAGAGACACCACACGAGTTACAGTATTTCCCTTTAATAGTGACTTAGCCCTACTAAATATTTAGGATTTTTTAAGAGAAAAAGAGGCTTTGTATTGTATTCACACGTAACAAATGTATATTGAATAGAAATTTCATTTGTTGTTAAATGGTACGAGGCCCTACTGTATCAGAGTGCTGGTATCCAGCAGTAACCTCAGCATTATGAATTTTACAGTAGCTGAAAATCTAATAAACGGGCATTTCCTGTTCAACTCATAATGACAAGGGCTTCTTCCCTTCTCATCTGTAATTCTGAATGAGGTGAATGTACGTTTCCGTTGGGGTTTATCAGCATTTTCACCATAAACAGAACTACTCATTTTTATGTAATGTCAGACCAAAAAATAAATCTTAGCTGAAACTGTGTGTGCATTCTCAACAAGCAGCTTTTTTTGGAGAAGTACTTTGTCTTGTCACTGAGCCCTTAGAGTACTTTAAACAATGTTTTCAAGTAATCAGAACTGTAGTGACTTTTAATACTAAATCAAGCTAGAAATCAAAATTAAAACAGTTAGAATTTTTCTGCTTTACTAGGTTGACTTCTGGTAGTAACCATAGTTATGTTTTCAATTTAATTTCATTTATTATAAATTATTAAAAATCAAGACTATGAATACACTCAGAAGATGTCTCTTTAAAAGTGTGAAGTGCATAATGAAATAGCATTTAGCTCTTTCCATGTCGTAGTCTATAAATATTACTAGATGCTGTTTTATTCTCTCAATAATAAACTTCTGAGGTGACCAAAATATTCATCCTTAAAGAGAAGCTGAAACCAAAGCCTGAGTTCAAAAATCCACTCTCTCTTGGAAAGACTGGTTTTAACTTTGGTCCTTGGGAGACTTCTGATTCATAACTTTAATACTTGTATGAAACAAAGGAGGCTTTTACTTTCTGTGTCCTTTCTATATCTCGTTGCAGAATCCTTGAGACTTCAACAGCCATGTAAACAAACTTAATGCAAAACTGTAGTCTTGCTCAGTTCTGATTGATTTTATGGATTCTCACAATTCTTCTTACTGGAAAGCCCTGACTTATGAGGGAAGAATGGAGGGGTCAAAAATAGAATAGTCCTTGTGTTATCCATTTGCCTAGTTGCTCTCTCCTATTTCATTTAAGGTTTTTAATGGTAGGTTTTTAAAACCTTTAGCAAATTTCTGGGAATCCTAAGAAATGGTCACAAAGTAGGTTCCATGATTTGGTTTTTTTTCTTTTTTTCCTATAAGTTAGGCATGCTTCTCAAGTGATTGTATGATATAGTTGTGGATGATCCACAAGCTTTCCATGCAAAAGAGGCTGGGGGGTGTATTAATATGAGAAAGATAAAATTTGTAATTGTTAGTCCTTGAAAGAATGATTCATGGCTGTTTGTGCCCCTGTCAGTGAGATAGCTTATGTCATCCATGTTTCTTTTAAGGGAGCTGCAGTTATGCAATATTAATGGCAAAAAGACATTTCAGGATGTCTGGAGTATGATGTAAAAAGAGATTCTGCATCTTTCGTCTTGTCTAATGCTAATTTCCAGATCATCCTGAAAAACATCAGCCTGGTTAGGAGACCTTACTGCTGTAGGTATGCCGCTGATGACCTCGTGGGAGCCAATTCAACAATTTCCTGACAGAGGTCACAATATTTCAAAGTTGCCGATTCAGGTAACTCACAGTGCTCCGGTGGCTTACAGGCAAGATCGTTTGAAGACACGGCTCAGGAGTGTCTCCTATATCCTGAAGCAGAGCGATAGATCTTCTTTTCTCTGATTAATGAATTGTCTTCCTAAACTAAATAAATTAGTATTTCAGTTGTAAAAAGCAATGTGAGATCCTTTTGCCGCAGAAACTTCAACCACGTAAACAGGAGATAGGAGGGAATTGACTGCTTTTAGCTCCCATATGATTTTTCAAATTGCTGCCATTTTCACCTTTTATAAAAGTAACTGGGAGAAAGTACAAACCTTTAAAAGACCACTTCAATGCCATGGTTCGTGAGGATGCTTCCTAAAATACAACTTAGCATTCTTACTTACATGTGACTTTGTACGAATTGCAGTGCACTTTAGTAGTTGAGCAGATGCAGGGCTTTGAAATGAACACCGGGAACTGTTTCTTGATTTCTGATAAACAGAACCCATGAAATATTGCTGTGGTCCGGTCGCCGCTGGGGTGGAGTTTCACAACCTTTCTCATGGGAATGGGCAACATGAGCAACTCTAAGATATGTTTCTTTTCTTGATAGTACTGCTCTTTTAAAGATCAGATATCAAAGGACTACTCAGGAGACAAATCATAAAGACCAATTATTTTTAAACACATTTGATATTGATAGCAGTCATTCCTTCCATACATAAATTCAGCTTTATCCCTGTTTCCATTCTCCTTGAGCTCATCTTTTTGATCTGTCCTTCTACCAAGTTTTTTCTTTCCTGCACAAACCTGAATTCCTGCCTCAGGATGCCTCCAATTTTGCTGTGGATTCTTAATGCAGATACACTTGCGTCTCATGTTGCACTGGGAACTGTGCGTGTAGTGAGCAGCACCCCAAAAGAAGGAATGTAGAAGAGTTTGCATAGATTGCTATGAAGTATCATGGCTTTGGGTCCTTCAGAAAGAACTTCTGTTTGGTTTGTGGAGCTTGTAAGTCTGCAGTTTGGGCAAATAAGGCCCCTACACCTAGAAGGTCCCGTGGGTGGATTCAGATCCCAGAAGTGGCGTATACAGGGTGTGATCATGTTGTAGAGCTTGCAATTCCAGCTTCGGTGCTAGAGGCTCTGCCTCCTTGAGAGGGTACGGCTGCGCGGTGCGTTACAACGGCCAATGATTTAATGTATCCCCTGCGTGCTTTTTTTCCTAGAAATGCAGAAGAGAAAAGTAAAGTGCCTCTACTCATTCCCTCTCTATTTCATGTTATAGCAGATGAACACCTTCTTAAATTTATTTTCTCATTAATTTAATTAAGAATCTGTGGGGGTTTTTGCTAGAAGGTAAAGCCTGTCTTGCTAGTTCAGACCCTCTCCCCATTTTTTTATTAAAACGACATAAACGTTATGATTGTATGTGATTATAATAGGAAACTTTTTGGAAAACATTATTGTAATTCCAACAGGGTAATAAATAACTAGAATTGACCAGCAGCTCTTTCTTAAAATACCTTGAAAGAGATCTTTGCCCTGAAGTTGCTGTTCTTCAGTGAAGTAGATTCTGCAGAATTGTACAGGCTTGCTGTGTTGATACAAAAGGCCTTTAGCCTGTGTGCGCTGGTTTAAATATTAGCTTAAATAGTTGTAGCCAATAATGTTGACTGAAAGGTGGCTTTTCATTGTTGACAAAGTTAGTACATTTAAGAGTTGTGGAAATTCTTTCCTTCCTGCAAGTGCAGTGGCACCAGCAACTTTTGCAGCTTATATTTCTTAGAACAGGGAAGAAAAGAGTCTTGATCTCAATATTTTATTCTCTTTGGACGATATTCAGTGTTTCCATGTACGTAAATAAATGATTCATTAAAAAAAGAATGCTTGTCATGAAGTAGAGAGCATGTCTCCCGAGTAGTCTTTTGCCTCCATTGTTAAATCAGAATGTAATATTTAAGCCCTACTAAAGATGATCAGAAAGAAGCCAGCACATTTGCCGCAAATGTGAGGCTAAAAAGCTGTAGAATTCAGCTAATAAAAAATGGGGTCAGCTTCTAATAAATACAATAGTCACTTAACCTGAAGCGTTCCATTTCCAGGCACGTTTGTATACAGGTATTTCCCTAGTGCTAGTTAGGTAAATGAAGGGAAAAGCTACTATGTATGTGGTATCATAAGGAATAGTGCACAAGTTACAGGCCAGCCTTTTTGTTTGAAAATGTTTCTAGCTTGCCGCCGTTCGAAGATTGAGCAGACAAACCGTAAGTCCGTAGAAGGATCAGCCATAGCCCAGAACAGCCTGGTTCATCGTGTGGTTACGTGAAGGCTTTTACTGGTAGAACTGAGAGGCAGGCAGGCAGGTTTGTGGCAGCTTAACTGGTGTGCCGGGGGTAAGGATTGCCCATCGAGCCGCGTTTCTAGGCTCGAGGGGAGGAGAAGAGCAAATAGTGAACTGCAGAACGGGCAGACGCTTGTTTCTAACACCAGGGAGGTGTTGCACTGCTCCAGCTCTGGGGTATTCCATGTGGATTCTTTGTTATCTGCTTTAATGTGTTTCTGAAAAAATGTTTACAAATAATTCATCTTAAACTAATTAGCGATAATTGCATGCAGATCTCTTACAGATTTCAGTGCAGTAGATAAAACTGAACAGAATGATTATTTGATGGTAATTTACACCACAGTGGACTAGAAGCTTAAATTTCAACAAGGCTTGATGTTTTAGATGCTTATCCAAACTCCTTGTCGATAGTCTAACAAGAATAATGTTATTTCTTCCTCTCAGTATGGTTGGAGAGTCAGCACAAGAGGAACAGATGTGTAAACTGTGTTTGGAACTTTGAGTCGGAACAGTCGAACATGAGAGTTGCTTGAACTTTGGTTTCAGGGTGGGTTTTGGAACAGTTTTTTCTTAGCCCAACTGAGGTGGATATAGAGAGAGACCGATTATGGGGAATAATCTAGCCAGTGCCAGAAGCGCTTGGCAAAACAATGAATGTGTGTGCGTGTTTTCCCCCATCCCGAGGTGTACGTAAATAAACGATTCATTAAAAAAAGTGCGTATAAATGAATATGAATGTGTATAAATAGACAACAAAATCTGAAGTTCTGTTGAGGTCATTTCAGAAGTAAAATTAAAAAATGTAGTTTAATGCAATCCTTAGATTTAGTGAAAGGTCTGTGTTTTTTAATTAACATTGTCGGTGAGCCTAGTTTCAGGCAGCCTCTGGCCACTTACACAGTGGGCCAAAAGGTTTATATCCACAAGTATTGGATACATAGTATACAGTATTTCATGCTCTAAAACCCTATAGAAATACCTCTATTGGAGGAGGTTGGTTTGTCGCCTTTCTAAGCCTCTCTCCTTACCTCACTTTCCTCTCCCAATAGCAACAGCCTAAATAAATTCCTATTCATTTGGGAGGCCGATGTGGCAATTCTGTGGTCTTTTTGCAGCTCAGAAGGATACCTGAATGTAGTCATTTCCCTAATAAGTGGTAATAGATGAGACAGAACTTAAACTCCATCTGCAGAAGAAGATTGTTTGGTTTGTCTTTCTGAACGGCACAGATGTTATTCTATAAAAACTTGCCTGTAGTGTATCCGTATTTTTTGCATTTTGAGAAGCGTGCCATAGGCTTTGTATAAAGTTCTGCGCTGGGCCTGGTAGGAAGCCAGTCACCGCCCGGGTGATGCCTTCCAAACACGTACCTACCCCTTACGCCCCCTCCTAGAGGGGAATATTTTGGGAAATTTCACAGAAGTTTTCCTCAATGCAGGAACGTCGGTCTCTTGAGGAAGACAAAATAAATTCCTAACTGTGCCCGTGCCAGTCCTAGCGTGGATCATTCTTATTTTGCTTGTGTGTGGCTTCCATTTGTTTAACGCAGGCCTGGTTTTGATTAGCTGGAGCTAAACAATGAAAAGCCATTTGTACTGGACTAAGAATACTGCTTAGCTGCAGTTGGAATTCTGCTTCACAGAATGCTGTGAAATTTTCCCAACAAGAGGAATTGTGGGTGCAATTGTGTTGCCTTACTTATTGTGCTCTGCATCTTTTTCTTTTACAGACATGGGCCTAAAAGTCCATTAAAATGGTTAATGGGAAACATCCAGTGCAATGCAATTACCTACTGCCTGAATGTTGCATCATACTTAACACACCACTAGTGCTCCTGGTTAGTTTCTTGTGGATACTAGATGATCCCTATTATGCAAAACAGTTGTGTAGAATTTAGAATCTAATATTCTGCAGGATTTAAAGGTGTGCAAAACCTGAAAATATTTCATCTTAGTGCTTAGGCAATTGAATATAGACAGTTACAAAATCACCAGCTGCAAAAACTTACTCTGTTCTTGGAATAAACTCGGTAGGCTCATTTCAGCTTCTAACACTGTTTCATTTTACTTTCAGGTCCTTTGGGTTCATAATTACATCATCTGAGCATGCAGATTTGATCTCTCTAGTGATTATATATCCATGTTACGAAAGTTAGGTTTAGCAGTGTTTGGTAATGAAATATCACGTTAAGATTTGCAGTGGATTAAATTCGTTAGTCTCAAAGTAATTTTTCCTATTTAAGAGATGTTAGGTTCGTGGGGAAAAATTGTTGAGGCCATGGCCAGCCACAAGAGAGACTCTTCCTCCCATTTCCCCATGCTTATATTATATAATTATAAAGATTAAAAAATTAAGTCTTAATATAAGCAAATATGTTAATTGAACAAGTGGTAGAGCTTTGTAAATATTCCTTATTTGTTTTTTTGACTGTCATGCAGTTACAGTAAAATAGATTGTCACTGGAAAAACTGTTACAGCATTTTTCAATTAATTTTGTGTCCAAAAAGGAGTGCCATACCAAATAACATGATACCTTTTAAACATAAACTATTCATTTCCACATACAATGTTGGGAACTTTGGATTTAAATGGAAATAACATCTTAGTTATTTAGTGGGCATGAAAATAAAAATGTCCGTCTACTAATGCTTTGTGTTTACGCACAGAACTCAAAAGCAACTGAAAACTTACTGGCAATGGAATATCTTTTATGGCATGCCTGATCCAAGAGCAGGTACTCGCAGCAGAATTATTGTACCTTGAAAACAGGGGTGCTTAAACAATGCCCTGGAAAGGTGCCTAGCCTCGTTACATTTTTTTCAATTTTTTTGGGCAGTTTTCAACTTTTATGTACGCCTAACTCCTTGGTATTAGTAATTTTGGTTTCCATACTGGCATTTTGTTGTATTAGAGTACTTAGTAGCACGGAAATAGGAGCTTGAAGCTGAATGCTTTGGAATACCTCCTTTTCCTCATCAAAAATTAGCAAAAATTTTGAAGGTTCCAGGCTCGAGTTCATAGTGTGACAAATCTTTCATTGTTCAGTTGTTACTTTGAACAAAATTAATGCTCTTAATTGAAGCATCATTAGACTTGCCAGCTGTTTGGTTGCCTGCAGATTATATCTGGTGACCAGGTGATTTTATCAGCAACAGCATTGCTGACGGTGTCAGAGGGAGACAGTAGACTCAGAGACAGAACGGCTTTTGCATCTCAGCTGGCTTTTCTTCAGACCAGAAATGAAGCTCTGTGGTGGGGAGCTGAGGACCGTATTTGTGCTGCTACTGATCTTACAAGGCTGTTAAGGTGAACACCTTTCAAAAAAATTACATTCGCTTCAGTACCACCTCTTGAAACTCTTTGCAAAATGGTCTTAACCACTGAAAGGTTCGCATTTGGGGTTTTATCGTGTTAGAAATCTTTTGTATCTTTTTTCTTTTCATGTACTAATAAAGCTGCCAATTTCTTGCAGGTGGGTGTACATGGCATTAGAATAGAATTCATCAATGAAAAAGGATCAAAACGCACCGCCACCTACTTACCGGAGGTTGCAAAGGAGCAAGGTCATTGTTGCACTTTATTTCATATGATCTGGTGAAGAATTTAAACATACATATAAATCTAAAATGCAATATTTGACCTTGCACTGATGTCAGATGATGGAGCAATATTTAATTGTAAGAAGACTCTTATATAAAATGCCAATTACATGCCTGTATCAGTCCCTTATAGGGATTCAGTAAACTGTAGCTGTTTTTTAAACAAGTCATAAATGCAGTGTAGCTGTAGAAAATAAAATGTGGCGGGGTGGTACAGTGCTGTCAACCAACTTTGCAGGTGTTAAAAGCTGTCAGTTTTCGTGTAGTTATTATGCTGTGGTACTAGTGACATGCAAAAACTCTATTCAGTGATGGGATGTCTGGTCAATTATCTTAACAGCTGATTTATTCCTAAATTTGCAATGATCAAGTCTTTTTTTTTCAGTTAGATACTTTCTGCTAGTACTTAATTCTTCTTATAAACACTGGCTTCCTGGGTTTTTTGATGGATGGAAGGGAATTAATTCCAATATGAAAGTCCAAAATAATGTTGTTAAAGTCCCTTTTAATAGAGGCACAGACTTAAGTTTGTGAATTAAAAAAACGATAGTAGATTTTGTTGAATAGTAATCTTTTGGACTAAGGAGCTGACTATGACTACTCATTACGGTTTGTTTTTTTTCCCAAGCTTGACAATGTGTCTCAATCTTTAACATTTTGCATTGCTGCTTTTTCTTTTTTTTTTTTTTGCCTTTTTATATTTGAGTTGGTCTACTAAGGAATAGGACGAAACCTTCACTGAGGATTATCTTTAATTGATAATTCTGTTTCCAAATATTCACTTAAAAGTGTAGAGGCTTTCCAGGACAATTTTTTTGCTTTTCTAATCTAAGGTTGGCTAGTTAGAGAAGTGTTTTTTTGTCGAGACCTTTGGTGATCACTTAACAAGCTTTTTTTAAATTCAGGAACTGGGGTGGGGGGTGGGGTGGGGGGTTAAATTTCTAAATAGTTTTAGTAGTCCATGCATTGCAGTCTGACTCTTCAAAGTACCCAAACCCACCCATTTGTATTTTTTTATGTACCCAAAACTACCCTTTTTTCTTTTTAATGTAACAATGTGACTAATCTAATTGCATCTTTTGGAAATTACATGTCTAACAGCTACTTAAAATATTAGGCTTTTTTAAATCAATAAATAGGAGCTTTGAATACCATGAAGATTTTATTGAGAACAATAATGAATCTGTATTTTTAATCCATCACTTTTTTTTATTACCCAGCCACCTATAATATAATATAGTAGTTCTGAAATTAGAAATATCATTGTAAAGTTAAGTGATATTTATGGAGAAATCTAGTCTCTGAAGTTCTCTGCACATGTTCAGCTAATAATTCTTTTAAATTTTGTTTTATACAGAAATTTAATCTTTCATACTGTCATAGCCATTTATAATGTATAAGGTGATTGTGATATATGATCATACCTGAACGTTTCAGAAAAGTTTAATTTTGTGTCTCACTCCCAATCTAGGACACCGGGATATAGCGGGTCCACTTTTAAAATATTTCAATTATGAGATAAAAATATATTTTGTTTGTAGAGTGAACTTTGTGTGTAAAGAAAGCCTATATGTCATATTTCCTTCAACTGTTCTTAAGTAGGGAAGAATGATCTATGTTTTATACAGAACTTCAGCAGAGCACTTTCATTATCAGTAACACCACATACTGTACTGTATTTTTGCGACATCTGTTCTTATTGCTATACTTCTCACTAATTTTTCCTACTGTAAAATTCAACAGGATGGGACCACATTCAAACCATAGATTCCTTATTGAGGAAAGGAGGCTACAAAGCTCCGATCACTAATGAATTCAGGAAAACAATAAAGCTAACCAGGTATGCATCGTGGGATACTACAGATAAGTCCTGTTTTTGTAATACTGTGATGTGTTCGTTCCTGGTAAGTGCTTATTTCAGATGTTAATAGTAAGCTTTCCTGTATATATTATTAATGATTTCTTTCTTTTCACAATAGCAGTACGGACTTTTGAGAATATCTGTGCCTTGCACAGGGATTAGTGGCACTAAGCAAGAAAGAAAAGGCTACGTATATATCAGGGTACCTGCATATTTTGTTTCATACCTCTGCAAAATCTTAGCAGTGTATTAGCTGTTGCGTTTTACACTTTGGTCGTTGGTTGTAACGGATCTTCAGGGGCTGCTGTAGCGAGGATGACTTGCCGTGGTCCGTTTGTGTTTGCGCAGATGGTGCACTATGGGCCTGCCGCTGTGAAGTCAGGGAGGCCCCTCGGTGCTAGAAACCTGTTCAGTTCTCAAAGCAAGCATTGGGTCTTCTTTATCTCCTGTGGAGCATAGGTCTCCCTTCTCTAACAGGTGCTAGGTGTGCAGACTGGGTAGCTGATCTGACCGTCAGTCTGCTAGCTAAGTTAGGTATTCTCAGGAGTGAAGACATGAATTTAATATTTTGTTTCATACTCTGTCACTCTCGCACACTATTTTGATTTTGCTAATTTAATAAAATGTGTTCTTGAAGGCTTCTTAGCGGGTGGGAGCCAAAATATTTTAGAATTAAGCAGCAGAATATTCTGCCTATAATATTGTAGTTATATGGTGAAGGGTGGAGGAGTAAATGTCTGTAAGAACACCTCTAAAACTATGTATTTTTATAAGCTTGCAGTATAAAATGACCGCTAAACCCTAGTTATCTATTCCATGCTTGGAGAAATAAGAATTTTTTAAACCTGACGTCATAAGGAAGAATTGACTGTTCCTCCTCTTCAGGGAGGCCACACTTGACGTACTATAATACAAATAACAAAATTAGAATCCTTTGTCCAAAACTGTTATCCGTCCTATCTTTTGTCAACTTTTAGGGATTCATAGGGCCACAAGATTAGTTCTAAAAATGTTGTATGTATTAGTCTTGTTTCTCTGTCCTGATTTCTTTGGAAATTCTTTCCTTCTTAGCGCGACTAGGTGTACGGCAGACTTGGCTTCTTTGTCCATAATTAAAACCCAGTCCTTTCACTTCAGACATTTGAAAATACTTGGATTCTTCTGACTCTTTATGCATTTTTATAGGACAAAGACCTGAGATTTTGGTTCTTTTCAGCTTCCACGTTTGTCATCTTCATCTACAGATCTTGCTATTAATTAGCAGTAGTTTATGTTTAAACCAGATAGAAGGCAAAGCATTTCTTAGAAAAAGAAATATTTTCGTATTAGAGGAATTACTTGTTCAGTGATCTTGTGGATGAAGAATCAAGACTTTGCGTCTCAGTGACTGTTCAGAATTCTGGATTCCTGTAGGAACCTGATTACCGTGGAGTAGCTGGGACTAAGGAAAACATGCTATTCTGAAGGTTAAATTAGGGATGAAGGATTTACAGAATCCAGCTAAATTCCCAAATGCAGAACCCCAGTCTCCTTTTAATTTATTTCAGCTGTACACCTTGTTATCTGCTGTTCAAAAAGAATATATGGAGGTAGCTGAGGGCAAGAGTAACAGTGCTGTAGTTCTTAAATGACAATTCTGTACATCTCAGTAAATGGGGAATATATTTTTCCAATATGCAAAAATTTTCTGCGTAGCACACATTTTCTTCCAGCTAAGATTTTGTTTGGAGCAATGGCATGTGAGCACAGAACAAAACAAAACAAACAAAAAACCCACCACCTCCCTCCCCCCCCCAAAAATCCCATCAAAACCCCCGAATTTAGTGTATTAAAGTTCACAACATCCAAACTGCTAGCAAAATCACTGGCCTGATAAGTGGAATAAACAAAGCATAATTTTTAATGTTCAGAAGAAATTCTTTTTTTTTTGGCTGTCTGTTTTACTTGCTTAAAAACTCAGCTTCTGCTGACATATTATAAACAGTAGTATTAAAATAGTAACCATTTCCCAGCATCAGACAACCTTTTTTAGAGCCTCATTTTAATAACTTCTTGTCATACAGTAAAACATCTATTGAAAGAGTGGAATAAATGCTTTTAACTTCTTTTTCAAGTCTCTGAATTAAAGTAAATGTCCTGTGTGCGAATAAAGCTTTAAGCTGATCAAAACTAGTCTACTGCTGACTATCTTCACTTGAAGTTAATACCCAGTAGTTCTGGCCGTGTTTTGAAGAAGAGAACTAAAAAATAGTGGAGCTGGAAGAAGTGTGCCAGGTCTAGGGGTCTAGAATGCATAAGGACGGTAACCGCATTTTCTCTTCCATCCGAACCGAGCAGAGGTGACTCTAGTCAGGCTGCCTTTGCCTGCTTTGTGACCCCCTCACAACCAACTTCATTCGCTGCCAAGCTTATGGTTTAGTTCCATAGCGGCAGGGGATTTCATTCGCAGAGCAGCTGACTCGTCGAGTGCAGAGCGCCGCACACCGTCCACAGCCGTTCGAGGAGAGCTGCAGCTAATGCCTCAGCGAGGACCGGCGGCCATTTGTTAAATTAGTACATCGTTAACAAAGACTGTTGTATCAAGTAAGCGTGGGCACCTTTAGTGCTCTGAAACACGTCCACTGAAGCAAAAAGCTGCAAGTGTAAGATGTTCTGCTCTGTTCCTCTGGCAAAGAGGCAACAGAAGCAAATGCGCTTGTCACCTTAACTGCTGCAGTTGGTAACTCCACAGTAGTTTAAACTTTTGTGTTGAGTTGTGAGTGCAAGTGGTCGGGCCATCTGTTGTGCTTTTTTCAGACCTAAAAGAGGAGAGAACAACCAGAGCAACTCCAGAAAAAAATATGATAGAAAGGAGAGGTGGCAATATTTTAAATCACTGTAGCTGGATTCACCAAGTCTCATCTGTCAGATCTCTTACGCAAGGTCTTTCTAAGTGAAATTTGTGGAAATGTGGAATAGTGTTGGGTTTGTGTAGCTTTTACACTTCTACAGATAGGTGTTAATGTGGCAATATGTTCCTTGTTGTCAAACAATAGCGATGCAAGTATATCCAAAACGCTTGTCAGGGCCTGGATTCTGCTTTTAGTTACATACAGCTGATGTTACTGCGGGACCTCTCTCCATTATTTTTCAATGGTCTTGGGAGTCTGGAGAGGTCCCAGTGGACTGGAAGCTGGGAAATGTCCCATTTTTCAAGAAGGGTAAGAAGGAAGACCCTGGCAATTACAGGCCTGTCAGTCTCGCTTCAGTGCCTGGTAAAATTACGGAGAAGGGTTTTCTGGGAGCTATTGAAAAACACTTGAGAGACAACGCAGTCATTGATCATAGCCAGGACAGGTTCACGAGGGGAAAGTCCTGCTTAACCAACTTAATTTCCTCTTATGCCAAGGTCACCCATCTAGTTGACCACGGGAAGGCAGTAGATGTGGGTTTTTTTGATTTTAGCAAAGCTTTTGATACTGTCTCTCACAGTATCCTTCTGGACAAAATGTCCAGCGCGCAGCTGGACAAGTCCGTAATACGTTGTGGGAGCAATTGGCTGACGGGTCGGGCTCAAGGAGTTTTAGTAAATGGGGTTACATCAGGCTGGCGGCCAGTCACCGGTGGGCTCCCCAGGGCTCAGTTTTAGTGCTTTTTAATGTTTTTATAAATGACCTGTATGCAGGAGTCAAATGTACATTAAGTTTGCTGACGATACTAATCTAGGAGGAGCTGTGGACTCCCTCAATGGTAGAGAGGCCTTACAGAGAGATCTGGATAGACTGGAGAGGTGGGCAGTCACCAACCGTGTGAAATTTGACAAGAGCAAGTGCCAGTTTCTGCACCTGGGACGGGGTAGTCCTGGTTATACGTACAAATTGGGGGACGAGAGGCTGGAGAGCAGCCCCACGGAAAGAGATCTGGGGGTTTGGGTTGATGGCAAGTTGAATGTGAGTCAGCAGTGTGCCCTGGCACCCAAAAGGGCCAACTGTGTCCTGGGGTGCATCAAGGACAGCATCGCTAGCTGGTCAAGGGAGGTGATTGTCCCACTCCGCGCTGCACCGGTGCGGCCCCACCTCGAGTGCTGGGTGCAGTTTTGGGCGCCTCAATATAAGGACATCGAACTGTTAGAGTATGTCCAGAGGAGGGTGACCAAGATGGTGAAGGGCCTCGAGGGCAAGACTTAGGAGGAGCGGCTGAGGTCACTTGGTTTGTTTAGCTTGCAGAAGAGAAGGCTGAGGGGTGACCTCATTGCTGAGGGGTGATGTCATCGCAGTCTACAGCTTCCTCAAGGGGGACAGCAGAGGGGGAGGTGCTGATCTCCTCTCTCTGGTGACCAGCGATAGGACACGAGGAAATGGAATGAAGCTGCATCAAGGGAAGTTCAGATTGGACATTAGGAGAAGGTTCTTCACTGAGAGGGTGGTCGGTCACTGGAACAGGCTCCCCAGGAAGTGGTCACAGCACCAAACCTGTCAGAGTTTAAGGAGAGTCTGGACCATGCTCTTAGTCGTATGGTTTAGTGTTAGGTAGTCCTGCGAGGAGCAGGGAATTGGACTCAGTGATGCTTATGGGTCCCTTCCAACTTGAGATATTCTATGATGCTAGTCTAAAAAAATAATGTAACTCCATTTAATGTAGCTGGGGTTATTTTAAAAGCAGAATTTGGCAGACAATTGATACTGATTGTTTTAGAACAGCCCAAAAATCTGTAGTGCTTGTTTACAGTTTCTCTCCTAGGTTTTACGTAGACAGTTGGCTGAAGATATGGGACATTCTCAGTAAATCATCATGAGTTTCTGTTCCTTCTGCTTCGAGCAACATAGTAGGCAACAATTTTTAACAGTTCTCTTTGCTTAAAATATTTTTCATAAGCACTTACTTGTCACGTGATTCAAGAATGACCCCAACAGCCATGGCGGTTCCCTCCCTGCCCTCGTGCAACTGAAGTTAGTCTTATTCCTAACACCAGAAGTACAGAGCCGTTATCAGTAAACATATCACTAGCGCAGTATGTTTAGTGCTACTTACAGCTTCCTGGTAACAGTTCGTGAATTTGCTGCTTTGCTTTTTTCTAGGTACCGTAGTGAGAAGATGACGATGAGCTACACAGAGTACCTTGCCCATCGTCAGCATCATCACTTCCAAAATGGTATTGGGCACCCCCTTCCACCGTACAACCATTATTCCTGACACTGAGCCGCATGACCAGTCACTGGACCTCTCTGCAGACCTCTTCCCAGGAGACCCTGCCCCTTCTTGGTCTAGCTATCTCTATTACTGTACCATTTTATGATGATAGTTTCCGTTGCCATGTTGAGGCTTCTTAGTTGGTTAAGCTCATCATGGCAACGGGAGGGAAAACTGCATTACTACAGAGATCCCATACTTTTTTTATTATTGAGTCACTGCAGATTTTTTTGCAGCATATATAGCCCTTGGGTTTTTTATGAAATTTTAAATTTCTACTTCATTAACATTGAATTATATCAATCAAGGCTTTCTGTGACTGTGGATGGAAGGAAGAGTTTAAGGATTACAGTTAGGGATGCTTTGCTTAGCGAAAAGGCATTCATGGCTTTTGCATTAATAGGTGTGACAGGGAATGAAACATATCAGATTCAGGTATTATACTAGACAATGAATTGCATTTTCATAACGTCCTTAATAATGTTGCGTGTACGGTATCTCACCCCCACAGTAAAGATTTCATGTAGCTATATACATGATCTTCAGATCCAGCACATACAGCCAAAATGTCAAGGCTGACATACAAAATGCTTTTTTGGATGAAGAGAAGCAATTACCTCTACAGTGAGAGGTGATGTTAACATGGCAGCATTTTCAGAATCGAGTGGTCTAATCGATAGGGCATGACATAATCCAGTAGGCTACCAGACACCTTTGTCTCCCATTCTGTGCTGGGAATCGAGGGCAATCCAGCCCTGTCAAGACTAGTCATAATAATGCATTTGTAATGATACGATGCCTTTCTGATGATCTCAAATTAGGAGTGACATTTGTTTCTAAAAACAGGTTGGTGAGTAGCAGATGTCATATGAGGAAGAAAATGGATTTAGATTTTAGTGCCTTTGACTATGACATAACTATATACTTATATATAAAATTCATAGAAAAAAATATAGCAAAGATGCCAGACATTCTAGCAAACTATATTGAGTCTGCTCTGGCGTCAGGTTTTTGGGGATTTTTTTAAAGTGAGATTTTTTTTTTTTTATAGCAAACCTATTTTGGAAAAGAAAAATCCCTGTTTTGTTCTTTCTTCTGCTTTTGAACTTGTTGAGTTTTATCAAGTCATGAGTAGTTAGATAAAGTTAACTATTGTTTAATACAGAACAAAGACTGTTGTGAAAGCACAGGACAAATATGCCATATTTAACATGTTTTCATCCATTACAGGAATAGTACTTGAGAGCTGTAAGTACTGTGTAATAATTCTGATACCCCTCCACACGGTGGAAGAAAGAAAACTGATTGGAACTTTTTCCTGCTGTAAAAATAGGATTTAGTAAAAGGTATGTGTGGTATATTTGCAAGCCCAGTATATGGTAGGAGCTAGCTCCTTGCTCACGTGCCTGCAGAACTCGCACTAATACCTGTTGTAGTTCAGTGCATATTCTAGGGGACAATACATGCCGTCTATTACAGAAAAGACCTTCCTAATATGAGTGAGTAAACCACAGTAAGCAGAAATTCCAGTTATTTTGAATAATGAATGTTTGTAAATATATAGATATATAAAATTCAAACAGATAGAATCAATTAAAATCCAATTGTTAAAAAAAAAAATCAGACTAATCGTAAAAATGTTTCCGTGGGGTTTCAAAACCAGATATGGATAAATTATGCTCATCTCTTATGAGAGGTTAGCTTTGCCACTTAATTTCTATGGAGGTTCTCGTCGAAGGTCTTTGGTATTCCTTCATCCACAGCATTTGATGTCCAAATATTAACATTTTCAGTTGTGATGCCTTAATTTATAAGCAGAGGGCCTGAAATTTCAGGAGCCAAGAGATGCCAGCCAGAAGCTGCAAAAATTAATAGATGTTTATACAGAGGCTATTTTGGATGATACTGTTGTCTTGTTTCTACTTGGGGAACACTTTTAAATGGATTAGTCTTCAAGTGGAAATTGTGAACAAATGGCTACCTGATAGAGTTGTGTTGGTTTTTTTCTTGCCCTTATAGGGAAACTGAGCACAAACTGAATCATTCTGCTGCAAAAAAAAAAAGTCATCCAAACCCATCTTTATCTGTCATCTCGTTACAGCGTGCTCATGCTTCTGTATGAGCTCATTGTTAGAAGTTTTTTAAAAAGATCTATTATATATAAAAATATATATGTATTGAAAGGTGCTAATCAACCTCAAGCAGGTCACGTGACTGGTCATGCGGATCTAAAATCATATCAGATTTTTTAAAAAATCTTCGATATATGCAGATGTTATACAGAATTTCTTACCAGTGTAATAATGATATACTGATGAATAAACAATCCTGCAGGTTTTTAAGGACAAGGTCAGCAATACTTCCCACCATGGCTTGGGGGGGAAAAGGATAGTTTTGTCTCCTTTTTGTATACAGCATAATGCACAATGCATTTTTGTCTATCTCTTAGTAGCTGTTGCTTAAAAATATAGTTAAAAGGGTGTTATACAAACTGTAAAGGTGTGCTTTTGAAATGAGTTAATGCCAGACCCTTCTGGACCAGAGTTTTGTATCACTAATTAAAAAACTGTTACAGAGTCTGTGGTCAATCAGATTGTATGATATTTTTTTTAAAAGATTGGAATGATCAGTCTATCTGCAGTGTTTCTAGGGCACCTACCTCCTCAGCATGCAAGTGCTGACAATGCTATGGATTGTTTCTGTGTAATTGTGGGGTTTATTTGTACAAAACGTGCAGTTCGCTGTGACATGCACTGGGACAGAATAGGTCTGTTTGCTTAAAGCTGATCAACAGTTGCTTTCACAAATGTCATTCCCTCGTAGTTATGTTTAGTACCCTTTTAGAGATATTGCTGGTTTTAGATACAGATTTTTAAAAATTTTTTCTTTTTTGTTATTTGGGGTACTTTATAAGAAGTTAAGGTACAACCAAGTAGCTTATTTCACTGTTTTTTAAGTTGGAATGCTAATTTTTTATGAGCACTACTCAGTTTGCCTTATTCATTAAAGAGCTTGTTGGGGTTTTTTCAATTCTTTTGCTTAATGTTCCTAAAAACCCTGTTCTGTAAACTGAGTTAGACAACAAAACCGTAGACTTGACACGAAACTATTACTTAGTCATGCTTCAAGTGGCCTTCCTTCTGCCGAGACTGCTGTAGCACTGACTTTCCACCATCTCAACCCCAATGCTGATCGTAGCAGGGGGAGGGCACACTAGAGTTCTGACCTCAGATACACTATTAAATCAAGGCAGTCAAATCCATTTGCACACCCTGGCGTTTGTATACGGACCTCTTTACTTGTCTTCAAATGTGCGGGTTTTTAAAATTGTTGTCTGGAGTAGGTTACATCTCTTATGTGTGTTAGATCGAACCAAAGAAGCCTCCAGCCATGCCCAAATGCTGCTCCTAAAGCCTGCCTTCCAGTCCTTACAAAATCCCTGCAGGATTAAATGTGTTAACTTTTTTATTTTTGTACAGTTTCTAACTGATTTTTGCTAGTGATGTTAATTGAATTAAGTTTATTTGGGGAGTCTGAATATCTCCTCCATTTAAATAAACTGGTGACTTTCCTTTTATGTTAAAAAAAAAAAAAAGTTTAAAAAAAAAAAAAAAAAGAGAAACCCAAAGTGTGCCTCTCAGATTTAAGGGTTTCTGGTTACATTTATTCTTAAGACCAGCAATGATTCTTTATATACAAAGATATGTTTTCCTCGTTTTTTATTACTGTTAAAGAAAAAATAAAAAAGAGAAACCTCTTTCTTTGCTCTGGACCCAGTAATTGCGCTGGTACATAAACGCACTGAGAAAACAAACTTTTGTTTGAAACTTTTGTAACAACTTATGACTGTTTTTGTATATCAAAGTTGATTCTTTTCAAGATATTTGGATCTAGTTTCTAAGTTATTTTAGTGTTTTATATGTTACAAAAAAAATTACTTTAAATTGTTCACCAGCATCTTGAGTTATCTTTAATGCAATGGTGACACACAATGGGCTTAGAGCTACCTGGAGTAGCTTGTAAGGCCTCTGTCTTTTCCTTCCTTCCTTAGTAACTTGATTGATTACAATAATATCACAGATTACCTGAACCCCCTTCCTTTATAACTAGATCCTCCTTCCTTCCACATTTAATTGCTATTAGTGTGAAGAAACTGTTGAAATGGGCATTTTAATATAAGTACGGCTTAAAAAGAGAAAAATGAGGAAAAAGAAAAAAAAATATATAGAAGGTTATCTGTGGGTCTGTGAGATATGGCTGTGGAAAGATATTGTAGTAGTTTTAACACTATTGTTACTACCTTTTAAATCATTTACCCAATAAAATAAGGAAAAAGAATCACCATTTCTTTTTATGTTTCTTTTCTTAATTGTGTGGCTTGGTCAATTTTTTTTTACTTAAGCATTTGCAATTCGTATTAATGTTAAAGGCTAATGATGTGTTAGGAATATTTTCATGTGATTAACTCTGTCTTTCCGTTTTGCCTGCTGTAGGAACAGATTGTGGACAGGTACAGGCAGTTTTCAGTCTAATTCAGAAGTGAGTCACTGAACACTCCGAGTTAAATCAGCATTTATATCAGTTACATCAGTTATATCACTGTTTATATCAGTATATTTATCAGTATTTATGTAAGTTATCAGTTCAGTTTTGTACTTTTTATATCTAACTTCAAACATGGAATTTTGTCCAGGCTTGGGCTCCTTACTCTCTGAGGGGGAGAGCTGGTTTCAACCTTTTTAAGCAAAACTTTGTTGCATAACTGGTTATACTGGTGTAACCAATACATTGCCTACACTACTTGTAGCAACATTATTCAACAGAATAATGTGGCAAAATGTGTATCAAAGAGTATATTGAAGTATCACCTAAAATAATTTCAATACATTTTCTTCTACTCTTACAGTAGTAGGTGTGATTTTAAAGAATATCTAGGCTTGCTTTGCCATGAGGGATTTCTTTATCTTGCATGTCATATCTAGCTAACGTGTAGGCTGTCATGTTGACCAAATTTAATGGAAAAAAATTACAGTGTAGAGTTTGCACTGACTTACGGGGTTCCCGGGGAGTGTGGAGGGCCAGGGAAGCAGTCTTTTCCCCTTCTCCAAAAGCTTTTAGTCTTAACACAGTGGGGCCATTTTTAAGTTGTTTTACTTAAGCAGATCCAGCGAGAACAGCAGACCAGAACCTTTCGTTCATGAAGAGCTTTAACTGTCAGCGCCATTTTCAGTGTCCCTGTAGTAACTCTGGCTTGGTAGCAGAGCTTCCTGGGGTGTTGGTCAATGGGCGAGGAGGCCTTGGCAAACCTCTGCGCTGGGACGGATAGCTGTGCTGATACCAGAGAGATGTTTTATCTGAGGAGGGAAGGAGCGTGTTCCTGGGAAGCAATGAAGCCACAATCCAGCTGATGACAAAACAAAGTACTCGCACAGGTAAAACTGACTTGGAGAACTTTGTTCCCCGAGCCAAATTCTCAGTGCACTAAGAGACATCATTTTCTACTGAGTCTGAGTTAAAGGGAGCATATTTGCTCTGTAGGATAATTCCTCTAGAAAGCAAGAAATTTCTAACATCTCCCTGGAATTCAGATCTCATTTTAGAATGGTTTTGTTTGCCGTTGACTAATTCAATATTAATAGATCTCCTGTCTGCAGATGCAAAGTCTTTGAAAACAAAGCAATAAAATCCATGTAACCTTTAGATGTTGAAGATTGATGCAGCCATTACTCCACTTGCTTTGAAGCCTTGATTTAGAAGATTAAAAAAAAAAAACAACCTCTGAAGGAAAACCTGCCTGAGTAAGTAGCTTCCATTGTTATTTCAGTATCTCACAGATTTGGTATCATTAGTCTGAATTGGGTAAAACCAACCTAAAACTCACAGTCCATTGAGATGTATAGCTAGTTAAAACTGCCTACCAAAAGTTTCCCACTCTTCTTGCTACTTTAGCCAGCTTATGGAGTTATCACTCTACAAAAATCAAACTAGCAAAACAGTACTGAGCATTAAGGATGTTCCAGAGGTGGGAACTTGCTTATTCTTACATATATGTTGGTATTAAACAATGAAAGGTTGACTTACAATTAGTTATAGAGAGATGGAGAGGATAATTAGCAGTGCCTGAAAAAGGAAATTGCTTGCTTAGTTCATCTCAGTTTCCATAAAGCACTTCAGGCTAGATTTGTACTTAAGCTACTGTATCAGTCTTTATACTGCATGAAAACTTAAAACTTTTACAATGCATCTACAATAATACAGGTGGACATATCCAGTATGTTTTTTTTCCAGGAACAGTATTTGCCAGGAACCTTACACAATGAAATACCTTGTCTGAAATGTACTGGGTCACAACATTATTGCAGTCTATTTAAATGTATTTTTAATTACAGGCAGAAACATTTCTGAAGTGCATTAAAACTACTTTGCCATCACCTATAGTGTGAGAGTGTCTTGAGTAATTACAGTAGCTTTCCAAACAAAGCCTTGAGCTGAAAACTTCTGTACATGTTCTACAATCTTCTACTAAAGTGACATAGAACCGGAAATAAAAGGCACTGCCAAAGTTATGGCACGAACAGTGGAAGAAGCATAGAGAAAGCATCACAATCCTATAAATACTGTTCCCTGAGCTCTTTACCTGAAAGACAGGGACAGGGACTATTTAAACAGTGATTAAAGGATTTATGTCCTACAGTGAGGTCTGCCAGTAAACTCAGGCTTGGCTTGTGTTGATTGACAGATAACAGGCACAGGTCATACTTAAATGCTTAAAGCTTCCAGAAATCCTGGTAATCATTGTTCTCGCTTACAGAAACTGCTACGTGCAAGGTAGACCACATCTAGCAGTACAGACTGCTTAAGACAGGAGAAACCATATTCTTATCTGATTTGATGATTAGCTATCTAATATTAAAGCCCCTCTGTGACTCTAACTGTTAATACTACAGATTGAAGTGGAAAGTCGATTTCGGTTTTCTTATCTAATTTTAAAAAGTCTTAAGCAAGACAGACTCAGTGCCTGGCACAATTAGAATGATAACAGAACTGTACAGTATCCATTAAAATGCATTTATTTGTTTTAATTCAAAAGTTTAACAACTATTTGCCCAGTGATCCGGACTTAGGGCACAACAACAAAAAAACCCATCAGACCAAAATACAAAAACAAGTACACAAATTACCCCTTATTGTAAATGTTACCTCATAGCCAAGTTTTAGCACATTAAAAGGTTTACAAAATTTATAACACTCTTACAAATTATTCAGAACTAACAGCATATGTGGCCGATGAGCCTCTCCACATCCATCCTTGCCCTTGCCATACCATTCTGTGCCTGGATAACGCCATGCTTGAACAAGAGGGCTGGGTAACTGGACCTGCAAGTTTCCAAAGACTGCGTTGTGCTTCAGGCCAGTGCCCGAGCGACTCCAGCTCCCTGGCACAGTTTGGCTGGTGAGAGCAGTGGGGGTATGCTCCTGTTCTGCCTGCTGCGTCCTCTGCAGCATTGAGATAATGACTCAGTAAATGCAGAAATCATTTTTAAAAAAGTACAAAATTGACCCTGAAGAAAAATAAAATCATTTAAAAAAACAGCTTGGCTTTGACTAAGTTACACTAAAAGCTGCGAGACAGATTTACAGCAATATCACTGAGGACGAGATCACAAAAATCAACAGATTTGTTATGAGTCTTGTCACTGTAAAAATGAAAACATCAAAGTTGACCTGTCTGCCTGTAGAAACCTTCCGCCTCCTCACAGAAGGGCTGACATATGCCCTCTTCCTGGGTTTTTGGCCTTTTCAGAGCTTTGTTAACTATTAGGACCAATTTAATTCCTAAGAATCTGCCTCTAGTGAAAAAATTGCAACAGCGAGAAAAACAGCACATCAATATTTTCCACTACCTATAGATACATAGGAAACAAGTGCCAGTGGTTTAGATGCAAGAATTAGGACATAAAGTAAAGTACAGTAATTTAATGGTTGCCAATAGCCTTTTGTGAAAGGAAAATACAATTGGGCTTTACAAGGTGGTATCAAATATACAGAAATATCAAAACCGTGATTGTGGCCAGAAACAGATGGCTAAACCTACCATGAGGTACTCTGTCATCTTAAGGTATGCAAATGGCTGACTTTTCATGTCTCCCAACTTCATCGAGGCAGCGTCTCCTTAAACATGAGTAGGTTTTGCTTATAAGCAGCGTTTGTCAAGCCCTAAGAAGCTGAACCAAAACCAAGTATAGGTGCCTGTTCATAGACTGTGGCTCATTGATTTATACAGGCATGGTCAAGAGCTGTTAATTTTCACACTTCAAAAGAAACAAGACGCAAATTCTTCTTTAGTGCTTAAATAGGAGGAAGTTAAACAAACATACAGTTCAAACACCGCAGCGTCTGAATCCTTGAAAAATAGCACTGCATGTATCCTGGACAGCCAAAGCCTTGGCACAATAATCTCAATAGTCACAGGCTGAATCCCCAGATGTTATGGTGGGTGCAGAATTCTACTAGCTCGCTTTTCTGCTTTGAGGGCTACTTACCCTAAGACTACATAAACAAATTTCGGTAAACACGTTTTTTGTAGTCACTAATGCTTCATTTAGACGTACATTTGGAGGCAAATTTAGACAGTCATTCACTGGCAGAAAGAGTAATCAATTGCATCGCTGCTTGTTTCTTTTGTTTGAAGTGCCTACAGTATGGAAAATTAGGAGAGTAGAGGGCTCTGTTCAGACGCCTTAATACACACCAACTTCTCTGAAGTCTAGGCATTGGCACTGCACAAGAATTTTTTTTGGTATTGTGCCTGACTTGCTAGAGGACAGCAAATCAGCCCACTTCAGGGTGAGATCTTACAGTCAGCTTAAGCTACTGCTGAAAGGAATAGTCTGTCTGGCTGTGTGGGCCACCTCCTGCTCTGCCCCATAGCTTCTGCTGATGTTTTCGTAACTGTTAACACTGTGATAAAAGATACAGGAACATTTGACCAGGGAGGACCAGGACTACCCTTTCAATTGTACGTTGCACTGCTGCAATGTAAAATCTCATCACCGGGTACCAGGCAACAGCTTCAAGTTATCTTGACATAGATTGCGTGCTTAATACCACAGGAGAGAATGCCAATTAGCGTTCAAGAATAGCAGTATAGTTTTGCACTTTAATTTCCAGCATAAATAAACATAAAAGCAACCAAAGAAATCATCCGTATAGCATAACTGCCTATAAAATAAACCATTCAGGGAAAAGAAAATCAGCCTCTGCCAGGGAAAAGAATAAATAACCCCTCTGGAGATTAAGTATTCTGCTTTCCCATTCAAACCAATATCCTGCACATTGAACAAGCGCTGTCTGATGCACATTCCAAACAGATACCAGGGACAGCTGAGAAATAAAGCATGTGAAGTTCCACGACATTAGCTTCAGAAGTTCGTTCCCTTTCTGCTCCCGTTCTGACCTGTTCTTCACCTTCTGTGAAGCTTGTGCCTCAGCTACACTGGTAACAGTTTCTTGTGGCGCCATGCCATAAACCAAAACGAAATACAAAGTTTAAAAACCCTTCAAAAAGGGACAAGGGGAGGGAATAATTTAACTTTTGGGCCCCTCACTACAAGAAAGACATTGAGGTGCTGGAGCATGTCCAAAGAAGAGCAATGAAGCTGGTGGAGGGTCTGGAGCACAAGTCTTATGAGGAGCAGCTGAAGGAGCTGGGGTTGTTTAGCCTGGAGAAAAGGAGAGTGAGGGGAGACCTCATCGCTCTCTACAACTACCTGAAAGGAGGTTCTAGCGAGTTGGAGGTCTTGCAAGTAACAAGCGATAGGACAAGAGGAAATGGCCTCAGGTTGCACCAGGGGAGGTTTAGATTGGATATTGGGAAGAATTTCTTCACCGAAAGGGTTTTCAAGCACTGGAACAGGCTGCCCAGGGAAGCGGTTGAGTCACCATCCCTAGAGGTATTTAAAAGACGTGTAGATGCGGCGCTTAGGGACATGGGTTAGTGGTGGACTTGGCAGTGCTAGGTTAATGGTTGGACTCAAAGATCTTAAAGGTCTTTTCCAACCTAAATGATTCTATTCTAACTCAGCCAGCTTCATTGATATTGTCCAACAAGCAAAGAAGCAACAGCTTACTGTCAAAAAGAGGTAAAGGTTCCACTGCCTTCCCTCCCGCCTGACTCCAGTTGCACCACTCGACTCTTAGAGCAGCTCCAATACTTCTAAAATCCTTGCTGAGTGTAGTAGCTGGTTTACCTCTCTACTTTTTTGCTGACTTACCTTGGTCAGTTCAACAAGCTCCAGAACCTGCACAGGTAAGGTTTGGAAGGGGAATATGAATGTCCCATTGGCTTTGATGAGCAGTTCTGTCAGCATACTCCATGTTGTGAAATTATGCCTGAAATTTCTAGTGTGACTCAAAACAACCGGACCAGCGTAACAGAGAAAAGCATGAGTCACAGCACAGTGACAGAAACAGACATCTGTGATACGGGTGGGAGGGAAGGCAGGAGCAATCACAGTGGCTCTGCTATCAAAGTCAATGGTGCAAGTGGTACAACCACACCAAGAATCCTTTCATCCAAATTGCCCCAGGCATTTCCCTCGTGTTGGCTATATTTAACATTGCCATTCCTGCTACTCAATTTTAAGTCAGTCAGAAGAGCTCACAAATTTTGCAATCCAAGCTAACAGCCTGCACTGAGTGAGACACCTGAGCTTATTTAAATGCTTCTGCAGTCTTAATGGTGGCAAACAGCAGCTGTTTTATACTTGTTTAGAATGCCCCGCAGCATATGACTGTCAATAGGAAATGTTGTAGTTTTAAAAAAAAAAAGCTTGCTACTGTCACATAACTCAAATTTTTCCAGTAGCTACAATATTCTGAAGAAAAAATAAAGAAACAGGAAAGATTCTTCAAAAAAGAACCAAAACATAAGTGAAGCAAATAATAATGCTAAATAACAGTTGCAAAATTTGGCTAAAGTCATTCCATTGTAATACCAAACATTCCTCCTAAACAGGATTGAATCCAACATAAGGCATTTTGCTAAATTCTTAAGTAAATAAATAAACCATGAGACACTTGACAGTAACTATGAGGAGGGCAGAATCCCTGTGTATTTCATTCAGCTATTCATAGGAGATGAAGTATATTAATAGGGAGCATGCTTTAACATCCAGCACTGTGCATCTTAGCATCTCCCCGCAACACCCTGTATTTCATCATGAAATACTGAATCTGCTGAAATAAATGGCAAGAACTTATATCACTTCAGCAACTAATTAAGTGGTCTTCCACAGACGGATTCAGGCCTTCAATACCAACGCATTCTTTCTTTAGGCCCCACTCCACAAATACTTAAGCAACATATGCCCAGCTTTACTGAGGCAGCAGTGAGACTACTCAATGAAATTCATATGTACTTAGACATTTGCAGGATCAACAATTGACAGGTAACTCTGTATGCCAGTAGTTCTTATTATCAGGTGCTTAGCTTTCTCAGGTTGAATTCTGATTAAAAACACAAGGAGCCGTATAGTCTGTATAACTAAGACTAGCTATACATGTTTGATGGATAGTTTAGGTATATGTTGTATGTTCTCAAGTTGTGAGAGTACAGTATATTTATTATGTATATATATACACAGCAAGGCATGGAAGAAAGCCAGAAACCAGTTTGTAAATTAGAACATGGGACAATATATTTCTAATTAGGGTGTACTTTTTTTTTAATCATACGGAGTAAAAATATTTGAAGTAGCCATTTGTTCCCTCTCCAATGAAAATTTTTTTTTTTAAGGGAGGGGAAAAAAAAGTCAACCACTTCTTATTCTTACTTTTCCTTCTTGAGGTATAAGTGCTGTACCTTAACTTCAGAATATATCTTCAGGTGATCCAGCTGGAGGAGGTATGATGGTTTTGTTTTATCTTACAAGTCACAGCTTTGACAACACAATGAATCTATAAATTGCAACAAACTTCTATACAACAAAATTCTTGCAGCCCTGAAACCCAACAGTCTGTATAATAGACTCACAATTAACTATCTGGAGGAACACACTCAAGATTTCCCATCTTTCTGCGCAACAGTTTCCCCTCTAGCCTTGGAAAATTTGAACAGGTACGCACAGTTTACTATTTATCATTCTGCCTATCTAAACCTCCAAAAGACGTGTTGACATACTAGTAAAGACTTAATTGAGTCATACTAGTAAACTGGAACACTTTCTTTTCAGTAGAGGCCTGCACTGATTTGGTGTTGCTTTTTATATCTGTATTTTAAAATCAGTATACAGAATGTATTAGAGCTGTAGAGAGAGAACATAGTTTCATTTTGTTTCTTCACTAATCACTCTGCTGAGTGAGGATCAGTGTAGAACGCAGAGGAGGAATGTTTCAAAAGCTAGTAAGTAAAAAAAGAAAACTCTGATGTTTACATTGGACTTCGTAACTCCACTCCCTCTCCAGTCTAAGCTAAGAGAAAAAAACATTTTGTACAAAGTCAGGTCAGAACAGTGGATGAAATATCTTATCATAGTTATACGTAACATGGTCTTTTGGAATTATTCCAACATGGTGTTTTTCCACTCACTCAAATAAAAGCACCTCCAAAGCATCAAGATCTGATGAGACTTAGCCAGATAGATATTCATCCACAGCAGCTTAGATATTAAGTAGCTGATTTTTTTTTTAAAAAAAAAAAAAAAGATTTTTGAATGAGTTATTGTTCCCCAACATTTTCAACCAGCTTAAAGAAAATACAGTAGAACCTCACTGTTTTGCACCTACAGCTGGGAGATTAAGTGTACATCATTTCACTGTGACCATTTTGCAACATTCAAGTGCTAAGAGTTGAGCCAGGATGATGCATTTCAACATGTGTTCTGTTCACATCAGTGGAGCGTTGCAATTCCTTTATTTCCTACCCTATGATATAAGTGTACTTATATTTAATGGAAAATAAGTCAAAACGAGGTAGCACTGCCACTCTCTTCGCTGGAATGTGGACAGATCCTGGCCTAATTTTAAGTGGTGGCTTAGCAAGATTCTACTGTAATCTACACAAAATGTATAAAACACGAACCTTTTCCAGAATAAGGCCACTGATTTTGCCATTGGCAATAGGCAGTGAGAAACAGCAGTTAAAAAAAAACCTCATTTGACTGCAGAGGTGTTTTTGAGGCAATAAACTGGGGGGGAGAAGTATAAACACATTGTCCTCTCATCCCTTCTCTTTGTTTTCCAGTATAAGTATCTCTGCTTCCTGTATGTACTACTCCGGGGGGGGAAATTTCAGTCTATTTTCTTAGCTGGGAGTCTAAGCAAGTCCACGCTACATTTAAAGATGGGGACAGCACTGTAAAACAGTAGGATTACAAGCTTCCCATGAGTCATGGTCATGACAGTCTGATGTCCAGATGCCCAGATTCGATACCAGGGCCCATAAAAAGGATCTGAGACGGCTGGGCACAACATGTTGTTCAAATTCACTTCTGTAACCTGAGAAAGTGACAACAAATTTATAGATTAACAATATTTTTGTGTTGCACTGATTCAGACACCTAAAATGGTAATTTTGAAATTACCATAATAATAAAAAAGGTTTAGGTGACAATCCTTTGTTCAACACAAGTAAGGCAGCTTTCAGAAAGAAAGCAGATCCAAATTCAGTTGTGCATTTAATAGATGGATTTATGCAGGTACATAACCAATTTATGAAATATTTTAGCAATACTTGTGAGATATGAGATACAAATGCCCATTAGAACATGCAATTAGAAATTTGCATGCAAGTAGTCTTATCCATATATATCTGGACACTTTGAAAAACTAGTCAGTGTTTGCTTTGAATGTGCTTGCAGACTATCCATTTCTTAACCTATATTTACTTACCAATCCCAGAATCTGCAAGATGCTAAAATGATATACAAACATAAACCCCGTGGATAAAAGAGCCCACCAGAAATTGCAGAGTGGTTCTGGAGTGTAGATACCTTGAAAAGAAAGCAATACATTAGTATTCGGCTGAATTGCTGTGTCCATCAAACACTCATGAATAATCCTCTCTCTTCTCCTCTGTGGATGTTAGGGCATCTGGCTTTAGCTGATAACCTACTCAATACCATTATACTAATTAATATTTCAGAGCCTTATTTCTTACCTGGAGCGTCCTGATCAGTTTTTTCCCTTATTCTGGTCCAGCAGTAAAATGTACAATACGTTACCTCATTAAGCTTGCCTATTTTTCACCAACACCAGTGATTTTTACCTCATTCTTTCTTCTACCACAGAAGTACTAAATGATTTTAAAATACAGTAATGGTATGTAATGAATCTTCAAAAATCAGGTTATTTATACTTAAAACACCTGCTTCTTAGGGGGGTATGACTTCAGCATGCACAGAACTAACCTAGGTAGTGGCAGTTACTGCACAGCACTGTCTTAGAGCATAGCCTAATTGCCATTTCCTAATTTTATGTTTAACAACTATTAAAAAGTAACTTGCACCAATAATGCCTAGGAACAGAAAAGCTGTATAAAGTAGTCAATCCATTAATGACAGACTGTGCTTTTAAATGAAAACAGCTATGAGGTATTTTCAGATATACACTACAAACAATTTTATAATCAGTAGATATCACAGATACTGTAAAATATTTTTCTCCCTTCAAATGAAGTAGCAGATACTACATTATTCCTGGGTTCACCCTTCTCTTTCCTCCTGAAACTAGGTTTTGTCAATTTACTGACAAAACACAATGTCACGTGATCTAGAATGTACCAAGGAAATCAGATCTAATAAAAGTACCGTTAGATACAAGACTTTTTTTGGAATTAAATTTTCAAACATCATATGGTGAGAACAAAAACAGTTTACAGAGTTCTCAAGACTCTTACTAGCAGACATGAAAATTTCCATGTAAGATATGGGGAAAAATATTATTTTCCTTATGCTTTAATAACTTTACCTAGGGACACAAAAGAAAAAGATGCACAATGTCATGCTGCTCAGCTGCTATAAGAAGTTGTAGAGATTATAAAAATACGCTGGCATTTTTTATCTGCCTTTGTGTGCTCTCTGATCCATTAGATATTATTAAATATTGGAACATATATCCAGTACTCAAAGGATAGCTTACAGCAGAGTGCAATATTCATATTAGCCTTTGCTAGCTAGCACATTCAGTAATTACCAGGAAGATTCAACAGATTTCAGCATATACTGTACAAGGCTACTGGGAACTCAAATAACTACACATGCGTAGCTAGCTACGACAGAACTCACCAGACTAAAGCTGGTATGAATATACCTATGTATGGTATCGTATGTAGATAAAGGCAAATAACTGCTGTTACTTGCTTTACCACACCACCATATAGTGGTGCATCCTGTCTCAGGTTTAAAATCCCTAGAGGACTGCTTTCTCAATCCCTGTTGCCCTTTTACAATTATTTTCTGCATAGTTTTCTCCCATAGTTTGTGCCTATCATGCCAGTTTAGATTGATTTTGCAGTAGCTACCTGAAATAATCTAATTTAAATATCATCTTGTGAATGTTACAAATTCAAAATTACCTATTTTATTGTCTAGAACTGTACATCTGTTCATTGTCCACTCAAAATAACATAGCTTCTCTGTTGCTAGTCAACAGAGAGTAAGGAGTTGATTGTATGCTTGAATGACAGCAGCACATATGCACCCCATATATCACCCACTGACTTTAATGAGCAACAATATTAGTGTAATTACCCAAGATACAACTGCACACCATGTTTTAGTAAGCAAGCTGTGACTTGGTGCAACGATGATAAATATGAGCAGAGAAGCTACTTTGAAAGCATAAGGCAGCTAATAAGATTTCTTATCCAATGGGTAGGTGAAGGTCAGAATAAGCAAAATCCAAAGGTAAAAGTGAACTCTACATGAGTAACTTTAAGTGGAGTGCTCTACAGGTAAAGGGAAAAAATTCACAACAGTCTAACTCTTTGAACATACTTAGCAAGCATGATCTAAGAGCTGGTATCCTATTTAGAAAACGGTACAGGAGACTTTTCTTAAACAGCAATGATATTCATTAAACTCCACTGCCTGAAAACATCAGATACGTGACACCACCTTGAATACGGTTTTTCATTCCAATGAGCAAGAGAAGAAGCAACTAGCCTTGGTGTCAGAGTTCAGGAGACCATGGCTCTGTTTTTGGCTGCACCAACTTTAAGTGACCTGGTCAAGCTACACAGAAACTCTTTGTGTTACCTCCTCAGCTGTAGGGTAAAGAAAACCCAATCATTTAACTTGCAAAGTTTTTTTGTATTGTCTTTGCAGTTTTAGGTGCACATTTAACCTAGATGGAAAACACAAAATAACATTTAAATAAGGTATCTAAAACAGCTCCCAGGAACTGGCGGAGTAGTGCTATGTCAAATTTGGTTTCACGTGAACTCTCCTGGTTGGCAGTTGCCTGTGTTATTTCACAAGTATTCTACAAAGCCTGAGAACAGATGGTAGTAGTCTAAAGAGGTAAACACTCAGAAAAGCTAGAATCCAGAGACCTTGATATCTGGGGGACTTACAGTGCAGGTAGTATATAAACACTAAAATAGACAAGTGAACCCAGCTATGAAACAAGACTGGAGGGAGAAAGCAGTCATTAAAAGACTAAGGAAATTGCACAAGATGACAAAACAGATCAGTGACATAATTTGGCTTTGAACCCAAGCTTCCCATATCCAGCTTCAATCTAGTCAGGGAATCATGTTTCAGAAGTCACTTAGGAGAGTGGAGTTAGGTTCCTCCAGCAAAGAATTTCATACTGCTACGTCGTCTCTCTGTTGCAAAACTTCAAAAAATACATTAGCAACTCTCACCCCCTACAGACTTTTGATCTCGCTATGTAATAGAAAAATCCCTCCTTGCTAGACTTTGCAATTCTGAAAATAATAGTGTGATTTTCAGCAATATCATTATTTGGACATCAAGGGACAGAAAGGAAACGACCTCCACACAAAAACATTTCAGAGAGCTCTGGATTCCCAAGTGTGCTTTGGGAAAGTAATTTTAAATTCATACCTGGGATATTTTCTGTACGTTTCCATTAGATAAATAATCACTATAGATTTTATTACTCTATGGTCCTGCTATTCAACAGATGACTGTTTAATGGAGCAATGTAGTCTATTTTCTGTAGTACACAGTCTGTTAACAGAAACATACAAACAGGAAAATTGAGTGGTTGGTTGAATGGCCTGTGTTGGCTTTGGCAAAAGCTACTGGCTGCTTACATAGGAGATTAATTTCAACAGGTAGCAGTGAGTTTCACTCTCTATTCACTAAGGATCACAGGCAATTCTTATATGTTAAGGACTTTCAAAAATTTAATCCAACTGGCACTAATCTCATTCTCAAAAATGCTCACGCCCCAGACAGCTGAGACCGTTGCAAATCAGGGTCATCCAAGTAGGCTGTATATTTGCTCTTGTGTTGAAATAGCATGGCAGTGGACATTTCAGTTTAAATTAAACTTCATTATTTCAATAGCATTGATAGGAAGGATTTCACATAGATTCAAGAGTTTGGGGTTCATCATCTGCTTCTGCAACAAGAACATGCCAAGTGGTTAATTTTGCCATCCAGGAAATGGAAGCATGGCTTTAAAAATCTAAAGATCAAAGAGACTCATTTTCTTTCATACTGCTTCCCCCCCTCAATGTGTCGTGCTAGTTCTAGTGTTCTTATGAACTATTATTTTTATTTAAAGTTCTCAAAACATAGGCTTGTAAAAATGTGAATGCAACTTAATAGAAAGTAATACTCCTTTTGTATTTCTGTGAAAACATAATGTAGGAGAAAATTACTCCTCTGTTTGAATTAGAACCTAAATATAGTACATTTTTTTAATTTAGTAGGGTGTTACAATAATATCTTTTTCCTAATTCATGTCTTGCTTTCATTCCCACTGCATTTGATAGAGCTTTACCAGTTTTCCAGCCTAGCACACTCTCCTTCAGTAGTCTCACAATTACAGGTAGACCTGCTTAATCCAAAACTCGAAGCAACTATTACAATTCCTTCATTTTCAAGCTTATAAAAATATGAGGACAAATTTATTTCCATTTTACTTCGCTTGATCAAGGAGTTAATTCTAGTAGTGTGGCCTATTGAGCTAGCCTAGAGACCAAACTTCCTTTCCAGGGGAAAACAGGAAAAATATTCTCAAGAGGATGAGCCTGAAATCCACCGTTTCCCCTACAGCTGTTCTGAATCTACGTGTAGGTTTCAAAATACTACCTTATGCCAGGAGATTTCTGTTTCCCCGAACGCCAGCTACTGTCATCAGAATTGGCTCAGGCAGGGGTCTTACATTACCTGCTCCTCTCAGGAACCACTTTTTACGTTACATAAAGAAGCAGCAGCAGTTCTTCCTCTTCCTTCATATAGTAGTAGTTCTTCCATATACTGGTACATACCCTTCTAAACTTCTCTATCTCCTACAGAGAGAGAGACGTCTTTTACAGACCTTGGGCCCACTCAGAGAATGCCACATTAACTTACTTATTTAGTTCTAAGTGTTTCATAATAGGCCACCATAGTTCAAAGGAACCCTAACTGCCCAGTGCATAAAGCTGAGGGTCACACGACAGAGACATGTCCCCTCCTCTTCCTTTCCAGCTCTCTTAAATCATCGAACAAGATTATCCTGAAACCATCAAGCTACAAGAGAGACTGCAGCATGAGCCTGCAGCCAGAGCAACCGCACACACCTCCGGTTGCTGAAGAGTGCCGCAGCTACCCTGCTCTCGAGGTGCCATAGAACAAGCACAGCTGGACAGTGAACCAAGCATTTACGTCTAATACATGGGATTCAGGAGGTAGAGAAAAGCTGGAATAGGAACATGGAAGCTGCCAGCAGGAGAGTAGGAGAATAATACACAAGAGTTGACAGGTCTCCAAGTAATTAAGAGTTTCAGTGAAAGAGCTGTACCGCACATTATCAAGTATTTCAATGAGGATGGAGATAAACTAGATTTATGACTACCTAACTATATTCAAATATACAGTGATTTTTTTTTTCCTGGATCACTACTAAGGTATATAATAAAGCCTGCTTTGTAACTCCATTTAAAAGCTAAGGAAAGATATTGCTAAATACACGTAAGTGTCACAAAGTGGGGAAGCAGCTGAGAAAGGGTACAACAGCTAGAAATGTCTTTAAATATGGTAATTCCTCACTCTTGCCAGCAAGTCCTAACAGCTAATGGAAAACACAAGTTTAGATCCGCAGTTGCTTTAATTGCACTTTCCTAGTTTACAGCCACAGGAAAAATGATCCTTTCATCTGTACTTGCTATCTATATTCTACATCTTACAACTTAGCCTAGCTTCTCATTAGGTAAGAAACACTGCACTACCCTTAAGAAAGCTGGCTATACAGAGCTGCTTCTGTCCATCTTCTGAAGCGCGACAGGGGCATGCTCCATGAGGGGGAAAAAAGAAAAAAAAGAAATTATCAACTTCCACTGACCTTCTGACAATGCCATAGAACTTCATCTCTTCTGATGCCACTTTTGAAGACACTTAGATCAAAAAAGAAAAGGGCTTTATGACTTGAGTCAGAGAGACGGTTTCTTTATTGCTTATAAAGATACAGCATTTGTCTTTTAAGCTGAAAATTCTGACTCTACTCCCATCAAACAACTCATCTACTTAATTATTTAGGGTGTATATGTCTGTCCACTTGTGCACAGGTGTGCAACAGTGAATCAGCTCTTAAAATACATGGGATTGCAGGACTGTCCAGAATTTGCAAGGCCATTACTGTAAGTTTTGGCTTCAAAAGAAGATTCTCCCCCGAAAAAAAAATACAACCAAATCAATTTACTCTCTCCACAGTGTGGACAACCTGCATTTGAATTGTGAATTTTGAGAATTTGCATAGCCATTTTGACAGAGTGGATGCTGGAGACCATCTCCCCCTGCAGGCTGAAGTGTCAGAACCACACAACCATTCAGTGGTACCAATACAAAGGTCTCTGATTAAGCATACATGATATCCTGGAACTTCAGGTACTGTTCATACATCAGATTGCTCCTTAAAGTGACAAAATCCTAAAAAAACTCAACGCCAACATCCTTTTCTACTTCATTAAGTTATTAAGTCAACTAAATAATGCTGGGGATCTCAAAACACAAGAAAGATTATCCCCTGAACTCCATTGCTAGGAAGGTGCTATAAATTAACCCTTATTTCAAACTGCTGTGGAATGATATAATTTGCTCACAGCACTCAGGAAATAACAATTCCACTTCTTCAATACGATTCCGCAATTCCACAAATTTCAATATGATTTGAAGCTCTGAAATAAGGTGCACATCTAATCTTGTCAAATCCATCCAAAAATCTGACCAAACTAGCTTAAGGACCGAGACAGTCAAGAACTGTGAGTCTCTAAGGCTGATGCAGTGCAAACTAGATTTTTTTTTTTCATTATCTTAAGAGTATAGTTAGAAAAACTAAGTTGTCCTGAACACCACTGAAGGTCTCGAATACCTTGATCTTAGGAGGTCAGATTAATGCACTGTTGAAATAGTTGCGGCAAGTTTGAGACATGACACTTCCTCAGCTGCCATCTCCCTAAGCCTTCTATCAGCAATCTGTATCCCAGTAGCATGAAGTATAATTATCTGAGCATACTCATATGCTTCAGAAGACTGGCTTAGTTGTAGATGAAAGTGGTTTGAGGAGTTTTTCAATGAAGGGGTTGGTTCCATGATCTAAATCTGCGCTGCTGTGGTTCCTGTCTTCTTCCTTCCACCTTCACCATTCACTGTACCTCCCTTTTGCCAATCCTAGCACTCAGATGACACAACAGTAAACCAGTCCAGAAGCTACAAAAGCATTCATACTTTTTTTGACAAGGAAGCAAGGGTCTCACCTCCTAAGGACAAGGGAAAACAGTGACCTACAGCTCTGGTTCAGCCTATCCAGCTATTTCAGGAATGCTGCATCCTGCCCAGATGCATACTGTAAGTTTTGGCAGGGTTCACAGGTGATACAAGGTGAGATTCATTCAGCAACAAAGGTGCCAACTGCAGATATACTTCACGTAAGAACTGCCTTGAGTTAGTAATCTTCTATGCCGGCCTGTTATATCTGCACTACATCTATTTTGCATGAGAGCCTCTTATTGCAGCCAAGAAAGATCTGAGCCATAGTGCATAAGCATTTATTTTGTCTAGCCTGGCATGCATGTGTATGTATACATGCGTATGAGCACTTGGAAAGAAAATATATTAGAAAAGGAAATACGGAAATTTATATTCACTCAGTACAGAGGGGAGGGAGAGGGAAGAGGGAGAGAGAAAGAGGTCTTAATCCCCAACAGGGCATGGATCCTTCAGCTTCAGTGAGTTCACTGTGCAAGACTGAAGCCTGAGTTCTGAACATCTCTCTCGTCAATTTGATCCTAAGCGTGGTAAAGCCCCCACACTTACATGGGGGGGGACGACATGAAGGCGATGCTGCCAGTGCAACATGACCTGTTGTCACCACTGCAACCAACAGCAGGGAGAGAAAGAACATAAATGATTACAGCCCTTGCTTACTGTCACCCAGTTTCCTTTTAAAAAGAAAACACTTCAACAGGTAATTGAGTATGTGTGCATGACTGGTATGATACTTGATTAGCATGTCAACAAACTTGGACATGCAGTTCTGTATAGAATGAGCCTCAACTCAACTCTGCTTCAGGTGTTCTGCTCAACCTTCCTTTGAAAAATGTTAATGCTACAATTGAGATCCTATTAAGGCCATCAGTAATATTGGCAGATTCCCAATAAAACTGAAGTAGTATATTTTTCCATATACAATCCATTCTTTTTCATTTTTCCAATTTGACTACCCTTCAATTACTTCTCCCAATCATAATCCATAGATTCACTGATGGAAATTTCTATTTAAAATACAGAAATAAAGCTGCATGCTGATCAACATCACTGATGAAAAAGCAATTTTCACAAGATATAGTTAGGATAGAGGGTATGATCTACTCAGAAAGTACTTCAAAGAAAGGTGCTAGTGAAATGACAAAATATTAATAAATGTTTTCAGGCCAAGTAATTTTTCCATCAAAAATCATACATTAGGTCTCCTGTGGCACTAGCTATAACTACTACAAAAGTCCATGGGTGTTTTGCTAACGAGGTATTACAGTCAGTCAGGTGATCAGGAGCTAACGGCATAAGAAAATGAAGTTATTAGTTACACAGCCTAGGGCAATCTCGATATATTTAGCCAACAAAGTTTTTAGAAATTTCACTGCTATCATGTCAACATTAGATGGCAGCAAATATCTGTAAATTAATAAAGGGCAAAAATTTAGAAAACTGCACTAGGATGACAACTGTACAACACAAAGCTCTTCAAACTGCAGATACAGTCCTATCAGCCCCAGAAAACAGGTGCTGAAGAACCCAGAGAACCTTTACTTCAAAACAAACAAAAAACCAAACCAAACCAGCCAAACAAACAAAAATCAGAGGAACACATCGAGGGACATCCAAGGCCAAATTTTAAGGCAAGAGAAATACATATCTTAAAATGATGTTATATAGGAACTTCAAGGCCATCAAAAGAAGTGATTTAATGACATCACAAGAGCTTGGTTTGTCATTGCCTACAGTGTACCACGTGGCTGTTTACACTTTCTGCACTCCCCCCCGCCCCTTCTGCAATGATTAGGAGTTTGTGTAACTTCTACAACTGTACTGCACCCTAGCATTACTTGCCAGAATTTTAAGATATCAAAGATGGATTAAAATTAAATGTGGCTGGCATATTTCTCTGGTAAGAGAAAGAAACAGAATGATCTTTTGAAGTATGATACTTTACTTTTTCCTTTGGATCATTTTTATTTAGTTTCACTCAGCAGTGAAAAACAAAAAGGTTACAGAGCCATAGTGAAATGAGTGTGAAGAATTGTAAGTGACTGCTGGTATAAAACACAAAAGATTCACCAGAATGGAAGAAGCTGACTATGCTTGTTCTAAGCATTTGCTAAATTGTATCCCATTGCTTGACATCACATTCTTGGGGTTTTCATTAAAGGCTACTGAACATCTGGACCATAAATTATCATCTTTTATTTCCTGAATGGAACAATTCCGCTCTGCTAGAAAATGCAGCTGGAGGCATGTCAACGCTAGAGGGGGGCAGAGCATCACACCAGATGAATACATACCGCATTCCCTTCTAAGGAGCAACAATTCGAAAAACCACTGGCCAGTGGGACAATTTGGGATTCCCAGACTTACTGCACTACTATGGTATATGCAAGATAGTAATCTTCTTAGAAGAGATAACAAGCAAGCTAGTTCATTTCACTATTATGTGTCACTACATTTCATTACAGCTTCAGAATTTCAGGAATTTATCTAACTAGCCAACTAATATTTACATTGGGATAGAATAATAATTTTTTTTCAGCTCATTTTAAGTTGCAGTACTTCTCAAGAGACATCCAAGAAGGCAAAAGTCTTAAAAATGCACCCCACCAACAACTTAGAATGTTGCAAGATGGCAGAGATGCTACTCAAGAAGACAGTGCATGTTATGCCAATACATTCTTGATATGCCTTTGGGCAAAAGACCATTTTTTTAATACCCATTTCAGTGCCTGAAGTCTTTGTTACCAAAGTTACAAGTCCAACAAGTCTTTGTTACCCGGTTACAACTCCAACATAACATCACAAACTTTTAAGTAACAACATAAAGAAAATTGGTAAAAAAGAGCAAGAGTAAAGCCTGTGGTAACCATTAAGCACAGCTTTTTCATTGCATGGGACTAATTCAATACGTATAGAGTAAATTGCCAACCTACCTCCTTTTCGCAGCAAATAGATGGGCACAACATAAAGCATCACATGCTGGATGTAATAAATTTCCATTTCAAATGGAAGCTGTGGAATAAGGAAAATATTTGTAAATGTTTTTCATCACTAACAACTGAGTTACAAGGAACCATTCTCCTTATGACCCATGACAATCCCTTCAGTTCAGTTATTTTATCACTTATGTGTATTAACAAAGAGATGACATTAATGGCCAGTGCTTTGAAAGTGCAGCTAACTGTACCCATTCCATTCCCCTTGCCACAAACGCAAAGCAGCACTTCCAGTAGACAATTCTCAAAATTAGCCAGAAGCACAACAAAGAAGGAATAACACAAGATTGCTCTTTTCCCTTTCTTAGTTAGCATAAATTACCAATAACAATGCAAAAACCTAAAGTAATCAAACCAGAAACTATACACACCCCATATGACAGTAGCATACTTAGAAAGAAAAGATAATTGCTACCTTGCGAGTGATAGAACTCTATAAATGAGGTCTTTTATATATAAAAGTATATAAATAAATGTATAAAAGTAATTACTGAGGAGGCCTGTGCAAAAATCAAAAGACCTGATTTGTACCAATCTGCATGCCTTTGTGAAACTGCTAAGCTTCACCAAATATAAAATAAAACATAAAATAACCAATATTTTATTGGTTTTAAAGAGAAGCTGGAGAAGGATGTATGTAAACAAGTTACCAGTTAGTAGTAAATCAGGTATTTCTCACCTGCTGACAACTTTTGGAAAATTATAATTACTGCTTATATAATATGTGCTTAGTTGAATTCATGTTACTTCTTAGAGAAGTCAGACAGACTGTGCTAAAATAATACTGTGCTAAAAATAACTTGAACCACAACTCTCAGTTTAATTTGAGCCCCTTAATCCAGACCCAACTAATTCTAGCTCTTTATCAGTTAGAAAAGATGATGCAATGTCTTTGAAAGTTATTCCCATCTGTAAATGCCTTTGCCTATATCTATTTGTTAAACTAAACCAACACATTTAAAACTGGACAGTAGTAGGAAAGACTCAAATTCAAAATTCAGAATTCAACTTCTTGCTGCAGCTCACTTACAAAGCTGAAAAGACATACTTTTCCATTATTTTTCAGAAGTGAAAACTGGACACTACCACCACACAATTATGAAATCTCACAGGAATAACGCAAAGCCATTAGCTTTGGTTCAAATGCAGACTCATTCTATCATTCTACAGGCTAAAGCAAATCCAGATGCAAGTCCTACCATCATGGCTTGTCTGTTGAGAAGGAAAAAAAAAAAAAAAAAAAGACAAAAAAGCCTTCCTTTTCTATTATTGTTCTAAGATACTGAAGTCGTAGTGTTGAAACAGAAACATTGCAAAAATTTCTACATCAACAGAAGTAAAGAGAGGTTGAAACAGAGTTTTGTTTTCTTCCTAAATAGCAGTCAATAAACAGCTGGTAATTAATATAGTGATCTTTTAAATTCAACAACAATTCTTATATCCTATTTTGAATGTAAAAGATGCTAAAACCAACAGCTGGATTCTCCTAGTCCTGGCATCCCCAGCTGAACACTATCAGTGTCCTGATTGCAGCCTCCAAGATGTTCAGCCAACTCTTAGGAGACTAAGCTAAAAAAATCTTCCATACAATCTGTTGGGTTATTTTATTCCAAGTATTCCATATCAAAACATAAAACCAAGCAAGACAATATTATGCAAAAGCAAGAACTTCACGGAAGTTGTGAGGTTTCCTGAATCTGAACCTTTTCCACTGTGCCTTCTTGAAAGACACAGAGGGCAAAGTGAGGGAATCAAAATTGTTTGGAAAGAGGCTAAAGCAGTTTTCCTAATTGGAGAAAAAGCTGTACCTCTCCCAGTTGGAACAGGCACATTTCAGAAACAATAGCTCCTGATATGAACGACATAATGTGAGGCACTCACTCCTGCCAAGGAGCATTCTCTATTTAGTATCTGCGGTTTCATAAGGGCTTCTACACTCGCCGAGTTGTGAGGGTCAGTTACACAAACACTACGCCCAGGACACTTCTGAGAACAGAGTAACAGTTGTTTTGCTGCACTAGTATTGGCAATATTTTTTTTGTGTAAAACAAAACATCTTTTTTTCACTATAAAAGATTGCTTGTTCTGAAGCCTGGCTAATTATGCAAGTGCATTTCCTGGTATAGAGCTGCAAAAGCAGAATTCCTGTACAAGCAAGCACTCAATTTGTACAGCCAGGCTACAACAAACAGAAAAAGAATAAATACAAAAGATGAACTATAAAGTTGTACTGAGCAATTGACTCACCTAGCTCTAAAGGTCTTGTCTATAAATCATTTTATCAATAAAAGACTCACTCACAGATAGCAGATAGGTACACCTTTTATATGCAGAGAGAAACTGCAAGTGAAGACAAGGTAGAAGGCATCACCCATCAATCTAGGATTTAAAGAACCTCTTTGTGAAAACAAGTAAGCACTTCATCAAGTGGTAAAGTTTGAGAAATTAAAAAACCAAAGCAACACTTACAGAACAAAGTCAGTCAAAATACTGAGTTGGTCCTTCTAATAATATTTGACTATAGGCACCCATGAAGGCCATGTGTATTTAAACCCAGACTCCAACAATCTCCAAAGTGGACCTTCTTCATAGGCCCCAAGAGACTTGTCCTCTCCTGTCAGATGCCACGGTGGAAACCTAGCAGCCACTCCAAAGAGCATTTATTCCCTAGTAACAAACCAATGATGTTCATGGTACATTTCTTCAACCACTCCTGTCCCCAGAGACATTCAGAATCACTGGATATTTGTTACCAAGATAGACTCATCTGAACTGTGTACATTAGTTGTTAATTTATTTGCTGGTTTTTTTATACTAAACTCCTGTCTCCCTTAGCAGCTGCCAGCATCACTCTTCCTGCATTTCATCTTGTTTCCCTTACTCAGAATCTTAAAAAAACTAATGATACAAGACAAAAGGACAAATTACCTGTTTCTTCTACTAACTTATATTCTAGGCTCCCTTAACAGTGTAAAGGAATACAGAGGACAGGCTACTCTGTTACTCAAGATAGTAAGTTTTTCTCCTTTAAAGATTCTTACTTGTGGCAAAGCAAATCTGCTTCATCCTTTCATAGGTTTTAACATTGGTATAAAATCATACATGTTTCAAAACACACCAAACTAATACTGACAAATACAATATTCCTCAAACATACAAGATCAAAACATGCTAATAAAGTACTCTGGAAATAAATATTCAGACTATTCACTTTTTACATTTTGTAACAAAGTTTCTGTTAGAAAATAAATAGTGTTTTGTTCCTCCAGGAAGAGTTTGGCTCAAAGCAGCCACCTGTGTTTCTAGCCCCCACATCAGCCTGATATGATGCAGATTCAAAAGTGCTGCGTTCCCTGGACACAGGCTAAAGGCCCTCTGGAAAGTACCAAGAACAGTGAGCAGGCGGTAGACCTCCACCCCAGGAACAGGTAAGTTCTGTACAGTTCTACTAGCCTAGCTAAACTCCTAGCAGCTGCTTACATTGCTTGTGAGACTGTGGAAAGGAGAAACTGTATCACAAAGGATTAGAGCTCACCCTTGCATCTCTGAGCATGAAGAGCCACAGCCATCAACAGCAGTCCTCTGACCACGTACTTGATGTCCTAACTTAAACCAGCTAGCCCTAAGGAAGCAACTAGGTCTTTCCATTGACTGCACTAAGCTTCAGAAAAATCTCTTCAATACAGCGTAGAGTTGAGCCCGAAAGTCAGATATTCAGATGACAGTTTCTCCCAAAAGAGTATGGCACACAATACTAGTTTAAACCCATTTAGACACAGCAATTGGTTTTCAGTGGGCTAGGACATTAACACTTTGCTCTGTTTTCTGAAAGTAGTACACCTCCCTCTGTTAATTATTTATACCTTGGCCTTATATTTGCAACAACAGCTCAAGCACTGTAATGTGCAAGAGCTCCCTCTCCATCATCCTCTACAAGGACTGCAGAGTATGGCAGAAAAAGGAACAGAAAGAATTCAACTCCCAGATTCTGGTCTTCTCTGTAGCACGTCCAGCATGCAGTCTAGTGAACATCGCAAGTCATTCTGTACCAGTCACCTTCTTAGACATAATCAGTAACTCAGATTCATAGCCTATAATCAGTAACTAGTTTCCTAATCATAATCAGTAATCAAAGAAATAAACAAGAAACATAGGTTTTTCTTTCTACCCGCAAAGCAGACCACAGAAGAGATTAAACAACAGAGAGGAGGAACCTACATAAAGTTATACAATACAAAAACCATCAGGCAAACAGCTACTAGGCCCATGTAACTGGTTACTTCTCAGCATATTTAAGATTGTGATAGCAAATTACTTATTTGGCAGAAAAGAAACAGCTGCCAGAGAAGCTTAGAAGAATGGTCTAAAAATGGACATGAAGACTTAAAAGAAAACAACACAAAACAAAATCCAAACACAAGTGGCATTTGGAAAACAGACTATTTCCAGTCTTACCAGGACTCATTTCTCCAGCGTACATCCAAACTGGCAAACAGCCAAGAAGTTGACCAATGCTCAAGTTATTGTTACACTATTCAGGCAGTTCCACAGTTCTGGTACCAGCTTATACATCAGGCATAGATCAGAAAAGACATTTCCATATATTTGAATATTGGGAAAGAGTAAACTGAGAAAAAATTTTATGTTAATATTGGCATTAATCTCAACAGCAAAGCCCCATGAAGTAAAGGAGAAGCACTGCTGTCACCCATCTGCATGAGAGTCTAAAGCAGCATCCCAGGTTTTATTTGCAACAATTCCTTTTCATTATATTTTAGGGGCAGAGTGTTTCGTTCAGATATCCTGCCATACACCCGCTTGTCTGTAATGGGTATGAATGCATATTGATGAGTCCCAATAAACAATCTCTGTTTCAAGTAGGTGTCTCAACCAGTATCCACGCCCCCAGCCATTCTACACAATCCAGTGAGCGCATGGAATTATAATTCCCTTATAGTAGCACTAATTCATCAGTTTTATCAATGAATTTTATCTAGTTCTCATTTTCAATTAATCCTGTTAGGGTGGGGCATATATACAGAGGGAAAGAATCAGAATCCGCACCTGCTACCAAAGGCAGTGTTAGCGTGCATGAGCTATACAACTCATGAGTTTATAAAAGAGCATCTCTTGTGCTGACAGTCTGTAGAGTGAAGACACTGTAGAACACAGGACTAGAAATAATATTCTGCTACCAGGGTGGAGGGGACCAGAAACATAACAAAACAAGAAACACGGCTATATTTTCACTTGTATATGAATTTTAGAAAATCCAGCTAGGGCAAGGCCCCAGGATTCCAACTCATGACATACCCAAATTCCAACAAGTTTTAAGAGAATTTTTTTCTTGGTGTGCTGGTTTTGGCTGGGATAGAGTTCATTTTCTTCATAGTAGCTAGTACGGGGCTATGTTCTGGATTTGGGCTGGAAACAGTGTTGATAACACAGGGATGTTTTCGTTACTGCTGAGCAGTGCTTGCACAGAGTCAAGGTCTTTTCTGCTCCTCACCCCACCCCACCAGCAAGTAGGCTGGGGGGCACAGGGAGTTGGGAGGGGACACAGCTGGATCAGCTGACCCCAACTGACCAAAGGGCTATTCCATACCATATGACATCATGCTCAGTATATAAAGCTGGGGGAAGAAGAAGGAAGGGGGGATGTTCGGAGTGATGGCCGTAACCGTTACGCGTGACGGAGCCCTGCTTTCCTGGAGATGGCTGAACACCTGCCTGCCGGCAGGAAGGAGTGAATAAATTCCTCATTTTGCTTTGCTGGCATGCGCGGCTTTTGCTTTCCCTATTAAGCTGTCTTTATCTCAACCCACGAGTTTTCTCACTTTTACCCTTTCAATCTTCTCCCCCATCCCACCGGGGAGGAGTGAGCGAGTGGCCACGAGCAAGCGGGGCTTAGTTGCCGGCTGGGGTTAAACCACGACACTTGGCCTGTTACTACAGAGGATGGTGCTCACCAAGAAAATCAGGAAAAGGCACTGTTCAGTGCACTGCTGATCTCAACTGAATGCATTTGTTTTGACTTTTATCAGTGTTCTGAGTATTTGACTAGCACTATATTTGATGTTTATTGTGTCTCATAAAAAGGCACCACTGTCTTCTGGTCACTCCATTTGATTATACAAACCAGCTCACATGAATGATGCAACAGACACAATCAGGCATTTGTAGAGTCAAGTCTAAAAACAGGAATTATATGAGGTAAATAATACCAATTTCAGAAATAGGATTTTTCCAGTTCCTCTAACGATTATATTAGGACTACTTATCACCACCAGCAGAAAGTACATTTACATTACCAAATAAAAGTGTGATTGTAGACTCCACTTACACACCCATACCATTTTAATGCACATAGCATAGATAACTGCCGACAGATACAGAAACCTTGGCTTTAGATCTACCAGCAACCAAAGCACAATCTATCAACAGCACCCAACGTGCAACTGTTCCGTTGTTTCTCCTTGTGCCAGTTAGATTAAGCTAATTTAGATACCACATAATGTGCTACCATAATCTATTCCATTTTGCTGTGTAGCCACACGCATTTCAGGCAAACTATTTAGTACAGTGAATTATTACCTTAACAGTCAACAGAAATGCAGTAGGCAATGATCAGATGCACTACACAGAGTGCACTGTAAGTACTGCTCAGAGTATGATTCTGTTCCTAAAACAGATTTAGAATGCGTACCTCTCAAGCCAAATAGTTCTAATAATAGAATATAGCAGCTTCTGGTAACATTAAAACTGCACCATCTCAGCTGTGTGAGCAGAGACAGCAAGTCCAACACCTCTGGGACATGTCCTGTTTTTTACTTTATCTATATCAACATTTTCAGGACATCAGCTTGCAAAAAAACACTTTTAAACCAGTGGAAAGAGTTTCCCTTAAAATTTGATTAATGCAATATGAAAGTTCAAACAAAACCAGTTACTCTCCAAACACTTGGAGTCTTTGTGGCAGTTAAATGAATTTACTCGCATAGCTAGGTTATCAGGACCTACGCTGTATTCCATATAATATAAATACAGAGTATAAATGCAGAGTAAAAAGAAATCCTTCTACTCCTGTGTATCATCTTCTACCTTTCTAGGGTCCCACTTGGGAACCGAACAATCTGACTCCCTCAGCATCTTCTTCTGTATTTACTTAAAGGTCATAAAAGCCTATTTTCCATGTGAATTATTAATGCTGACAAGAATGATTTGCATCATGAGAAGGGAATGAAATTATGAGAGAAAATTAAAATACTCTTTATTTCTGAAATGGTAATAAGAACTCACAAACATTAGCTGAATAAGGAACAGACTGTTTTGTCTTTATCCAATGACTGTTCCAATGCACAAAAATTAACTCCATCAGCACATTGTAAATAATTTTGCAAAACTGGAATATTTAGTTGCCAAATAAATACAAGTGGGTGCATCTGTTGCTCAAGACTGTTAGTTGTTGGCACCTCAACATCATGCCAAGGCAGGAAAATATTTTCTTGGAAAGAACAGAATAGACTGACCTCATCTTTCAGAATACATTTTTTTGGAACACTATCCCAGGTGCCCATTACAGTCCAACAAGATTTTTAATGAGGATAGTGTCACTGAAAGGTTAAAACAACAGAAGATAGAAACTTTCTACTGTAGTTTCAATTAATATCTCAACTTTCCATTTCCACTGGCAACAGCCAAATATTTAAGAATAGTTTTGAAATGACTGAGGTTCTAAAAAAGTTTAACAGATACATTACAAGAAAATGGAAAATGTCAAATTATGCTAGAAGCTTCCAAAAATTTCTTTTTCAGCATAATTTAGCATTAAATCATATATACAAAAAGAATACTTACAATGCATTAAGAAACATAATCGGTAGCAAAAATATGTGACCCTAACAGATTGCGCCACAAAATGTTGTAAGTAGTGTTCTGGAAATTACTTTGAACAGGTTAACACTTAGAACCAAAATCCTGACACCCACTAGTTCCTAAACAAACATCCATCAGCTGGTGAAGTAATTATTATCTTTCATTCTGTATCTTCTGCCTCTTGTCCCTTTCAGATTATTGGTACATACAAATAAAACTATACTTCTAATATTTTCTCCTGCATCTCACAGGTTTCATCTCCATAATGATACACAATTTGCTAGCTAGCATGTACATGCCTACTGCTGAACTTGCTAAATTAGCAGGCTTCTCCAAAAAGAGACTACAGCTCAACAGCAATCATCTGCTGCCTGTGAGATAACTAATAGGCAATCAACGTGGAAGAGAGAAGTTTAGGAGAATGTCAGATGAAGACAATGAAAACTACCTACAACAAGACAACATCCAGCTCTATATCAAATAACTCATAAGGATAAAATACATTTTACACTATGAAAGGTAACGCAAGGCGTTCCGGTGCTTATGGCAATACATCAATTTGGTACAATCTCTCAAAGTGATGGGAGGCGACAGTCTCCTGCTTTTCAGTTACCGTTGACCTCAGAACTCACTCTGCCCCAGACAAGATCTCCCTCCTCAATTCTAAATTAATAGTTGGGTTAGGTGCCCAAGTTTTCATGCTCTTTGTGCCCACACACTATATATTACAACTGTCTACAGACGTAATTAAGTATACAAAATATTTGTATGAAACATGTACACACTAAAATGTATGTATGAAAATATCATGAAACTGAAATTAAAAAGTTGAGGCATAGACACACAACAATTCTTGACTGAATCAAAAGTTTTTCACTTAGATACTACAAATCAGAGCAGACAGCACGGACAAAATTATTGCGATTTTTTGAACTTTCTACTAAGTTTTAAGTTACATTTATTGCTTTCGGGACAAGGTCAGTATAAACAACTACAATGACAGTTGCAGAGCAGAATGTGTGTCTACCATGAGAGAATCTGGGTCAAAGCAGCAGTGCGATAAAACATCACCCACATTATCTTGTGCCAGAAGAAACACTGAAAAGAGAACAGCCTAGCAAGCAGCTGTTAGGCCAAAAATATCCTAAGTTGTATTTATTCCAAAAACATTTGCTCTTGGATATTATCCTTTGGCTCCTCTATCCCTAATTAAGGAAATAATTTTATAAGTAGTCTGTATTTTTCCTGTTTAATCATCACTGCCCTAATATGAATGAGATCTATGATAATGGCAGAGAAAATACAAGCTAATGATTTATTAAATATTTCAACATTTTATCCTTAAAAGGTTATCCAGAAAAATCATTTTGTTATGCTAAAGTTTATATTTACTTAAAAACTAGATAGTTTGAAATACAAAATAAAAAGAGTTCTCCTTATCAGGAAAAAACACTGGGTTTATTCATTTGATGTCCCTTCAGCAGTATCAAGTTTGATTAAAATATAATTGCAAACTGCACATAAGCTGTTATAGTATAGAAAAGAATATATGTAGTTACCAGATTAGGAAGGGCAACATAAATCTTGGAAGAACCTAGAGGTTTATTATACTACTACATTCACTGAAATCTGAAAAATATGATCCAACCTCCTGTGCATGTGTGTGTCATGCTTTATGGAAGATTATTTTTAACCTGTAAAAGCCTACAGATGTATTATCCTCTCTCTAGTAATTAAACTGTGTCTCAGTGCAAAATTTTATAGTCTTAAAGAGGGGAAAAAAGAAACCATTTACAAGCCAACAATAAAATTGTCAGTTTTCAGGTCTCCTAGCTACCAGCGTGGCCAGTCAACATAGCATATCATCCATAAAGTTCAATACAGATGCAGATTTTTATACTTAATCTTATTAAGATAGTCAAGATTTGCAAACGGACAGCCCCTAACAAGATTTGTAATGGAGTCTGAAGTCCACAACAATTTTGTTAATAATATCATTAATTCATATGCTATATGGATATAGATACGAGTACTTCATCAAGACACCATAAATTTATCTGCTTACGGTGTTTAAGTGAACTCTACCTTAAAGCAGACATTTAAATAACTGCAACAATGGATTTTTGCAAATAAGCCAAATGACAAAAAAGCATGTAGGCATATATGCATATACACATACACACACACCCTACCTAAGCATGCATAACAGCTTTTAAAAATAATCCTTAGAAATATTTGATATGGCTCAGACTCAGAATAAGTTTTCTTACTAACTCTTAATAGGTTTAAGAATCTTACTAGGGACCCAACAGGCTAATTTTTTGTCCATGAGACAGGAGTTTTATAGCAGATTTGAAAACTTGGATGGAAAAAAGAAACCTGCTGTGCCTAATCTTGGGGGAGAGGGGGTGGCAGCCACCAATAACATTTGGCATTTTCCATGCCTGAGGAATCTTACATTTACATATAGTCTGAAAAGCCTGAAACTGAATTTTGACCACAAGCCACAACACTAACCTATGAAAGCCTCTTTCAAAGCCATTAAGTTTTCCCTCCATTTAAAGGCTAGGATGGAATTGACAAAGTAATTTTTTTTACACTTAGAATACAGCAGCGTTAGCTTTCCACATTGATTTATAAATACAAAAAAATCCAAGATTGGTATTTTGGCTCCATGGTAGTGACCTGTACCAGGAATCTACAGCCTGGTAAAATGAACTTTAAAAGGCCAAACAGAGCAAAGGTCTAACATCCTTCCAAAGAAAATCTTCTTGAAATCAACAAAAAAGGAGGAGGAAAAGTACAGTACACTCACCAGGCGTGTATTAACAACAGGAAACAGCAATGCCAAGAGGGCCCCATTCAGCATATGCATCTGCAACCTTAGAAAAAAGATGTGATATTATTTTCAAAGACGGAAATAAAATGCAATGTTTTCACATATTTTATGTAATAACTCTTCAATAAAAGGTAGCAAGAGATTTAAAAAAATTCTTTTGGCTTGAATTTCAATAAAGCCACTGTTAAATGCAATAACCAGATACTGTTAAATGCAATAACCAGGACAAAAACCTCTCTTTAAATACACACTTAAATAATTTCCTTAAGTAGGACTGCTTTCTATAATGAGCTTTGGATTCCTAGAAAGCCTGGACTGCCCGTTTGTGTTAATCCTGTTCATGATGCAAGCTGCTAAATAGTTGGAATTTTGCTGTTCATTTGTCTTTCAGAGCTTAAAATAGCACATTTGATAAAGGTTTTTACTCCCGTCTAACTCTATACACGTACAGCTTCAAAGTAAAGCTTCAGGAATTTGGAAGAAGTCCCTTAAATAAAAGAAGCATTACATTTGTCAAAATGCAACAGCAAGTCCTAAGCAAAGAATAATGTAGGAAAGTGGTAGTATAATACTGTATTTTGTATAGCTTTCAGCCATCTTTTCCTGAACCAAGAACACAAAAATAGTATCAGTACTATTTCAGTTTACTTTACATAAGACACAAAGTAAAGAATAAACTGTCTACAACCACTGCCTGTCATAAGCTGTTAAGAATTTAAAAGTAACTTGAGGGTGGAAAAGGTATTACAATTTCAAAACAGTTTTTCAAATATAATTTATATGCTGTCAGGGTATTAGAAAACAGAAAGGCTCATTCTGAAAAACAGCAAATATTGTGGCCTCTGCTCTGCAACGAGTCTTTTGCAAATGCATAGTAAATCCAGGATTTCCTGGACACCAGACGTACTTTTCACACTCTCTGAGATGGAGACCCTAACACAGTATCTCTGTATTCAGCCTACTCCCTGCCCAAATAAGAAACACCAGGAAAAAGTTGCAGACAGACAGTGGCAGTTCCAATATAATTCGTAAGGCATGCCCCTAACACTATTTTTCCAGTCACTGCCTAGACGAAGACAAGAAAGAGCTGAGCTAACTGTCACGGTGGCAACTACAGCCACCCCTGATTCCCATTCTGCCTGGGAAGTGCCGTGACAAGTCCCCACAATATGACCAGTTGCACCCCGTAGCTGCTTACTGGACTCTAGTTAGGACAACAGGAAATGGCCTCAAGTTGCGCCAAGGGAGGTTTAGATTGGACATTAGGAGAAATTTCTTTACTGAAAGAGTGGTTAAACATTGAAACAGGCTGCCCAGGGAAGTGATGGAGTCACCATCCCTGGAGGTATTTAAAAGACGTGTAGATGAGGCCCTTAGGGACATGGTTTAGTGGACACGGTGCTGTTGGGTTGACGGTTGGACTCGATGATCTTAGAGGTCTTTTCCAACTTAATGATTCTATGATTCTACTGCAGTAGTCTGTTAGAGCTTCTTGCACATTAGAAGCTCTTGTGGTTCCTAAAGTTAGTAACAATACACAACATTTTACAAAAGATTTCATAGATTTGAGAAATACCCAAGTCAGGAAGAATTTGCTTTTGTTATTTAACTTACATCCACAATTTTAAAACGAGACCCATACTGTATGTATGGCCTTCAAAGAAGCCCTGTTACTAATTTTTAGTGAGGATAATAAAAAGGTACAAGGCACATGACATAAATTACACAAGTCCATAATCTGTAGAAAGATGCCTGCATTCTCATCTTAGCTGAGCTAATTTATGTTGCTAAGTGAGGCCAAAAGGAGTACCAGTACAAAAGAACCAAGGGTATATGGCTCAACATCCATGATTTAAGCCCTGACCCTTTTCAAGGTGTCATTTTTCAATCCAACCAATATGCCTTTCCAACTGGATATATATCTTAATATTTTATGAGTTAAGCTGTGATTGACTTCTAAAATACATTATGCAAGTAGACAGAAATATAGCAAGGACGAGGCATTACCTGAAGAGAATCATTGCAATCCGACATGGAGGACAGGCAAGAAGAAAAATCTGAAATGTTAGAAACAAATTTATATTAATGATATGATGTCTTTTAGACTCCATTTTCTATATTTTTCTTTCCCAGTTCTGTATGTCACAAATCATTTCTAACCAGAACAACTGTTCTACAGCAGAGCTAGAAAAGACTAAAAATCTTGAGCAAATTAAAAGGTCTCACATTACCTACATATAAAAGGATTTAAGTGGTATGAGCAGCATCCAGGGTTCGGCTTCCGCCAGTGCCTAAGAAACAAGTCAAATTCTAGCCTCTTTGATATTGTCATTATAAAAGGTATCTCAAAGCAGATTATTGTATTACCAATCATTTTACTACAGCAGCTCCCTTAGCCCTCAGTCATGATAAGGTCCTTGCTGAGCTGAAGACCAAGTATTTACAATGACAACACTTCACTTCAGCAGTGCAGGACCCAGCTCTTGAAGATCTATGAGAGCTGGCTGTCTATAAAAGCCTCTCAATACTTCCCAAAATAAGGCTACCACAGTATCTGCTCTGTGCATAAGCTTAATAGTCATATTTAAATATGTCCATTGCCACACTCAATACAGTATTTTTAAAGTACTGTAAAAATTTCATCAATTATTAGCTAGCTGTTTCTCAAGACCAAAAGTAACTGAATACAACTGGAGCAGCAAGTTTGTTTTTCTGTACAGGCCATAGTCCTACCATAAATAGGACTTGATTTAAATTTTTATGTAATAAAGTATTGTTGATTTGCAACAACACCACATTTAAATTTAGAGGATAACCATCATCTTTTGATACTGCTGTCCAAAACTTCTCACAGCAACTTAAAATACTTCGTATCAGCAAGTCTTACTCTAGATATAAAGAGATTGCTACGTGAGTGTTCAGTGATAAAAATCCTATTTTTTATATTGTCCACTACTGCAAAGAAGAGACTGCTGTCTAATAAAAAGTATTTGGGAAAAAAAAAAGGATCACGCTTTTTATTGCTGTTGCTAAAATAAATTCACAATAGATTATTTCACTGCCAACCTACAAAACAAATTATCATTAAATCACTTCAAGTGAGAACATTTGGAGAATATGTCTGCTTTGTGGCCAAGTCAGATTAGACAATTCACCAAACATGTTTCTTTGAAGTGTTGCAGGGCTGGGAAGAGCCCTCTGATGTATATTCAAATTAATTACTACCAAATCATGTACTTGCTGCAGCAACAGTAGAAATGTGGAAGCCTCGACCATACTACTGAACCCTTGTGTATAAAAGGGGCTTGCTGTCATTACCGTGCAAATAAATGTACAAATTCCAAATATTTTATTTCCAGTGCAAGTTCTTAATATACAGCCATTTATTTCTCTAATCCGCTTACTTGTATTTTTAATTCAAGTCAGTCTCAGTAACAGTTTCGAACATGCACACACACACAAATTGTTTTTCCTAAGTCACACAGAACTCTAATAAAGGCACAGCAAGACAAGAGGCAGCAATTAAATTTAACTGAATGTACCTCAAGGCATTTTCTTAGTGAATACTGTTAAAATCCAATCAGAGTTTCTCTGAAGTCTTGTATTGAAAAAGCAAGTAATTTCTACTCATCAGAGCAGGTTAAAGAGGAAGAGAACGTAACAGATGCATGATGACAATCCAGTAATGGATGTTTTTTTGGGCTAAGAAAAAAAAAGAAAAAAGTATATGCCAGAAAAATCTTATGAGAGGTCTATATATCACCTTGCACATAAGGCTTCTGGGAAAAGCGTCTAACACTTACTATGCTTCACTATTCCATCATTGCATCTTTTTTGCAACAAACTTTGTTTACTAACTAAAGTTCCTTGAATTGTGGACTATCTTCTTTGGAGACCATACATATCTTCTACAGGTCCCTTATAATAACTATTTTTTCTTGTGTGCTACTTGCATGCATTAGTCAAACTTTTTAAACACTCCATGTTGTATGTTAGCAAAAGGAGATATGATATTTAGAGTCTCACTAGCTCATTCAGAAATCTGACAGAAGATACATGTTACTTTTGAAGCATATGTCATACCTTAATGGAAGAAGCTCTTCCAATATAGATTTTTTTTTCTTTTTATTTCCTGCATCTTAAAAAAAACAGATTGACCTTTTTCTCTATATGCACAAAATAATCAAATCAGAAATTTGTCTTAATCACACCAGTCATTTATTTTTCTGACACACTGCAGAATGCTCCAACTACCCCATGGTAGAGCAAAAACTACAATACAATTCTGTATACTGTTTAAATCTCACCACTGAGGATAAAAAATGGCTAGTATTAAAAAAGGATGTCATTGTTACAAAGACTGAGATGGACATACCAATCTAAAATACTTCACTACCATGGAGATGGCAAAGAAGAGAACAAGATTCACAGCTGCTTATTTTCACATCAACTCTACTGCAAGAAACACAGTTTCAGGAACTGATGAGGGAAAAATAAATATTTAATATTTTTAAGCGTGCAAGTCCCTCTGTTACGAGGGATCTTTCAGAAAATAAGCCTGACTTCCATTTTTTATGACCGCGGAGAAATCGTAACTAGAATGTTTATGTTAAAACTTTAGGATAGTGGAAGAGATCTTCAAATGTTTCAGCTTTAGCAGTTCAATATCAAGCACTTTCTCTCCAAATATGTATATACTTTCCATGATAAATAAACCTCAACTTCTTAAAAGGGATGTTTTGTTTTACAAGACACCCATGTATCTGATTTTCAAAGAACTCTATCACTGAGTAGATTCAAACATTATAAAAAAGTGTCATCATTCAGCTCAGAGTAATTAGCAGTCTTAAAATATCTACTTCACAGTAGACAAGCTCACAAGCTCTAACACAGTGTTCACATACTTATCCCATAATCATATCACATTTCACTGTCATACTGGAAATAAAATCCTTTGCCCTGCAGGAGGAAACAGCTATGTTTTATAAACCAAACAATGTCATACTAAATTAGCAGCATGGCTGTGAAGAGTTCCCAGCCTTTTTTTCCTGCTGAAACTCTCAAGGTTTTACATACTCAGGCTAGCACCGATGTCAGCCCCCCCTTCGCTGGCACATTGCAGGGTTCTAGTGTAAACAGGGCAGCACGTATTTTAAAGCACACTGGAGTAGGCTTCTCCTTGTTCAAGGCAGAATAACTAAACTTTCAATTTAGAAGAAACACTAAGAAACAACTTCAATGTCCTTCCTTATTCTTTCAGATCTGTTACCTGTTACGTTTTCACATGTTCAAAATGAAAAGAAGGACAAAGAATTAACTGGAAATCCAAAATGTACAAAAGTAACTATTTTGGGAGGGAAAAATAAGCTATAAAATATACATTGTCTGACAGGCTGAATTCTGGGCACAGTTCTGATCATTCCTTTCCCCTTTAACCTCTCTCTCTCAAAAAAAAACCCAGGTTTAGAAAAGGGTTACAGAGGTCAACAAGTACGATCAAAAAGTAAAGAACATCTTCCATACACGGATTGATTTAACACATTAAGACTCTTCAATCTGTAAAAGACTATAGGTTAATGAGAGTGAGAGAAAGTGAGGGTACAAAATCATGAGCGGCCTTGAGGAAATTTATAGATAACAAATCCTAGGGACAATATTCTGAGTCAGGATGCCTGAGTCTTTTCCACCAGCACAGGACCAGAAGATTCTACAACTGTTCTCGGGCAATAAATTGCAAAGAAACTCGTAACACTGGTCAATCCGCAAACTTCAACCTTGAGGACCGAGATAAAAACAAAAGTCTGAAATTCTGTCAATCTACTTCATAATTGCTCTACAAGACCATAAATATCATTGTCCATCCCCGTGAGAAATATTTCTGGCATGAAGAACTGCATGGCCAGCACTCCCCTGCATAAGCCCAAATACAAAGATCACACCACAACACATGATGGATCAGCAGGGCTGTTATAATTTGGAGACTGTAATGTACAGGATTGCACTGCTTAACTATTCCTTCACTGAACTCATGGTTGCTCTGAACTAACCCAGGACCGGGCTGCAAACCAGTCTCTTCCACATTCCCTTCTTCTAACCATGCACTAAGAAAAAGAGAAAGCTCCAAATGGTATCTACAGGTCTGGGATAGACTGGAAGGCAGAAGGAAAAGGATGGTAGTAATATGCTTTTAAAAATTTTCTAAAAGAAACGTGTGCAACCCTATCATTCAGTATTTGATGGAGTTCCCAAGAAACAACTTTTGAGTTCAATAGAGATCATTATTTCCTTAAATCTGATTGTATTAGCCATTTGTGTCAGTGTAGCAGGTAGAAGAGCCTGTATGTAAAAGGACTATTCTGAAGACAATAAGAAGGTAACGTTGCATTAGTTTATTCAGAAAACTTTGGTCACAAACAGGATCATGTGAAAGACCACAAACCTGTACAGTGTTATTTTTATTTTTAATCTTTTGATCTAGGAAGATGTGACCTAGAGAAAAATGTTTCTTCATTTGTTTATAGATAAACTGTTCTCTTTAAGAAGTGAATAGAGCAGTCTATTAGGATCCACATCGATGTTAAGGGAGGTCAATAGCAGGTTTCTTTCCCTGCTACATCAACGCTCAGTGCCCATATAAAAAGCAGAGAGAGATAAAAGGCAGTCTTTACTATTGTGGGAGAAGTGGCATTCTGTAGGGCTTCAACTGTACTTGCAACTCTTCATTTGCCAACTAATCCAAAAATAATACTTTCAGACTATGCATTCCCTACCTTTAAGTTTCCTGGCAGGATGAACAGGATAGCAATAGGTAGATATCACAAAGTATTACACTGGCCCTCCACAAATACCTGTTAAGTTCACTCCCTTTTTAATCACTAAAAGCATAGCCAAACAAGGGAAATGCTACTGATAAAAATGAACTAGGTAGCTGGGAAAAAACAGATCATTTTTCATAAATTCATTTTTAGAAGTCAGAATTTAGAAAACCAAATTACTCGTTGACATTGCAACAGTGTCTCTAGGTAAAAGTCAAACTCACAAGCATGGAAAAAAGGCTAAATATCAACCAAAATAAGCTGGTATTTTGCAGCAAGTTAGTTTTTTTTTTTTATTGATTATATCTGTTTTCCGAGTGCCAAAATGACAGGAATAGGTACCAAAATTTCAGAAGTGTGGAAAAAACCCAATACTGAAACAAACACCCCCAAATCCACAAAAGACTGCAACATCATGAAACCAAAAAGAACTATGTTAACTTTAATCTGACCTCCCTTTAATACAACCCAATTTCCTCATCTCTACACACTGCGTTGATCCCTAATAGTATTTTCCCTTCTTGCACTTCAAGAATTACATGTGCTACAATTATCACATTAATTTGGAGATATTAGAGGTTTCCATTATTTGATTTTTTACATTCATATGGAAACAATCTTATTCAAGCAACCTCTTTTACAGTTTGCACATCTAGACTTCAGCAATGGGCAAGTGCATCAGTGTAAAGAGGTGGAAAAAAGTAAAGAACACAAACCATGAAACATATCTGGCTTCCTATTTTCCATTTAACTGTATCACTAGATTGAAAACAGTAAGAAAGTAAAAGGGTTTTGTTGTATAATTGTGGGATTTTAATCCAGCAGTGCCTCCACAGTACCTTTGTTATGAATTACTTTTTTTTGGGGGGAAGAGGACATGAGGTGAGCAGATTTTACTAAATCTGCCTTATTACAACCCCAGCATACTCACATATTGAGAAACTCAAACTTTAACATACAGTCCCAAATATATTAGTGAGCTACTACCTATAGTAGCTAAAATCTACTATACTAGAACGCCTGCAAGCATTTTACCCAGCCTGTCATTATGAGCCATGACTTGCCTAAAATAGAGATCCTAAAACCAGTTGACCTAAAGTGAGAGGCTATGGTACATGCTAGAGTTATGTCTAGGAAAATTCTCAGATACTGGCCAGGATGTATATATTTATGTTATGTTACAGGTTCCAAAAACTTTGAGACCATTGCCATAAAATAATTTCTGTCACTGCAAATTTTCTCATTTGTCTAATACTTCCTAGTTTCTTTGACATGTAAGCATGCCACATTCCACCACTAGTTTTAGTAATCAACATTTCAAAAATCAAGACTAGTAAAAATCTCAACAGCTATTCTCAAAAGATATGCACAATCTTTTGTTCGAAAAGGATGCGACTGAAGGGTATAACAGCAATACTGTCTCTGAACTGAAGTAAAATACCTCTTCAAATATCTAAGCCTGGATACCATTCTATTGATTGAATGTTACTCCCTTACTCCATGAGCACTCTAAATAGGGAGAGCGCACCAGTTGTTTTTTTTTTTTTAATCCTATGACTTGGCTGGATCTCCAGGTTTTTTTGATTCCAAAACATTCCAAACCTCTACAAAATATTACACTTAAGAGCTCCCTTCAGAAGTATTTTAATGATGCTATTTTTCAGTTAGTACACTGAAGCAGAGAGTGCAGTCAAAACTTGTCATGAAAGGCTTTTCTACTACCAGTCTTAGTCCTGCTGAGACAGAAACATGCATAACACAAAGATCATCTTGTTTTATCAGAAAGAAACTTAAAAGACAAAAGAAGACAATTCAAAAGGTAGCAGGGGAAGAAAAGAACAAGTCACACAACTCTAACCATTCCAGATTAAACATCACTCGAACTATCGCTTATAATATCAATGGGAACGCTTACAGAGGTCTGAGTAGAGTTGTTTCTGGCAGAAGACAGCTAAGCGTGCTGCAAGTAAAACCACTGCACCTCACATGTGCAGCACAGATTTCATTTACCTTTCAAAACAGCAGCTTGTCTGTCCCTGAGCTGCCCGTTTGATTTAGTATAACGTTGCAGCAGACTGGAAACATATCTTTCTTTTCAAACATTCCAGTCATGATCACTTAACCAGGTCATAAATTGATTGTTTTAGTATACTACTTCAAAATGAAAACTTCAAGAGGTTAGATTTTAATTTCTACTTGCAATATTGAGAGCAATGGGAAAAATTCATGGAAACTGGATTCATCCAAAACTGGAATGAATTTAAAAAACAGAAAAGGAAAAAAAAAAAGGAAAAAAAAAAAAAAAGAGGGAGACAGGCTTTAGTCAATCTGCATTGAAATAAAATTTTTCACCCTTTCTTAGGTGTATCAAAGTACCCTCCAGAGCAGAAGAGATTAAAAGGTATGTTTAAAAGGCTGAGATACAGTGATCATACAGCTTTGATTCAGCATCTAGGTAAATGTTAGATGTTGATTGTTTTTGTATAAACTATCAATTCAGCACAGAACAGCCATATCACTTAAAAGCCATCTGTTTGCCTTCTAAAAGGTAACTTTAAAAAAAAAAAAAAAAAAAAAAAGCTGTGGTTTGACAAGTTCAGACTGCCAAATCTGAAAAGAGAACAGAGATCAAAAGATGTTACATTCTCATTGCTGAATAGCAGCAATTTGAATGTATTTAATATTTTAGCATAAAAATCACAGCTGCCTTACTGCAGCTGTCAGGCAGGTTCAGGGATTAATGAATGTGTCCTGTGGAATTGTTAATCTAGTGTTAAGAATTCTCATGATTCAAAGCAACATTGCTGGCAGAGCATTAAGTAATACTATAGTACAAGTAGTTTCTGTGTTATATAAACCAGACTCTGGGAACACAAGAAGCTGCCTGTCCCTCCTTCCAACTTCCCAGTTTCCCAGTTCTACCTGGGGATGAAAGAAGTGTATAAAGTTGAACAATTTCCATCCTCTACAATCTAATGTCTTGTAAATTATATATGTCCATTGGGACATTCTAGATTAGTCTCCCCTTCCACAGGCTTAGTTTGTTTACTCGACAAACCTGTACTCACCTTCTTCCCTTTTACCGTCTTAGGTGAAAGATTTCTAGACTTCTCGTATTTTAGGATTAATTATTAACATAAGACTTGGGTCTTTCATGTGTGCAGTAGCATTAGTTATCACATCTTAGGAATTAGTATTTCAGAGAAAAAGTGTCACTGAGGTTATTTTTCTTCCTTTTTCTCTAATCACTATCTGCACCAGCCCTTCACTAGTAGTGAGTTACTTCCGTCCCCATTCCTAGCTTAATGCTTTAGCAAAACCTGACAATCAAAAACTTATCCAGGGGTAAAAGAACAAAAAAGGCTGAATTTAAAAAAAAAAAGTCCAATTTCTTAAGAAAATTTAATTTGCACTGAATTTAGATGAATTTAGAACTCATTGCATGAGTTCACAATAAGATTCTCATGTGCATATTCATATACGTTCACTTCTCTTACTTCTTCCCCAAGCTTGACTTTTCATATCAGTTTCCTGAAGCAAAACCATCGTAGAAAAGTCCTGCTCTACTCTGCTTCAAGTCACCCACACCTTTTTCTCGTCACAGTTCAAAATTCCTCAGTCTGTAGCATTTTAAAATCAGCAGGATAATAAATATCTAACAGCTTTATTATTACAAATAATTTTTGCCAAAGAAACAGAAACAGTAACACAATCCATAAAAAGCTAAGGCATATAACATCATACTCCTGATAATTTAAGTTGGCACTTCACTAACTACCAAAGTATTAAAATATAAACAATTAAATTCACTTGACACTAATTATTTGGCAATCTGAATAAATGTAAACGCTTACTACATCTATCTGAAGCCCTGAGGAAGTGTCACGAGAAACATGAGTCCCATTACACTCTTCGCAGGTTTCAAATTCACGGTACAGAACTTGTTCTCGGTGAACATCAACACAGTTTAAATTGCTACAGTGAATGTGGTTGATGTACAACCACTGCAGTAAAACTCATCATCTGTGACTAGGAGTGTAAACATTTACAGCAACGCAAGGGAGACAACAAAGAAGGGGTTTTTAGAATGGAAATCATTAGATGGAAGTCATCTGGAATTTATAAGGTGTCCAATATGGTGACTGCTGCTATTTGATTTATCCACCAGTCCACTGAAGTTCCTAAAGGCCTCAGGTAGCTATTCCTGAAACATCAGTTTAAGCTGCTAGCAAACAATCTACATAGAATGGTGTGTGCAACTGGTAAATACGTTAAAAAATCCATCCTAAAAATATATTACAGCCAACAGTAATACATTACAACACTGGATAGTACACTGAAACAATTATTAATAGCTCCATTCTCAAAAAAAGGAAAAACAAAGAAACAAAACAGAAGAGGAAAAAAGAAACGAAAAAAAGGCCTGTCTCCATAACACATTGCTCGAACTACATACGTTAACACTTTGATCGATATTTGCTTTAAATCTACGATGACCTCGTCAAAACAAACATTCTATCCTCAAGCACAGCAGGTATTTCCAAATTCTAGCAACTTCAAAACAAAGGCTTAACCTAGAGCTTTAAACTCCAATTCCTCAACTAGAACATTCATTGGTAGCATGACATATTACCGTGATCCCTATCCCCTTGACTAAAGCATTCACAATTTCAGCTCAAGATAAAGCATGTACTGGCCAAATCTTGTCTAAGTTAAAGGGGCTGAACAGTAATCTCTTCAAACACAGAAAACGGTGATTCACAGCCTTAAGACACATTTACTATTCTTTTTATACTAAATTAAAAATTACTATTATTTCTGAATAAGAATCCTTGCCTTCCCTTATACTAACATTTCTCAATCTCTCTACTATATGCTGGGATTTACCAAAAAAAAGCACAATGGTGAAACAAACTATATACAGTGTTAAAATTATCATAGAAAAGGTTTTTGTCAGCTCAATAAATAATTATTACAATAATTACGGTGTCAGTTAAAGCCTCTAAACGTCAGTTGGCAGTGTTTTTTAAACACAACAAAATCATTGCTTAAAAATAAATTGTAACAATTAAGAAAAAATTAACAGTTATTGGAACCAAGGGCCGATTAAACTATACAAGCAAGCCACGGTTTTTTTGAAAGCCAAACTAATAGTTCTGCAGCATCCCAGACCCAGTATAAAGGAACTGATGATCTCTCTCATGACCTGTCACTTCATATCTATGCCCCTTGAGCTGCTATCATCTTTCTAGCAGTAAAGTGCACTCTTTTGCAAGAAATAAGGCTTGCCACCAAGAAATACTGGTGCTTTCAGTGCTTTAATTGTTCTTCATCTGCCCTTTTTCACCACATACTATGATGAATTTCCTCTCTAGCAATCAGCTTTAAGAGGAAGTATCACAAGCTAATTTGCAGTTGTAAAAAGAAAGACTTGTGTATTACGCAGATCTAAAAATCGAGCTGCATACTTCATAATCCGATATGTTTGTGAGCTGTGATTACGCACATCTTCCACTTAAGTGATGAATTTTATGTCTACCAGATAGCATTTCAGACCACTGAAAGGATTGTTGACCTTGCTGCAACAGTCTCACAGACCTCCTAAATGTACTGATTTGCGAATAAATCATACTATACTCCAAATATAATCTTGCTTTTCTCAAATTTTTTTTACAATCCTTAACATATCAAATTCTACTAAATTTCAGTTTTGTCATATCTCCTGAAACTGAGTCCTGTCTTCTGAGATGTTTTAAAAATTACAAGTTCTGCAGGTAGCAGTACTAGGTTTTGGAACATAGGAGGTATACACAAAAATTATAGGGATAAGGGAAATATGCACATACAAAAAAGGGAGATTTAGAAGCTTACATTTAGAGACTTACATTTTGAAAAACGTAGATATATTCACAGGAAATTTTACCTTCGCTGCTCTACATCTTCCCCAACAATCTTAATACATGAAGCAGTGAACAAAACTATTGAAAAACATCTTTGATTCAGAATACTGCTACCCTTTAAAAATTGAATATCTCATTAAATTTTTACTTGCAGGCTGTTGCTCATGTAACCCAATACCATTATCCAGTGTCATTTCTACAAAAACTTACTGAATTTCTGTAATCAAAGGTTCTTCATACTCACTCCCAAATAACAGGATATGAATGTCCCTTTAATTTTAATTCAAGGCTTTGAAAAGACAGAATATAGAAAACGATACACAATTTAACTGGATTCTTCCAAATATTACAAAGCGTTTATGAGCAGTGTTTGCAAATTAAATTGAGATTCACACTTGAAAAATCACATTTGACCACATAATCAGATTTCTTCCAAGGCTTAAAAAAAAAAAGGAGAGGGAAGAGGGGAGAGAGAGGGAGATAATTAATTAGTTATATGTCAGGACTTATTCCTAAATGATGCAGAATTCAGAGAAGCTATGTTTATTATGTAAGTTCCGAAAACAGCCCATTGTTTCCAAAAACACAGTAGCCTCTTTTGCAGAGGACAGAAAGGATCCAGGTCTCTAAAGCAGCTAAAACTGGAAATAATGAACACAGGATTTAGTATTTACTGAACTGCAGATGCACTTAGCACTGTTTTTAGTTATGCAAACATCAGATCAGAACACTGGACTCCCCTATACTTCTTTCCCTTGCCTTTTTTCCACGTATCACTCCTCTTTAGTTTACTTCATTTTGCCTAAAAAGATCACTGTTTTAAGGAATCATCCAGCAATACAGGCATTTTCTACAAAAACCTTTTCTTTATTCCAGACAGTCCTTAACTGTCTTAAGTGCAATAATTCGGTGTAGAATTCGAAGAGAATTATGACAACTTACAAGCTGAGGACTTACCACTGAGAAATTATTTTGTAGGAAGAACACTTCCCAAAACAAAACAAATAAATCCCAAAACTCATTTTACAGATTGGTATTAAGTCACCATTCCGGAAGAAGGCATTGGCATATTAAAATCAAGGAAGCTGGCAATTTACAACAGTTTAAGAGAAGGACTAGCTGTACATATCATTTTAGGATTAGATTGCAGTCACGTTTCTGCCACTTCCCTAAACAAGGTTTCAAGAAACTTAACACACTTAATTTCTACAAACTGGTCAGCCATAACCTTCAGTGTTCAGAACTGAATAGTCTTAGCGAAGCTCCAAGAAACCAAATTAAAACTATCAGCTTCAAGATCCAACTCACAAACCTAAAATTCAAATTTAAAAAAGAAAAAAATAATCACATAATCATTAAGGCTGGACAGGACCTTTCAAGTTCACTTCACCCGACCATTGTTACCCACAAACTCTGATTTAGATGGTTTCGCATAATAGTTTTTCCTTACATTCTGTTTTCCAAATTTCTCTTTTGCAATACAGACTAATTTTATCTCTGGGTCCTGGTTTATATTTGTCTTCATTGCCCATTACCTCCAGCTTGATGTCTTCCAGGACATCAAGAGATGCCTGTGTTTATGCATTTTCATTAAGTTACATTGATTGTGAATAACAGCTTGCAAAATATGTGTGTCAGAAATTACAAACTGGGGGTACAGGAACAAATCATGAAGAACACAGAGTTTTTGACGGAAATTCCAACTGTTCCTTCACTGAACTGGAAATGAAGAACTGCCACATGAACACAAGTGTTTGATATAATTGGTTTTGACATTGCAAGGCATGAAATTTCCCTTTCACCTCAGTAAAGCAATTTTGATGCTCATACACATGGAGACAACACTTACGTATACACTTCTCAACAACCATGCTCTGGATGCTGCTAGAAGTCTCCTTTACAAAACTTTTAAAGAAATCAATAGTGCTGCAATTGGCTGTTGGGTGAATCTTCCCTCTTACACTGCTGAATCAGAAACTTAAAAGATTTCCTTCACATCTTCAATTTCAATACCATAATTATGGGTCCTGAAATACTCAAAAGGATTAGTGTCATGAAAATACAACACTTGGTCCCCTAAACATATGCTAAATTTTTTCCTGCTATGCAAAGGAGAATAGGTTTGCAACACCCTAGTGGACTTAATGTTTCCCTTTTAGGATACCCTTTTACACCAGGTTTACAGCAGTCCAGTCATATCCTCAGTCCTAAAAAGAGAGTGTTTTCTTTTTTTTGTTGTTTTTAATAGAGGTATTCAAATAATTTTCAATAAAACCACTCTTTATATAAAAAAAGAGCTTAGTATGAATTCCTTCATAGACTTCCCCCATCGCTGCACCACACACCAACTAAATATTGTACTGCACAAAAAAACCACCATCATCCCCATCGGATAGCTGTCAAAGAAACCACAGACGTTTCCATTCACCTTTGGTTTTAAATATATATATAAATTTTTAAAAAATTGAAGTATTTATCTCTCAATGATGCTGCACTTACATCATTGGTGAAGAAACAATATTGCCCTTCTTCCTCCAAAAGCTATGCAAGAAGCCAAAACCAAGACTAGAGCTGGAAATGAGTAGTACTGTTTCTAGATAATTCAACTAGGTGGCAGGATGGCAACAAATTCTGATTCTGATTAACCATGAGAACTGTTTAGGCAATTAAGTATGTTCATTTGATAGACACTTCATCCTTGCAATGACACATCTAAACTAGTTCTTCCCACTTATGAAAAAGATTTGATTTGAACACAGGTTGGCATGACAGGCAGAAATTAGACACCTGATCAAAACAGACTCATTTGTAGAACTCAGTATCCATTATATTACACAGTTTTGTCTGCCCAAATGCACCACAGATGTAATTCCCATTTTATTTTGTGATTCCATTTCAGTCTTAGGTCTTTTAAAAGCAGGACTTCTGTTTTTATGCAGAGAAAATCTGAAGGATAACTTCCAGTTCCAGATATTTTTGGCTCCGAGCCCAAAGCCTTTGTTGCTCGGAGGTGAAACAGTCTCAGCTGAAGAAAAGGAGAACAGAAATTGAGTGAAAGAAGAGACCTTTACCAACAGCTACTGTTGGCTTCCCTTTGAAGTGATCTTGATTGTTGTAGCATGTTTCATCTCTTCACCTCCTACCTTGTTCATCCTAATGTTTAGGCGCAGCAGCAGGACTATGTACAAACTACTTTAAGAACGGAAGTGAAGGATAAATTGTATTTTCATATATTTCATCTTGCCAACCTGTTGCCCTCGGCAAATTCAGGCCAGAAAAACAATGCTTGCAAGATTCCAACTACTATGTATTACTTTTCTGTTGATGGAGGTCATCAACTATCTTTGTATCTAACCTGTTTTCTCTGCTGAAAGCTGTTGGTTTTGCAGCTATTTTCATTCTCTAGATTAAGCCCAGGCCTACTTCTAATACATCTGTTTGAGGATGAAGAGGCATGTCTTCTGAATTTTGCTGACATACCCATCTTCTCAATTTCACGAATGCTGGAACACCATTTCTAAGGAGTAATTAGCATAGGATTATTAAAAAAGCTTCACAGTTGGTCAAAAAGAGATTAAGAACTGCCCATGCCTGACTACAGAGGTTAAGTCTCTGTCCTCCTGGGGGAAAGCATTAATGAATGAGGTAAAAAATACTAGCTCCCCCACTTATGTGTAAGCATTAGCTTTTGCTGAATACTTATCGTAACATCATATTATAATACCATATCAAGACAACTAAACTTTCAAATCATAATGGTAACATATGCTCACCTTCTTCCCAGAGAATTAGTAGGAAAATTTTCCAGTAAACATTGAGTATTGCCAAGAAATGGAATGTGGCTATATTATTTTATTTTAATTATTTCTACAGCTCTTGCATGCCTTCTACTTTCCCCTTCATTACCAATACTGACTAATTGATTGCACAGCAATTGTTACCACTTCATGGCAGGCAAGTGTCCTATGGTGTAAAATACTGAGCTAACGTTGCATCACTGCTTAGGTATTTACATAACCTACTAATTAAGTTCTGGAACTGTAAGTTAATTGCTGTAAAGGTCTTGAATATTGCTGTAAGAGCTTGTTTCTCCCCTCTTGAAACAACACCCACTCCCTCAAACCTCTGGTACAACAAGAAAAGATGTTTCCATTCCTGTCAGGAAAAGCTCTCCAGGAGTGAAACTAACAACTGGCTTGATCTGATCCAGCCCAGATCACTCAGCATTCTGCAAAAGGAGACTAAGAATGGCACTGGTCTGATTTTCATCTGTTACTGATCTTAGCAGATGTTGTTATCATGGCAGCTTTTATGAAAGCCTTTTTGGCATTCTTCTATTAATTCTTGAGCTTAAATTTTGTAAGTTGTCCAGTATTGAGGGTACAATATTAGCAAAATTAAACAAAATAATAATTTTTGACATCTCCCACACTCCTTACCAAGCTCAGTGCAACTGACAGTTAAGTACATGCACAGGACTATTGACAAATACAGCTTGTAAGCTTTTGATATTGCAGTTCAGTAACTGTTTATGAATGTTTCCATTATTTTGGAAGCTACACAAATTGCACATTATCATGCATCAACAACCAAGCCACAACTCATTAAATCACATAGTTTATCCACAGGTATTAAGCCAGATCGGTGTGTTCACCCCATGTAGGAGACACGGGTAACATTTGTTTCCTTACTATTCAGCTTCTAGAATTAGAAAGGTAAACCAACATTGTCTACGCAAAATAAAGAGTAATTTGTTTCTTCAACACCTTCACAAAATACATTCACACCCCTAAAAGTCACTTGCTTGGAAAAGTTGCATATAAACTACATAGCCGCTTTAGCAGTAATCTTGTTTTCACTAAATTTGGTGCAAATTTTACCACTGCTGTCAGTGGAAACAGCATTTTCTATTCTCGAAACAAGGATTAGGTGAAAGTAAGTGGTGAGACAGCCTTAATTTTTTGCATTTTCAACCAGAGATTTGGACATTAGTCACAGCTACAATTTTACCTTTTCATTTGACCTGTTTTTTTCATAGATTTCAATTCAGCTGATTGAAAACTAAGTCAGTTTTTAAAAGTTTATACCAATTCTTGGCATTTGTACTTTTGCTATGCACTTTTGGTCCACAAACCGACCACAGGAAAAATACTGCTTTGCAAGTGTAAAACTAAAGCAAACTTCCTGGTGACTGTACACGAGCCTTACCTGCATCATAGTGACCACATGACAGGGATTCAGGAGGTAAATGACAGTCCTGGTGGCAAACTTGAACCCCACCTCCAGCCCAAAGATGAGACAGAGCACCACCAGCAGCACATTCTTGCCCAAACTCTCCTGCTTAGCCTGGGGCTGCTGCAGCAGATGACCCTCCAGCTCCCTGAAATGCAGCTGCCTGAGCTTCCACAGGGACAGAAGGATCTCCACGACGCCCACACTCAGGAAGACCAAACTCTCCAGAAAGCGCTGCTGCCCAGAGAGAAAGGCCGCGCATTCTGGCCCTCCATTGCCAGCAAAGCTGGGGTCCACACCCCCATACATCCAGTCCAGGAGATTATGGAGGCTGTAACGAGACATGGTGGGACAGTGCCTCTTCTCCTCCCTGCCACTGTCCAGGAACAGGTAGCAGCAAGATGGAATCAAAGCCAAAATGCTGTCGGGCTGACGAAACATGAAATGCGAGGACGGCCCCTCTGTAGTCCCCTTCCTTCCCAAGCTTCAGGAGAAGCAAGTAGCTCAGCTCGGGGCAAGGCCAATTTTTGGCTTTTCCTTTCGATGCCGGGACGAGACCCGCAAGCAGCAGCCTGCAAGAAGGGAGGAGCCACACGTGAATGGAGCCTGTGAGCAGTGGCGAAAGCCCCTCGCCTCAGGACCCCTCCTCTTCCCCGCCTGGCACTATCCGCCCACCCCCGCCAACACTCGTCGCTCTCCCCTTCCTGACCGTTACAGGGCTGCCCTTCTCCTCAGGACAGCCCTACGACCTGCCCCCCCCCCGCTCCGCCACCGCCTCTCCCGGCTCCGCCGGGCCCCGGCACGGCCCTCCGCCGGGCCACTGCCCCCCCTCCCCCCCCCGCAGCCTGCCCCACCTGCTCTCCCGCCGCCCCTCGCGCCGCAGCCCGCGCGCCCCAACGGCCGCCGCTCGCGCGCCCACCCCTTCCCGCCGCGGCAACGGGCCCGGTACCTCCGCCGGCGGGGGCGGGTATCTGCTCCGTTAGGGAGCGCGGCGCGGCCGGGAGGAGGCAGGCCCAGCGCCCCCAGCCACGGGGCCGGCCTCGGCGAGGGAGGGGAAGGAGGAAGCAGCGCTCCCCTCAGCGGCGGCGCCGGCACGGCTGAGAGTCCGAGTCCGAGCCCGAGCGGGCGGCCCGCTCCCCGCTGCCGCCGCGTCCCGCGGCTCTCCCGGCCCCTTCCCAGCGCCGTAGCATCACCCCACCGACGTGCCTGACTCACACCGAAAAATGGACGAGCCACCCGGATTGGCTGCGCCCGGCCGCCCGCTCCTCCCTCCGCCCCGGCTGCTCCCGCCTCCCGCGCCTGCCTTCGTTCCCCACCGCCTGCCTTCGCCCCCGCGGCTGCCTCTTCCTCGGCGGGCTGCGCTCGCCTCTCCGCTGCTCCCCGCGTCCTCGGCTTCCTCCTGCCTGTTGCTCCTGCTTTCGCCCGGCTGCTCCCCTTCCTTCTCCTCGCAGGCCGTCCTGGCGTTCCCACCCGCCCGGCTGCGCTCTGTGCCACCGGCGGAGAGGAAGAAAAGGGCCAGACATAGTTCTCCTCCCCGTGCTGCTCGGGCCGCGGCCCGCGCTGCTGGCGTGCCGGGAGTGCGCGCCCACGGCCGCCGTGCTGTTCGCCGACCCGGTTCAACAAGCGGCGTTAACTCGATAAACTAGTTTCTCAAGTGCCACTGCAACAGGTATTAGTCGGCCAAGGAACCGCGGTGGCCTGCGTCTTCACGGCACACCATAAAAGGCCAGACTTGAGGGGGGCTTCAGCTCAGCCGCAGACTGAACGCGGGGTAAGTGCGTGCAGTCAGCTGCACCTTGGTACAACAGGTAGAGTGCAGACCCGTTTGTGTGCATGCCTCAGTGATTTACTTACGTATGTGCAAAAGTGAGCCTCGTGCAGTGGAGGCCAGGTTTGGTTCCTGGAGGCAACTGGTTTGTGGCTTTGTGAAGCAGTTGTACTGCAAATGTGTAACTCTGTTCCTATCGGAAAGGCAAAGGTAGGTGGAGATCTAGGTAGAGTAGTGGGTTAAGGCGATGTTGTCAAGGTAGAACCGTGAATGAACACACCCTGGGAGCTGTCTCGTACTACAAATTTTATTTCACATACCCGGCCCGTAGCACGTCGCTCTCCCCCTCCTGTTACATGGCTGCCCTTCCTGAACCTTGTTGAGGTTCAACAAGGCCAAGTGCCGGGTCCTGCACTTCGGCCACAACAACCCCAGGCAACGCTACAGGCTTGGGGAAGAGCGGCTGGAAAGCTGCCCAGAGGAAAAGGACCTGGGGGTGCTGATTGACAGCCGGCTGAACATGAGCCGGCAGTGTGCTCAGGTGGCCAAGAAGGCCAATGGCATCCTGGCCTGTATTAGGAATAGTGTGGCCAGCAGGAGCAGGGAGGTGATCGTGCCCCTGTACTCGGCACTGGTGAGGCCGCACCTCGAATACTGTGTTCAGTTTTGGGCCCCTCACTACAAGAAGGACATGGAAGTGCTGGAGTGTGTCCAGAGGAGGGCAACGAAGCTGGTGAAGGGCCTGGAGCACAAGTCTGATGGGGAGCAGCTGAGGGAACTGGGGTTGTTTAGCCTGGAGAAGAGGAGGCCGAGGGGAGACCTCATCGCGCTCTACAACTACCTGAAGGGAGGTTGTAGCGAGGTGGGTGTTGGTCTCTTCTCCCAAGTAACCAGTGATAGGACGAGAGGAAATGGCCTCAAGTTGCACCAAGGGAGGTTTAGATTGGACATTAGGAGAAATTTCTTTACTGAAAGAGTGGTCAGGCCTTGGAACAGGCTGCCCAGGGAAGTGGTGGAGTCACCATCCCTGGAAGTATTTAAAAGACGTGTAGATGAGGCCCTTAGGGACATGGTTTAGTGGACATGGTGTGTTGGGTTGACGGTTGGACACGATGATCTTAGAGGTCTTTTCCAACCTCTATGATTCTATGATTCTCCGCAGGACAGTACTATGACAGCACTGTCACTGGCCAAACTGTTGAGCCTGCATAATTGAAAATAAAAGCTTAATTCCACAATTAAGTTTGAAAAGACCAGGCAGATATCTCTACTGGCTGAGTCGAAGTGATTTCCATATAGACAGAGAGGTAGCAACACCTGGTCTGTAAAGCTGGAGGCAGTATGTGCATGCCATTGTGCTGTGAAAGGAATTATTCCTTTTTTGGGAAAGAAGGGGGACCCACCAGGCTTTTCCAAGATCTTCAAGGGCTCCTTTCCACAATTGGAGCTTGGTAAGAATTCTTCTACAAAATGCTGTTGCACAAACCTGCTGCAGAAAGTGAATGTGCAGAAACCAGATGTGCAACCTGAATAGGCACAAACGCCACTAACTGGACGTGCACACACCTGCAACACAAACCTGCTGTTACTGTTATTAACAATGTAAATAATGGAACAGAGAACACACTTACTAACTTTGCAGGTGACGCAAAGCTGAGGGGAACAGAATTGACCATTCAGAAACATGCTTTTTTTAAAAAAATGAAGAAGATACTCAGTAAGATGGACTTGCATCATAATTCAGCACATTATACTGGTATAAGCCACCTGCTATAGATCACCACTGCCTTTCCTCTTCCCCTTGCTACTCATTTTCTCTCACACTGTCTTATGCCAGCATAAGCTTTTCTGGGGCTATGTGGTTGACCGTATGAGGAAGCTGATTAACATTACAATTATAATTCCAGAGGTAGTTATAACCTGGAGCACTTTGCTGATCTATTTGATCCTACTTTGGGTCATGGTGATGGATGAGGCGACCTACCGATTTCTTGTTTTTCTGTGATTTTCCACTCATTAGAAAGAAAGAACATAGTTGGTATAAAACTGGGCATCCTGGTACGATTGATACTTCTTTGCAACAGCACAATATTGTTAATTCATGTTCAGACTGTGATCCACTGTAAATCCAAAAGATCTGGTTTTCTGATCTTGATCTGCTGGGTGGCTTAGGCACAGTTCCCTCATTCTCTCTGTTTCAGTTTCTTCAGCTTCTTTGAAAAGCACTCTGAAATCTGTGAATAAGAATTTAGTATTATTGACTGAACGCTAAGCCGTTGCTCTTTTCTGTTTGTTAACCATTTCCTCTCATCCTTTCACTAAGTAATTGAGGCTCTTACTAAGATCCATGGTAAACATATATATCTACTATGTCAATAGAAATGGTTCTCTAAAAGCAATAAATTCCTGTAATTAAAACGTTTGCACAAGAGCCTGAGGCTTGTTCTTGTATCTAACATGAGATTTATTTTTCTGTCTGTGGCTTCTTGAAATATAAAAATGGTGAAATCTAATGTTAATCCATGAAGAAGTGCCAGGGCCCTGAGTGTGCCAGTAGTCCTTAACCACCCGGAGCAGCCTTGTGTGGGGCTCCTACTTGCAGATCATCTGCCTGGGAGCTCTGTGTTAGCTTAAAATGGAAGCTGGGTTGAGACTCTGTGTTAGTCTGTCATTTCTTGTCTGGAGAACAGTACTGGGCACAGTACTGCAGGCTGAAGTATGCTTTGAGCAGTCAGAATGAGACTTGAAATAGCCACTGCGCAGCACTTGCGGACTACGGGCATGAATATATTCAAGTCATGTGCACAGAAAGCAACAAGATTTCTACTGCTTAGAGTTGTAAACCAGAAGGCTTGTTTCTGTACAAAATAGAAACCAGAGTCTCTTTGGCTTTCTACTAACATCTGACCTCTTTCCACTTTTCACCTGGCCTTTTTGCTGCGTTCCTTGTAGCCCAGGAATTAAATCAAATGTACTTTCCCTTCACAAATTAGGAAGATTGCTCCCCTACCCTGACTAAATCTTCAGAAGTATATACATGTACATGCTTCCTCTCTCCTTCTCTTATTTTCAGTGTGGTTTTTGTTGTTAGGATGGCTGCGATACCCTGAGCTGAGTTCTACTAAGTCCTGAAATATTTTTATAGTCTTAAGGAAATTCTTCTCCTTTTTTCTACCTTTCAAAAAGTAATCAAAACCAGGATCATTTGCGAAAGCAGTGGGGCTGCAAGCAATGCTATACTGCCTATGGTAAATGCTGATTACTTGCTTTGTTTTATTGAGCATAAACATGGGAAATAGACTGCGATAATTAGGCAGCAGTCAAACACTCTACTACTTGCTATACTTCTCATAATTAAGCTATAGCTGAGCATATATCAATGTTGCTAGCATACAATACACTTTTAGATCTAATAGAAAATGTCGCTTATCTTGCTGTAGGTATCAGATGCCAGGTAAGGGGTCTCTCAGCCTTGAGGGGTAACCTTGAGAGGCGTCCCTGCTCAAGGGGGAGATCGCCGCCGCGCAGCCTGCTGGAGAGCTCAGTGGGCTTGGGGGGGTACAGATATTTATAGCATGAAGTGATTGACTCGTAGTCAAACCCCCCTTTGGTGAACGTGCAGGTGTGCAGCTGTAGCAGGTTTCCTTTTGTCTAATCCCAGCTCAGGCGGGTACTGTTAGCTCCTGGTAAGCCATGGCCTAGACTCCTTAGCTCCTGAGAAGCTATGGCCTAGCACAATTATCATGGTTTGCCCGTGAGGGCTGACTTCAGTCAGGCATACTTGTCGGCGGTGCCTGAACCAAAGCAGTGTTCTCACTCAGAGTGGGTACCTCCGTCACGTCATCCTACCACGAAAAGGGACGATGAGTTACAGGATACGCCGTCACCACGCAATTTATGGTGCTGCAAGCAAGAGCTCTTCTGGGGCACCTTGGGGCACAAGCTGCAGAATTAACAGCATGAGCTAGAGCATGTGTTTTAGCAGAAAATCAAACTGCTAATATCCACATAGACTCCAAATGTCCTCTGGGAGTAGTGTTTGCAACAGAACTGATCTGGAAAGAAAGACAGCAGGACAGAAATAAGAGCAGGACAGAAAATAACACAACAAGAACAAATTTTGGATCTTCTACATGCTCTAGAAAAACCAGAACAAGTAGCAGTATTATACCATAAAGCCATACCAGTGAGATACTTCTGATCTGACTGAAGGAAACAATCTTGCTGACAGTGCGGCTAAGGCTGCAGCAGTCTTACAACCCTTACAGGTCCAACCAAAAATACAAGAAGATTGACCATATCTGAGGAAGACTTAAAAAAGAGAACACAAAACTTTGCCCACAGAAGAAACTGAAAAATGGAAACATTTAGGAGCAAAATGAGTAAATTGAATCTGGACATTAGAAGAATAACTGGCTGAAAACATGAAAGTGGTCAGTATTTTGCCCACAAAAAAGAGCATTTGCAAAATGACAGTTTGTTGTCCATAGAAGAGGACTCATCTGCTCAATGGCTGACATTGAGCTGCCCAGACCGTGTCAGGAGAAATGCTGCTCCTCGCCCTCCTGCTGCTGGAGCTTCCTTTCCTCTGGGCTGTCCTGCTGCCACTGCAGAGTGGCTTTCCTGAGGTGGGCCAGGCTGGTGTGGGCCAGGCAGCTCCTCTCCAGCTGCTCCAGAAGCTCCGTCTGGATGGACAGGACGGCCAGATGCTCTGCAACAGCCTCGTGGTGCACCCACAGCGACTTTTGTTGAGGTAGCACTTGATGTGTGCTGCCAGCATTGCTGGGTCTTGGTCTGCTGCTTCTCCCCAACGCCCTGGCCCAGAGTCCCTGCCCGGGGAAGTTTCCACAGGGGCCCTGCCAGCAGCACCGGTGCCCCATGTGCAAGGGGATCAGGCATGGGCTGAGTTGTGGGAGCCTTGTGGCCCTTGGCTGCCCAGACCTCGGCTGTTCTTGATGCTGTCGCCACACCTGCGCGGTGTGCCCAGTCCTGCTGTGCCGCTGGCTGCTGGCCGGGTCCCTAGTTCGCCGCTGCAACCTTGCCCGGGACCTCACTCACAGGGCACTGGATTGCGTCCTGCAGAGCCGTGGCAGCATGGACTGCGAGGCTGTGCGGGGCAGACCTCCGGCTCTCCACCCTCACACCTGTGCTCCAGTCACCGTGGATGCCCCGAGCAGGTGGGACGAGTTCTTGGTGGCTGCTGGCTGCAGTGCCGATGGCCATTTCCCTGCCCCTGGCAGAAGATGCAGAAGCTGCTGCTGGCAGAGCAGGCAACTTGCAAGCGGTGCTGGCAGCTCCTCGTGCCTGAGCTGCGGATGCAGCGTCCACCCCCACCAGCTCGTCGCTCTCCTCTTCCTGACCGTTACAGGGCTGCCCTTCTCTGCAAGACAGCACTGCAACAGCACCATCGCTGGCCAAACTGTTGAGCCTGTGTAATTGAAAATAAAAGCTTAATTCCACAAATAAGTTTGAAAAGACCAGGCAGATATCTCTACATGAGTCAGTGATTTCCATGTAGAGAGAGGCAGCAACACCTGGTCTGTAAAGCTGGAGGCAGTATGTGCATGCCATTCTGCTATGAAAGGAATTATTCCTTTTTTGGGAAAGAAGGGGGACCCACCAGGCTTTTCCACGATCTTCAAGGGCTCCCTTCCACAATTAGATCTGTAAAGCCATACCAGTGAGATACTTCTGATCTGACTGAAGGAAAAACACCCTTTTCTCACCAGGACTATGTTGATACCTTTGGTCAGAGAACTTCACCATTGGACACATGGAGGAGCATCTTATCTAGAAAATCAAGTCTGTCAATCACAGGTGGCACCTGGATTGACCCAAGCAATATTACAAGTCACAAAAGGATGTTTGATATGTGCAGAATGTAATGCAAAGTCCAAGATAGAGGCAAAAACAAAAGGAGAGTGCCTTTGGGCCTAGATGCCGTTCCAGAAACTACAAACTGACTTTGCAGATATGCCTCCAAAAGATGAACAAAAACACCTACTGGTTATAACGGAACAATTATCCCATTGGGTAGAGGCATTCCCTACCTGAAAAGCAACTGCCCAAATGATGGTTAAAGCTTTGCTAAAAGATACCATACCATGTTTTGGAGTGCCTGAGGAAATAGCCTCCAATAAAGGATCACATTTTCCAGCTGAAATACTAGAAAACCTGTATGAAGCTTTAGGAATTCGACAAAGACTGCATATACCTTATCACCCCCAATCCTCAGGACAGGTAGAGAGGATGAATCGTACTCTAAAAGAGCAGACTGGCAAAAATTTGTAGAGAAACTCAGTTTAAATGGTCAGAAGCTTTACCATTAGCACTATGGGAATTAAGGCGATGCCCAAACCCAGGTCATAAATTTTTGAGATTTTATTCAGAAGACCAGACAGAATTCCAGGAACCTTTGTTCCAGCACATAGAAGCCTTCTGGCTGGGGATGAAGCAGTTACCCAATATGTCTTACATCTACAAGATAGTTTTAAAAGAAACGGTCTGAAGCTGTATTTACGCAAACTTTACCTTTAGGAGACTATTTGCATCCGTATAAACCTGGAGATTACGATAAAGATCTATAAGACTAAAGATGCATTACAACCCAGGTGGGAGGGTCCTGTGCAAGTATTGTTATGTACTTATTCTGCTCTCAAAGTTGCAGGTAAAGATGGGTGGATCCACCACTCTCAGGTGAAAGCCGCACCGAACTCTCGCTCATGATCCTCCTTTTGCTGCCATTGAACACGATCGGAGGAATTCCACTACAACAGGTAACTTCGAGTTCAAACTGGTGGCTATTCTTAGCAAAGACCGCCTTAAATAATTCAGATGCATTTTGTGTACAGTATGGGTCAGATATCACGGAAGTTGCAACTATGCGTTTCGTAGAGGTGAGCACACCCCTGTCACTTAACGACTTAAACTTGCCCAACTTTAAGGTGAACCTAACCTACATCCCAATATAGGGAAAGTCTCAATAGTGGCTGCATGGTCAAATCAGCATGCTATGCGATTCCAGCTTGTCAAGTAACTCCCGCTGGGTCTTGTATGTATATGGTTAATGCTACTGCACCATCAGTAAATCTGAACAACAGTCAGTCTGTAATACAACAACAAAGGTTTCCTATTACGCTGCTGATACCCATCTTCCAAAAGGACGGTTTCTATTATGTGGACTCCAGACCTATAATTATATACCCAAAAATGCAGCTGGAGGTCCGTGCGCACTTGGAAGACTCACAGTCTCCCTACTAAAAAGAAATACCTCAACCAAATACAACACAAAAAGAAGCAGAAGGAGCCTATCTCAGGCCCTACCAGTGAACTGTGACTCAAATGCAAATCCATTGAGTAAAGCGGAAGAAGTAGCATTAAGGACATCATTAGTGAAAGTCCCTGCACTAGCACTAGGTGCTAACCTCAACCAACAAGAGGTGGCCTGTACGCTAGCAAAAACTCTGAATGCCACGTCCACTTTGATTTTATTACTACAAGAGGAACAACATTCGAACAGAGAAGCAATCTTCGAAAATAGAGCCGTTAGAGATTACTTGTTGCTTAGGGCCAGCTATGGGTGTGAAGATTTTGAAGGACACTGCTGTTTCAATCTCACAGATAACGATAAACCAATAGAAGCCCAACTGAAAAACTTAAACTTTGGTACAAAACATAAGACAGGATCTGAGAGGAATAGAATGGTGGAACTGGTTGTCACATTTATTTCCTTCTACTACCCCAATACTGAAACAATTTATCAGTTTGGTATGAACAATATTAGGAGTTTTACTTGTTTTAGGGATCACATTCTGCTGTTTTGCTCAAGTATGCTCAACCTGTCTTGCTCAAATTCATGAGTACAAATACTATTCTGCTCCAATCTGAAGTGTCCAAGTATGCACAAAAGGAGGGAATGTTACATAAGAAAAAGCTACCATGTAAAGGTGGCTTTGAAGACATGCGCAGGAGAACTTGACCGACAGTGACCTCGCCTATAGAAGAGGGTCTGCTGTTAGAAAAAAACAGACCAAAGCAGCTGAAAGTGGCAAAGTTGCAACAAAATGATGCAAACTCAGCTAATAAATATGCATTAAGTGTGCTTGCATGGGAGATTTGCGTGAACAAATACTCAAAAGTTAACGGTAACAAGTGATGTCATGGCCAAAGTCAATAGCTTATGTAAATTGTAAAAATGAATATGTGAGTAGTCTTAAAATTGTATGTAAAGAATCAAAACATGGGGTCATAAAAGGGGTTTTAGCTAGCGTGTACTTCTGCTGTCTTCACGCACAAACTAGAAGAAAAGAAGAAAATGTGAGCAAGTCCCTTCTGCTAACAACTGACTATGGTAAGTGCTGATTACTTGTTTTGTTTTACTGAGCACGAACATGGGAAATAGACTGATTAGTTTTGATTTCCATTTTTAAGCGATTTTATTGTACTTCAGTGACAGGGAAAGAGAATATTGAATGTAGTCTTCAAAACTCTTTAGTTTAGGAAAAACATCTAACAATGAATATTTCCTTCACTATTAGTTTTGATAAATGTAGCATGCTCAAATTGAGCACGAGGGAGAAGAAATACCAGTTCTGAAATAGATTTCTTTTCTCCTCCAGTTTTTGTATATAACTTATAAAAGGTCATGTTCAGAATAACTGTCGGGGGTTCATTCTCAAGTTTTGGAAAAAAAATCAGCACTCTCCTTCTTAGGGCACAAGAAGATGCCTCCCAGCAAATCAGTAAGGTCGTATCTTTCTTCCTGCATGGTGATATCAGCAAGTGAAATAATCAAGAGCTACTGGTTATACTGTCATTAATCCCTAAATATTTCCTCCCCCCCCAAAAAAAAAATGTAGATGCTTATAGATATTATACTTTTTCATGTTGAATTAGCTACAGTTCACATTTTGAAAACTACATTTGCAACCAGAAGTGCCTATAGGGCAACCACCTGGAAAATTCAATCTGGTAAGCCACTCAGTACAGGGTGGCTTTTTTTGTTGTTATTTTGCTGTTTGTTTTTTTTTTTCTTGCTACAAATCTAGGTTCATAGAGATTCTTCCATCAGTTATTCTGACCTCCTTCTGTTTAGTCAGTTGCTTACATGTATTTTTTATGAATTTAAACAAAGGCTTGTGGTAGTGTAATTTCTTGAGAGAAAGATGAAAGGCTGTTGCATTTATCATATCTCTCTCTGCCAGCTAATTTAGCTAGAACATATGCTAGACAATACTGAAAAAAAGTAAACGTCAACTTGAAACATTCAAAATAGAAGCTTAAAAAGCGTATCACATTTTCACGTTTTTTAATCTGATGGACTGAAAATAATTATATAAAGCACCAACAGAAACTTATTAGAAGACAACTGTGTGAACCAGCTTTTCGTTGAATCACATTTCTGTCATGTTTGCAGTATTTGACTTATTTTTTCCCGTACATAAAAAGCTGCAATATTAATAGACACAAAAACAGTTGGATGTAAAAGCAGGGAGAAATAAAGAAATATCATGAATGTGTTACGTTTGCTTTGAGATAAAGAAAATCATAGTTAACAGTTCATCTGCATATTAGTTACTCTACCCATTGGTAGAGTTGAAGTTCAAAGGTCAAACAGTACTGTCAGTAACTGTAATACATGTTGAGGATGCATCTGAGAAATGGTGATACGTTTCTTTGTAGGCTCATATGTTAAATAAGTAAAGGCATTCTCTGAAGTTGTTTGCAGCTGGGGAAAAATATGTTGAGTGTGAAAAAAATGGATCTGCTATAAAACATATAAAATGTGTTCTTAAGAAGATTAAAGTTTCCATCCAGATGTTATTTATGTGTTCTTCTTAAACTTGAAGTGTCTTGAGAACTAACAGAAAGATGACTGCTCTTTTCACAAATCAGTAACCAAACATTTTATGCCTTAAAGTGCTCAATGACATTCACTCCCTTTTGTGTTTGTGTCCTGTATTGTTTAGCCATTTTTCAGTTTTCAAGGCATTTGCTTTGTTTCATGTCCAGTGCTAGCACCATAATATTGCTAAGTATAATAAAAGACATTTCACAAAGAACCACCCAAACTCTTTTTCTTGGAAGCTCAGCCTTAACAGCACTTTTCTCACTGTTGTCTTCAAGGTCAAAATATTATATTAATATAATGCACACTTTTAGATGCTTATATCCACCACAATTCAATAAATTTCCTAACAACGCTTAGCTAGTCTTTCAGGGAACCAGACCCAAATGGAAGGTGGTCTCTGAAATATCTATAGATACTTTTCATGCTGATGTCTCAGAAAAATAATGAAATCACTGATGAATTTCATTGTCATATTAGTTTTACAAGAATTGTTAGCCTGGTTCATGTTTGTTAGAGTTGATTTTAGCTATGACTGGTATACGTAGGAGGTATGTGATTCCATAAATCTACATAGATATGCAAGGAGAAAAATCTGTGCTTTCTATTTTTGTTCTATTTTGCTATAGTTTATTGGGCACATTGCCATCCATGAAGGCTTACTGAAAACCCTTTTAATTAAGACTGAGTTCTGTCTTAAAAACTGAAATCTAACTTCTGATTTTGAGACACTCTGTCACTACTTATGAATCTCAGCCTGAGAGATTCTGAACATTTCTGTCTGCCCTAAACTTCTGAGTGGAATTTGCCTTTATTATTAATACCACAGTGACATTTGGTATTCAAAATCAGGGAACCGCTATATTTAACATCATGTGAAACAAATGTAATACCAGTCTCAGAAACAAAACAAAAGGTAGGAAGGAGAACTATTACATGATGTAATCTCTGGTTAATTAATTTGTATGAAATTTGTACTATTCCATTCTATCATGGAATAGTATGTGATCAGGTCTATTACGTCATATTATTGTGTTATCACTGTGTATTTTTATGTCTTGTGATATTGAGGGAAGGAGGTGTTCAATACCTCAGCTTTTACAGTGATATATCAGGCGGTGTACATTTTTTGCAAAGATCTCTGAGCCAGACATGGGTTCTGTTAGATCCTCCTATCATTTATTAGCATACATAGATATCAGTCACACATTTAACATTTCTGTTGAATATAATCCATGAAAATAGATGCTGTAAAATATCAAAGGGCTGCTCTTATACCCTTGTATTGGGCTTGCATGGCAAGGTGCTGGTAGCAGGGGGGCTGCAGGGGTGGCTTCTTGAGGAGATGCCAGAAGCTTCTGCCGTGTCCAATAGAGCCAATGCCAGCCGGCTCCAAGACGCACCCACCGCTGGCCAAGGCCAAGCCCATCAGCGACAGTGGTAGCACCTCTGGGATAACATATTTAAGAAGGGAAAAAAAACCTGCGCAATTGCAGTGGGAGAGAGGAGTGAGAATATGTGAGAGGAAAAACTTTGCAGACACCAAGGGCAGTGAAGAAGGAGGGGGAGGTGGTGCTCCAGGCACCAGAGCAGAGATTTGCCTGGAGCCCATGGTGAAGACCATGTCTTTAGAGTTTGTTTTAATAAGTTACTGAGGAAAAATGGGTATACTCACATGTTTTCTGTGCAAGTTTATGCATTTTGTAAAGTGTAGGAGCCTCACACAAGACAGAGGTCACTTTTAAGTTCTTTGTTATGGAAAGGTTTATTTAACCATTTTGTCAAAAAGACTATATGGAATAATGAGCCCTCTAGTGGCTGTTCACCCCCTTAAATTCTCATTATAATGCTCTATTAACAAATACAGTAAAAAACCCGCACCCTTTCTTTTTCAGTAGCAGCACAGTTTTTGTTGGTTTCTGTCTTGAGAGATGTTATTATCACTACTTTTCTACCCACGGGAAATGAAATAGTAAGAATTGGACTAGTTCTGTTCTAATGATACGTGACACGCCAGCGTGATACATGATACTCTTCTGTAAGGGAGTTTTACTTTAAATACCAAGAATATATGCCTGTTTCTGCAAAAGGCGTGATGACAGGGCATTTGGTCACTGAGGGCTTGGCAGGGGCCTAGGCACATCAAGCATTTTTTAATACTTCATACATTGATAGAACAAATGTTGGGAAAAGGTGTCAATGTTTGCAGAGGGGAAGACAGGAATTGTGTTCCCTCCTGTTAGAGCTGAAAGAGGGAAATAGGTTTCACAGTTCTCTATGAGATGGGATAGGAAGGAACCAGCTCTAAACTGCAGCAGTCATTGGACTGAAATTTAGTGGTAAATAACTTGAACTAAGTTTTCTTGAAATGTGTAAGGATTGCATTTTTTGGAAAGGAGTTGATGTGTAAATATAAGAGGTTTTTTTGATTAGGCCAATGTAATGCACAGTGTTTGAAGGAAACAAGAAAATACGTATCTTATGCAGATTTAATATCTCTGCTTATGTTCTCATCTCAGTATTCAGATGAATCCTGTAGTCGATGGCTCCTTTATTCATACTACACCAGTGGATGCTTACTAACAGTTTTCAGTAATAGAACAGGGGATGCAAAAGAGTTTCTCTTTTTCAGGTCTGTGATTTCCATATAGCTCAGCCCCTTTTAGTCTCTTTCATAAGCCTTAGAAACATTTACCACAGAGCTCTCAAAATTTATCAGGACTCATGGCTTATGTACAGGTGAGCATTTTAACAGCTTGGCTGATGTGTGCATCATGCTTCAGAGCTAGTTGCTTTTTGTTTTCTCCTCTGGCTGATTTCTGGGAAGACTTTTTCCACAATCTCAATCTTGACACAATCCTTTCCTGGCCGGACAGGGGTTCAGGGCTGTGGTACTCAGTACAGGTGTTTTATCCAGCACATCATATTGGACTCAGTACCAGATTTTTCCATTTAGAAACTCTGACTAATGGTGAAAAGAGGTACCCAATTATGTCCTTAAAGCTTTCTTTGCTAGAAACAGAGAAAAAGGGATAAGCAGAAACTGTAGTGTGGGAGCATAGCTCAAAGGAGTGGCCAGACCTCCAGAAGCATGTAATTGAAAACTTTATCCAATAAAGGGGGAAAGAAGTAACAAAAATAATTTATATCCTAGCTTGATAATTTAAACATTTCAAGTTATTAATGTTTTTCAGATCCATTTGCTGCTGTTTATAAAGTCCAAAGAGCACAAATGTCAGCTAGATAAGCAAAGAAAACTCTAAATGTCCAGTCACACAAGCAGAATAAGGTACAGCTTTCTCATTAAAAGATTCTTTAAAACCTTCACCATAATACTAGTGCATGCCCTCTCCTATTTCTGTAATGCCAGGAGGCATCTGCAAATTATGTAAATGAAACAAAGTATATTTAAAATATACTTGGTATCTATAAAATTGGTCTCTCTACCTGTGAAGGTATTTTCACTGGTATCTTGTGAATAGAGAATACTACCTGCTATTACTTGACAGGGAGGTGATATTAATACGGAAGAAAGTGCAGCATAATTAGTGCCTAACTGGTATTATCAAAATAATACCTTGTATTCTGAGAACTATTTTGTAATACGTTGGAATCTGACTTTGTTCTCCAAAAAAACCCGACAGAGGAGAACAAATTTTTTGAGTGGTACAAGATCAAGTTCAAAGCATTCTACGGATGAGTAAATTCTAACAACAGTGCAACATCCTACCAAAGCACCGATTTCTGTGTTGAGATCTTAATGTCTTCCCAAAATTCTTTAATACCTTTTGGTTGGACTGTTTTGCTAGCTGGCAGGTCCGCTCCAGCTCCCATTAAAATACGAAGTAAAAATTGCACCGTGACTTAAGTCAGTCACCTGAAACATGTAGCCCTGTCTGAGCTTTTGAAACCTTTATCGGAAGAAGACTCTGAAAACAGAGTCCGGGTTAGGCAGTGCTACATGCATATTATCTCAGGAGGTAAGCGAGGAAAAGGTTTAAGAAGGGAATATGTACCCTGTATTTCATGGTACTACATCTGTAAATGCAATGTGTATATTTAGTGTAGAGCTTATTAAGAATGATGCTTGACATTAGTGTTCTAAATTTTCTCATTATGTGCACTCTTGCAGAAGTGTTTATTTTCCTGTAAAAGAGGTCTATAAAAGCCTAGAGAAGAAGTCATCTGGAACTAGAAAACTCTTTGTGAGGAGATCTAGGACAAGAGCAACCATTTTGCAAGACAGAGTACTTGCAAAGGCATCTAGGTAGAGCTACAATCCTGGCCCTGAGGTATAAAACAAATATCAAAGTTTGGACCAACTAGTTTGTTCATGCAGCAACTATGGGGTTTGGAATTCTGGAAGAAAAAAACTAAAGAGGAATTGAGATATGATATTCAGCAGTAGTGTTGAGCACGAAAAAGCTTCTTTGAGACTTAGTTTTTCTGCTTTGAAATGTTGTGAGCAAGTGGGTTCACTCAAAGGATCTAATTAAACCAGTCTGGGTAGAGGGACAAGTTCTGAAAAGGGCTTCCAGTCTTTCAGTGACATTAGGGGAGAAACACCCAATCACTGAGGCACTGTCAGCAACAAAATACCTTCTGCAAACATGTACTCTTATAAACATGGTGATTTTTTTTTTTCTGTTCAAAAGATCTTGCAAATGTTTTCCAAGTACCCACTTTGTATTTTCAGTTAGCATGTGTCAATATTTTAGTCAACTCACCATCTTTTCCCCAAGAGTTTTAATAATAGTTGTAGAGAACATAGGGGCACTAGTGATCAAACTGAGAGAATTGTTCTATCTATATAATGAATGCAACGTAGATCTCAACAGATTAGGTTTTACTAGTCTGCTTTATTTTCAGCAATTTCTGTCTGCCTCCACCCCAAGACAGTATTTAACTTTAATATATTGCACCTCTCTAGAATAATTCTCATGAGGAATTAAAAGAGCTTTTCAAAGTGACGCAAGTCTACTATTCCTCTCATTCATTTGATGTCTTTGTATTTCAGTAACAGACGGGTGGAAAAGTTCTGAGACAAACTTTTTTTCCATAGTGGGCTACTTATCTAGTAACTGAAGAAAGTCTGCTGGGAAGCCTCATACAGCTGATGTGAAAATTTTTTAGCTGAGGCAACTTACCTGTTCTGTGAATAAGGAAAACCCACAAATCTGCTTTTCTTTCAAAAAAAAAAAACAGGAAAAAAACCCTCAGTCAAATAGATGAGTGCAATTTAGTATGATTAACACTTAGCCAAAACTTTGTATGATCTGTAGGGTTAAAGATAGTTCTTGCATATTCATCCACATACTTTCTAAAACAGTTTAAATGTCACCAACGGTTGGTATTTTGAGACTATTATTTTGTGGAGATTGAAGTATATTGGGTGGTAAACATGCAGATAGTACACATGTAAACTAATGTCACAGAGAAGATGTGTGCAACCCTCCCACCTGAGGCACCTATACCTGTTTGATTTTACAGGAAAGCACTATGAGTGCCCACCAGTAAACACACCCATGCTTCAAGACACGTTTTTCTCTCCATTCCCATATGTGTCTAACGCCTCCCCTCTAGAGGATTTTTTATGAGAGAAATTAGGCTAGACATCTGCATACTGCAATATAATCTTTTGTTGCAAAATTGCTTGCATTTTTAATTGCAAATAAAATTGCACAGCAGGTGGCAGCACAGGTCCTGCTTGATTTTAGCCTGGTTTGCAGCTCTGAGGAAAAAAGTCAGGCTTCCAGTCTTGTAGTGGTTACTGCTATTAAAGCGATGTCCTTTCCTTTCTTCGAAGCAGGTGATTTTTAGCAAAGAAATGGAAATTACCTGTGCCACTGGTCACTGCCCTACTGCAAAGGCAGAGCGATTTTGGGGGAAGATCATTAAAAAAAAAAAATCAGTAAAGGATGCAAGCAGCACCAACTCACTGGCAATTTGGGATAGAGCTTGCTGCATAGATCCAAGTTGTGTCAATAGAATGTCAAAATAAACGGGAAATCTAATTCTTAGTACTGCTACGCAGACACCTAGATACGTCTGCCTATGACCAGAAGCAAGAGGCTTCCACAATATGTTTTTGGATGTTGAATGGCCTGAATAATCTGAAATATTTGGGCTAAACTGTAAGGATTAGAGCATTGTAGTCTAAATCTTGTAGAACTGAGGATCTTAAAATTCTCAATCAGATTCTGAAATTTAATTCCCAGGTGCTTCTTCCCTCTCCTCTGAGCCTTAAAAGGGGGGGGTGAGGGAAAGGGGAGGGTTCATATCTTCTTTGCAAATGGGGTAGTTTGCTTTGAAATATCTTGAACCAGAATTCTCAGAAAGTCCACTCATCAGCTCCAGCATTTGCACCCATTTTGTCTCCAGACAGGCCTAAAAAACTTGATGTTATCATTGAATATTACACATCCTTGTTCAATTTCCTCACCTAGCCTGTGGGGAAAAAAGCAGGAATCCTTCTGAGAATACGTTGATCATTAGATAAAAACTTGACAGCATTTATTTATGATTATTGTGGGTTAATGGCAGGCATTTTAATCTTGCTCTGCTAAAATTATTTATTTGTTTATTTGCCTGAATCGCACATTTCAGTATTTGGCTAAAGTATCACCTAACACCCAGGGGAATGTCTTAGAGCTACAGACTTATGAGATTATTTTGGCTTAATTGGTATTATTTTTGTAGACCTCCCGTGGTATTGAATATGGCTTGCTTATTTTAAATTTTTTAATCCAGTATTAAGAGGAATTGCTGTTAGGTTACACCATAGAAAACTAATTAGTCTAAAGTTAAATCTTGGGTGGTTGGTTTAAAACTGTTTAAGCCTCCTGTTCATCACAAATCCTCTACTGTTTTTCCTGAACTCCTTACGTTTCTGCCAACACTTTCTATAGCATGCGGACCGGTTTTGTGCCCAGTGTAGCACCAGAGAAGTCAGTGGTGTCATACTGGAGATTAATTTGATAATATTTGATAATATTTCAGTCATCTAAGTTGCTGGCCTCTTAGTAAGGACAGAGCCCTATGCTGCTGAAGTGAATGGAAGCTCATTAAGTGCCTTATCCAGTTCTCATGGAGTCTTGTTTTTGTGGAAATATCAGTCCTTGTTCCTTTGCTTTGTGTGATAGCTTCCCGAGGTTTAATTATGTCTATTTGCAAGATGAATTCTGAAAGGTCCTAAATTTTGTGCATGGGGTGTAAAGTAATAGGAATTGCATTGAGGTAGCATTTGCTAGTTTTACTACATAAAAAAGAGAAAATTGGATAGAAGTCTCATAAATTAATTGATAGGTTTACCATTAAATAAGTAGCAGAAGTAAAAGCAGATGTTTAGAAATTAGAGTGTCATTTCGGTTTGTAATTCTTCCCCTATACTGCAAGTACTATATGAATTTCAAGTGCTGTTGTAGCATATTGGAGAGGCGTATGAAAGTATTTAACATTTGAAATGATTAATAGGGGAAAAAGAAGAAACAATAGCATTGATTATGAATCTAATTTTGTGAGTAAATTTGAACAAGGAGACTGGTGCTTTAGTTTTTTCTTATCTGAAATTCCTACCTGAGGCATTGGACAAAGCTTCTTTCACAAGATAACTAGGACGGACCCAAGACTTCACTATAAAAGCTCCATGAGGAAAAGGTATCCCACTTCATAAGCTTTTTATTGTTTTTAACCTTGTGCGTGGGCTGAAGTTCATCAGATAACTTCAGTACAACAGTGTAAACAGCTACATATGACGTAGCTAGTTAAAAGACTGAGAGTTTCTAAACTTGAGATCAATTTGCTTCTGTGAAAAGAATTTGATATTGGGTCAAAATTTCAGGTATACAGGATTTGCATGTGCAGAGTCACATGGCAACCTGGTTTATCGTGGAAATGTTGAATAATGTTGAATGATCTTTTATATTAACAGCACAAGTTGTGCAATGGGAGGTCAGTCCTTATTAAACAAGGAATCCATGGAAGAAAAAGAGCTAGGAATTCAAATCTATTTAAAAAAAATAGGTAGGCTTCATTAGATCTGCTGTTCATAGGAGTAATTGTTTATTCTGCATGGCAATATTTCAGAGTATAGTCTTTCTCTCCTGTGGTCAGCCATTTCTGGGAAAGGAAGTGAACGTCAGTGTAACATTGAATAAAGACGTAGCTTGTAATTCTCTACTCTTCAGCAGCATTGTGGCAAATGCTCAAGTTGAAGTTTCAGACTTCCTAATTGTGGTACGAAAGTCAGCTGTGTTTCAATATTTCTACATTCTCTGTACTTCATGGGCTAATACTAAGAAGCATTTCAATAAAAGATGGTACCTGGAATTACAAGGTATTGCAGGCACTGTTGTGAAAACATACATTTAAATGTTTAGCTGCCATCAGACTGAATGAAGACATTAATAGAAGAGCAAAACTCAGTAGCACAGTTTATGCTAGTATCATTCGGTCTGATACTGGAATGGCACATGACTACAATCAAATCAAATTAGATAAAAACGAACTGAAAACAGAATAGATAGCTACTGCAGTTCTGTAGTGTTCAGCCATGTCAGCAATGTCACTCCACTTTCAGTCATCAAAAATATTTCAAATGTACCCTTCAAAATATTAGAAGTAAAATACAATGTGAGGATTCTGGCAATCCAATTTATCTCATTGTTTTTGTTGGTTTGTTTCTACATCATACTCGGCATGACGATATTTGAGTACTGGTCTTCCTGAGTATCTCAGGAGAAAGGCAACCTGATCAATTGTGTAAGAAATTCACAGGAGTGGGTCTTCTCCCCAGACCATGTTGTAATAACCACTTTATGCATCCTTAAAAATTTTATTATTAACATTACTTACTTGCTTTTCACAGCATCTTTGAGCTACCAGTACCCCTAAATTGAAAGGATAAGCAGTTTATTTTAGTGGCAGAACTTGGAGGTTACTGATGCCAATCACTACACTCACAGCTCATTAAAGCACGGTGGTGTTGCTGCCCGCATTCCTTTTCTCTCCCTTAATGGGTAACATAACAGGGATCAAAATCTGAAAGCAATCCAGATCTGCAGTCTGTCACGAGAGGAAGTTGAATCTGGAAGTTCTCTGCTCTTTCATGTCTTTGATATTTCTTCCTAGGGGAATATGGATTGCATGATTTAGTTTTAGGGAATAGCCCCCCACTTGGCTAGTTTAACAGGTAATTTTGAAAGTAAGCCAGCCTATCCAACACGGAAGTTCTGTGTCCCAAAGAATGAATCGTTGAGTGAAAGTTTCTTAGGAATCAAATGTGACACTAAAATTCCAGATGAATAAAGATTGGTTTATACTATGGAAAGATAAATGAAATGTAGGTTGCAAAGACTATCCAACGTACATACGTACTACCTAAAAACTACATCTGTATCTTACAGATTCTCCAGGTGCTGTTTTCTAAAATATTTCCCATTAACATATCTGAAAATAGACTCGAGTGATTTGACCTTCATATTTACTCATTGGTAGTAGTCCAAATGCAAGTCCTTCCAGAATATGGATGTGCTGTGTATGGCTGTGGGCTCAGACCTGTTTCCAGTGGTGCTTTCACGGGATGGGAGCCTAAAACACCCGTTCTGTTCCTTTATTTCTATTTGAAGGTTTTTAATCTAAAAAGACATTGCTGGACTTGCTTTTCTTTTTCCCCTTTACCCATGATCTCTAGCTAATGCTCGCTTTTTCTGGAGTTCATTGAAGAACAAACAAACAAACAAAAAACCCCAGGGATGCTGGAGTTGTGTCAGTATAAACAAGCAGTTTCTTCTGTCATTGGACAACGTGACATCTTTCGTCCTGCACATCAAGACCCCTGGACTGGAGCTGACTACCGAATCATGATCTTTCCTGATTAATTGCCTTGACAAGCTTTCTGCTTAAGGTATTTTAACACTTCTGTAACATTTAAAATCAACTGTTTGCATCCAACGGCACAAAAAGCATTGCAAGGCTTGTGGGATGTCTGGGGGGATAGTCTACCCCCTTCTCCCAGCCAGCCAGGTCTGCTTTGGTGAACATGGACACAAAACGCATTCCCTGTGGCGGTACTGCAAGTTTGCAATTAAGTTCAATGGAAGCAGACTGGAGGCTGGATTCATAAAGAAAAAGAAATACTCAGAGTAAATGACTTTATAAGGGAGTGTGTTCAGATATAAAATAAATGTTGATAGACAGCAGAGATAAAAAAGGGAAAGAGTGAAATTATGTTCTCTTTTGTGCTTTGTAAGTCTCCAAATTATAGAATTTACTTTTTAATATGAGAAATTTGCTCATAAGAAGGAATTAATTTACTACACCAGCCCAAGACAGATGTAGCTGGTATTTTGGGAGTTCAGAGCTTACTGTAACATGCATAAACCCAGTGTCAAAACATGTCTTAGAAATATATCTGATTTGTTTTAAGCAACCCTTTAAATTCTGAGAACTAGCACATAGTCCTCCGCTACATACTCTGCACTTGCGATTTTCAGAGCTTGCTTGAACAACCTCTGCGGGCAGAACTAACTGATGCTTAAACTGTGAAGAGGAAAGGTGCTACCACTGCTGTGCTCCATTGTCCTAGACTAAGACTTATGCTACTCTTGACTTTTCTCCTGAAGGGTGTTACTGTAAATACTGATCAATAATGCTTAAAGAAAAAATAGCCATAGTGCTGTTTGTAACTTTGATAATCAGGAGACAAGCAAGACAAAGTTTGTGAAGAGTAACATCTCTTGTTAGGAAGAAGTTGGAAAAAGTCATGAAAATAATATTCAAAAACTTGGTAAGAGATGGAATTGCTCAGGCTGTTTGTCTGGTGAATATAACGTACCTTTTGTTACCCTTCCTATTTTTGCACTACCTTCTAATTTTCTCAAACTGCCACAAGTCTTTTATTTGAAGATGCTTCTATTGTATATTAATGAAGAAGTTAATTTATCTAGGCAACATGGGCTAGAGCTGAAACTCCTTCAGCATCATCTTTCTTAACTATCATTGCCCAGTAAGAAAATAGGCCTGTAAGTGATACTATTCAGCTGGACAAAAAAAAACTGTTACCGTGGTATTTGTCAGCTGTGTGCAATACTGATATCTGAGCTGGCCTGGTATCGTTACAGATAATGTGATGGTGTCTACCTTCAGGCGGTTTTGAATTCTGAGTACAAGACCAGCAGGAGCAGACCCTCAGAATGCAGCCATTCCCCATCCCAACCCCTCTGTCTGCGAATATTCAGAACTAGGTTTCATTCACAAGCATTTACGTCTTCTATAACAATTATTTCTGCAAACAATTTACATATACAGTGTCATGTGAATAAATTAAATAATTGACTCCAGGAATCAACTTGTAATAGAATTACAGACAGAAATTAAAGCATAGTCATTAGAAGTATTGTGTAAATGAAGCATATTCTATTAATATTTCTTGCATATATGACGTTACTTGTAAACCCGAGGCACAACATATACAAGTAGGTAGCAGCTACTGGTATTACAAACCGATTGTGTAAGTAGAATTCTCTTCTGTTTTAACGGCAAAAGGGAAGTCAATGTCACAAGTGCAAGCATTTAAAACAGTCACAGCATTGTTAACTTCACCACAGTGTTAAAGATGGAAGTTCACCTGGACTCTTCATTAAAAGAGCTTTTACTTTACAGATCTGAGTGCTGAGTCAAATCCTTGATCACATGGGAAGTACTTTTTAAGGTAAGAATTCAAATATCTTTTTGGAAGGTATTTGTGTTAAGGTGCATTTCTCATCTTTTATTTAATTTCTGTTTTTTTCATGGATAGGTATTTTGTGTACCACAACTGTTTATGAATGGAAGCAGATCAATTTAGACCCAAAGATTTTGACAATGAGGCTACTATGCAAGGAAATGTTGACTTTTTGACTGAAAAATGCTAATAGGAATGTAGGAACTTGTTACTCTGACATCTTTGTCCATGTAAGCAAGAGCCTGTATAGACATATGTGGATGGGAGAGATAAAAGTGTTGCGGGGAGCGTTTTATGGGTGACTTCTAAGGGTCTGAAGAAGGTGACGAAAAAAAATAAATCATACACATTTATTATATTGTTCAGTATAATATGCGAAATTGCTGGGGGGAGGTCTCTACCACTACTGCAAACTGTCCATAAATAACATTTTAAAAGGCTCTTCTCCTGAAATTTGTGTTCTTTTTTCAGTGGTCCACAGTGCTATGGAGGCGATTCTGCTGGACTGATGGGAAACAACGCAGTAATCAATCAGCCTCTGAAGAAAGAGGTTGTGCTAGAAAACACAAGATATGACTGAAAGTTTTGCTGCAAAGACGGAACGAAAATAATATAATTTGAATTCCAGCAAAATCCTGGCATTTTGACAAGGTAGGTAAATGAGATTCTTATGGGTACTCCATCTTGTAAATCATGACAGAAAGGATGGAAGCTGCAAGACTGTCTTGTAAGGACTCCCTTACAAGTTCAGGAATAAGCTGAAGCAGAACTGCTGGAGCGTGTCAGGGCAGACTGGCAGCTTGCTGTAATTTAGACAGGATGAGTAGAATATTTTAAGACTGGAAAGCTACCTAGTTGCTTTAAAGCATATCTAATACTTCTGTCCTTGGGCTGGAGTTTTGTGTTGTGACTCCGTAATTTTACCTTCCGGGCACAGCGATCTCTGAAACAAAAAGTATATCTGATGAAAGCAGCATCAGTTTGTACTGATTCTTATAGGGATATATAATCATAGAAACAGATGTTCCAAGAGTCATTCACAGTTTGTTTAAAAAAATCACACAAGGGAGTTCACAATAATGAGAAGATTTTAAAGACTTGCATGAGTAGATTGCCAATTTATCACCAAATAATTTTCAGAAATTCCTCTTAGATGTGATTTCACATGAATAAGTATAGAAAAGAGCTCATAGTCTGTCAGTGTTAAGGACTGTGAGTTGATTTATGTTTTTTGCTTTAAGAAATGAAACATCAATAAACAAAGAAACACACCATTTAATCTTTGTGTAATAGTTAAATTGTTACATAGGAAGCCAGTTATTCTAAAATAAATAAGTATTCCTTCATGCACCAAAACCTGTTTTGGACATAAGATGATGTCTGTCCTTCATGCAAATCTACTGATGTATATTCGCCTCCAAAATGACAGGAATGACTACAAACAGATAAGCGATAAGTTGAGTCATTCTAATCTTACAAATTCGGAGGAATATGTGCACATGTAACTGCTCCCTGTGAGAATGATTTGTATGGGAGTACAACAGAGGATATTGTTTGTACTTGCCTGTTACATATTCTTCGGAAATGAACTTGAAGTGGCAGCCAGCCCACAGACATCCATAATTAGGACTTGCGTTATTTTTCTGATCAAGCTCAGATGACAAATGGAACAAAGTTGAGGTGAACAAGTAATTTTTTTTGCTATCTACGTTCTAAATAAAAAAAAATTAATTGTGGAAGAAAGTATCGATTAGGAGGCTTGCCTTGTTCTTTCTGTCCAGACAAACTTCTGCCGTGGCATATGTAAATAGAGAAACTATTGGGGTCAAGGTCCTTACTGAATTTTAGTCTTTGCTCTAATGAATTCCCCAGATGGTTTCATACTAAATTAGGGCACCATAGTGTTTAAAATGTTATGATTCCCTTAAAGGAGATTGTAAGACTCTGGAGATCCTGATGAGAACACTGTGGAATAGACTGGAAGACAATTATTCAGCCATATTTTTAGACATAATCTATCCTAATCTAACGGGCTCTTCAGAGTAACGGCCTGTTGTGGCTATTGCTAACTGTGGTTCTGCACTTTAGACTGGATCTTGTGAAAAATTAAGAAAACATTTCATTTTTATAGCATTTTATTTTCTTTCTTTTCAACATCTCTAGGCAGCACTAGAACATATTTCATTATGTGAGAACTACTCAAAGTCCTCCTTGTAATGATTGTTGAAAGTTCCCTCTAAAGTCCAGAAAATCATTTTTAGGTACTTTGTTTTGTACAGCGATCTAATGATTGTGCAGTTGCATATGTTCTACTAATAAGATATGTAACTGTTTGCACCAACAAAATTAAACTTAGAGGGCCAAATCTTTCCCTTGATTTATTGTGGTGTAGATCAGAAATATCTCTGTCAATACTGCTTTCCTTTCTTAAAATGTATTTCTTCAGTCAGGAATTCCATGTCCATATAGCATCCTGCTTAGGATCTAATACTCTAAAGCTCTGCTCCTGATGGGGCTTTTCAGTTTTGTCATAAACTGTACATTAAGACAATATTGAAACTGCATTCTCCTTTGACTTTATGTAGTGTGCAAACCTATGATCTCAATGGTACCGTCCATGAAGTGCTGATTTGACTCAAGATCATTAAATAACTACGTGTCCACTTGGATGAAAGAATCAAAATCCAAGCACAAAAACGTGAATATGTGTGCTATCATAGCTATGGTATCTTGAAGCCTACTGGGCTGTACATACTGATACGTAGTGCAGCCCCCTATGTCTGATGAATTAATTGAGTATATCAGTTTCTGAAATGCTGCAGATATTTAGGTGTTGTGGGGCATAATAGGTATCTGGGTAATACTACAATAAGTTGTCTCTCTTGTTGCCTAAGCAGGCAGAAAGTTACTGAAAAGAAAGTAGCTCCAAACTCTGCACGGATCTGAGCAGGTAATGAATGTGATGTTTTTACAGAATAAAAATGTTATGTCTGCAAGCAGGTACATGTTTCTGTTTCATGCATGGAATATGGCTTAAAACAAAGATTTAATTACGTGATGCAAGTATATGTTCAACACTTGCAAGTTGCTGTATGTTCTTTTACATAATGACTCAGAATGAGAAGTCGTATCTCTGTAGATCAGGGTACCAAAACTGATTAAAGGTTTTTAGTTCAGAAGACCTGTCAAACTTTGTCTCTACCTTCCCCCTGCTCCTTCCCCAAAAGGCCCAGTATGTTGGCTGTAGATACTAGATGGGATATAGATTTTTTTATTCTTTATGTAAAATACAGAAATGGGTTATTTTATGGCAACTGTTATAAACAGATTTGCAGATAATTTTCCAATCTGGTTTCATGTATAAGAGTAAGAAGGGAGTGGAACTAGCTTGAACAAAAGGCATCAAAGAACAAAACAATTCATACATTTGGAAGGCCTCTTCTCTTCAAATGCTGCCCTTTATTCAATAGGCCATAACTCAATTCCCCCCTGCTTGAAATTCCTCCTTGAAATGCACTTCTTTGGAGAGATCAATGATCCTTTGTGTCACCAAATGTGTCTGACTGGCTGCTATGTTGTTTTTGTTGTGTTTTCTTTTAAAAACTGAGTCAGTTTAAAAAGATCTAGAATGAATAAAAGTATGTTACTCCTGATGAGCAGAGTTAATGGGGAGGTCTAACATGTTTCAGCTTTTTTTTTATGATGTGCTCTAAGTTTATTGAGAAGTAGCAGAAATATAATTTAAAAAAGAAAAAGGAACACATTAAAACTTTACCAGCCTGAGACAAAACTGAGGCAACTTTTTTTGGAGAGTGCTTGTTACAAAATGGTGAAGTTTGTGTAGAAAATTTGTTTTCTGTTGTTTTGATTCTAACTGTACATTCTGTGAAGAAACAGGATTGCATCAAAGAAATAGTTGATTTCACCAGTCACTGCTCCTAATACAGATAAACAACTCACAAGGCTCCAAATATTGATTTACTACTTAGATTAGAAGTGCTAACATTATGCAATCCCTTTGCTGATATCAGGAATGAGGTGAGAAGCTGTTGACTATTTCCAAGCTTGCCCTGAATCATGGGTGAAAACCAGAGACCTTCTAGACTGGCTTTAGCCTCTCCTCAACAAAGCTTTCACTTGCTTCTTTTTGACCTCTGTGATAAGGATGAAAATTAGCATTGGTACAGAACAATTGCACTGCCTGGGAAGTTCTGTTATGCTGATCCCATTCCACAGAGATCATTGCTGGGTTTTTCTTACTGGAAAGATACAGAACAGTTGCAACACGAGAGAAAACAAGAATCCTTTCAGTCAGATTGGGTTTTAAAAATAGTGTGACATACTGATATATAAAGGCAGTTTTAATTTTTGTTTGTGGACTCCTAAAATGTTTGCAAAGGCGTTTCAGACGTCTTGTAGTGAACGTAAGCTTCCTGACAATAGGCTTGCTTTTCTTAGCTACCTGTTTTGAAGCCTTTGGAAGTACTCCACTTATCCTCAGGGTATTGCTAGTTGACCATAGCTTTATTTATAGAGAGCAAATAAATCTGTTTCTGCTTTGCTTGCAAAAAAGAATGTTTGAAAGCTTTCAAAGAACTAGTTTAAACATAACCATTTCTTATGACAATAAAAGAGCAACTGCTCAGTAAATCCTACGTAATTCAGTTAGGCATTTGCATACCTGTAGCTACAGGAACGGTTTCCCAAGGCTGTTTCTAAAGCCTCCACAGAGCAAAGTAGATTTGACTCTTCACTTGGATACCCTCTCTGTAGAAAGTTTAATTTTAGGACTCATTACTGTAAGTATAACCTGACAGGTTATATTTTTTCCTTAGATTGTAATTAATCAAAATTTCTTTCCAACTTTGCTGAAATCATTAATTTGACTTAGATGTTCATCCTTCTGAAACAAACAAAGCATTTTGTGGAGTGCCCCCGACAACGCCACTCAACCTGGATGTCATTCAGTGGTGCCCTGCTTGGGGACACGAGTGGACAAGCTCCACAGGCACCAGGATTCCCCATTGAGCTTCTTGCTATGGCACACAACTTGTCCAGGGCCAAGAAGAGGTTGATGAGGAGGTTTGCAATAGGGACGGCATAAAGGAAGAGGTGAGGGAAGAGTTGCAGTCAGTAGGAGTGCACAACCTGGAGCACTTGAAATCCATGTGGGAGCAAGAACATGCAGTCTGAGGTAAAGAGATGGAAGAGCTCCAGCTTAAATTTGTTTGAGGTACTATGAAACTGCACCTGGAAAACATTAGACTTGTCAGCCTAGAAGAGAGATGAACGAGCTAGTAATGCAAGGAATCTGTGATACAAATCTATAACACAAGGAGTGGCATGGAGACAGTTAAGAGAGAATAATAATTCATGGTTAATTAATGCAAAAGTCAAGGGACGTCAAATGGAAACACCAGACAGAAGGCTCAAAACATACAGATGTGATTTTCACACAGCATGAAGTTAAACTGTGGAACTACATCAAGCTGTAGATGCCAGAAGCTCATATGAATTAAGAAAGCAATTGGATTTTTCTTCCATGGATTTGTCTATCAAGAGTAGAAATAGACTACTTTTAGCTAAAAGTCTCTGAGCTGCAGAATTCATTATGTTCCCAGGAGATGACCAGCCACCGTTGGAAACGGTGCTAACTGGGTCACTGTTCTGACCCACTGTGGCCATTCCTGTGCTCTAGCTGGCTTACGCATGAGACGTGCTTCCTTACGCACTAGCAGGATACGTCATGGTAAAGCCAAGCTCAGTTATTCAAAACTTAAGACTATAGGAAGTATAAAACAGTTGGAACACATCACAAATATATTCTCTTACACATTTATTGTTTATGAGGAAGATTTAGAAAATAGGCTAATGTGTCAGTGTTTTAGTTGGAAAAAAAATTGTAGCAAGTTTGTTTGCCTAACCTTTCCTAAATACAGGGAGATTAGATCAAAAAAATATTTAGTCTGCATAAAACAGATGTGCCTTTGGGCATCTTGCACAATCCAGGCCCTCTCATTAGTGATGATTTGACATTAAGCAAAACAATGGGGTTCGAAACAAATTAGAACAAAGTGAGAGTAATAACGGACTGCCCTAAAATCCATATAGCCCAAGCAAAGCAAAAACCACACAGTGATTCAGTCCAGCCTCCATCCGAGGAAGTGATGCGCTTTTTTGCCTAAGAATGAGAACTATTAAATATAACATCCATATTGCATATTCAGTTGTTGCCAAAAAATTTTCGCCTCCTGCAAGGTGTCGTCTTTTATAGGAACAAACTCTTGTTACCAAATATAGCTATGGCTTGTTTTGTAATTTTGCTTTTTTCACACCCTGTCCCGCTCCATATGGGGTGGGGGAGGATTGTGCTGGACTTCTGCTCAGCATAGATGGAGCATGGAATGTTTCCTCTTGTTTTACACGTTGTTAAGAAGTGGCTACGTGTCTTGTCAAAAGCTAGTTATGTTGTGCTGGTTCTCTTCTGAAGAAGCCTCAGCCTCCAAAACACGTAAAACCATCTGGCAAACTCTTACATGAATCATAGGGTTATTTGTGGCCTCTGGCTTTTTGAACCGCACTGTGAGTAATCCCAGTTGCTCTCGTCAGTGCTGCTGGTGAAACCCATTTCTTGTGTTCCGAGTGAAGAACTCAGGGGCCTCCGACCCAGCCTGGTGGTCTCCAGATGGTCAGGAGGCAAAACTGGCCAACAACCTCCTGCGCTGCCTAGTCCACCCCAAAGGATTCGCACCGGTGGCGTTACTGCTCCCAGACCCAGCCTGCTGACGAGCGCGGGGAGACCGCCTGTGCTCGGGGAGGCTGGGCTGCAAGTGGGTTTTGCCGTGTGCCCGTGGGCCTGGCAGTCCCACAGCTTTTGTAAGCCTCGCTGGAAAGCTAACACAGCCTGGCAGCACAGGACGGTGGTGCCCACGGCCCCCTGCAGCCTGGTTTCCCGTGACATCCCCCTCCGCCATCAGGCTGCGAGGCCCTGGGGAGAGGGGACACCCCGAGACGGGTGCCCAGCTGAGCAGCACGGCCCCGGGCACTGGCAAGGACACGGCCGGCCCGTCCCCGCCTCACACCCGGGGACCCCCGAGCCGGCGGCGGCCTCGCTCCGGGCCCGCCCCCGCCCCTTCCTCCGCGGCGGCGCGTCACAGAGGCGGCGGCGGGAGGATTGGACGGCGGAGCCGGCAGCGCGGGGCTCGCTCCGCCCCCCCGCCCCCTCGCGCCGGCCCCCCTCCCCTCCCCCGCGCTCTCAGCCATTTTAGCAGCCGGTGGAGCCGCGGGCCCCGTTCTCCGCCGGCAGCGCCGGGACGAGGCGGCCAGGCGAGGTGAGTGCGCGCTCTGCGCAGCACAACGGCCGGGGCGCGCCCGGCACGGCCCGGGGAGAGCGGCGACGGGACGGGTCAGGTCCCCTCGTTGCCCCTCGGCAGCGTCTGGGACGAGGCGAGGGGCGGGAGGGTCGCCCTGCGCACGGGGGAGGGAGCGGGGAGCCGGGAGCCGGGCGCGGGGCTGGCGCTCCCCGCCGGACCGTCCTCCGCCACCGCCGGGGGTGGGACCGCGGCTGCTGCCCGCCTGGGCGGAGGCAGCCGGGTCAGCTGAGGGAAGGCGCGGGGGGTTACGTGGGGTCAGGTCCCTCCCAGCCTCCCCAGAGCCGCGGGCACGGCTCCCGGGGGGCCTGGGCCGGCAGCGGGAGCGCGGTAGGCCCCGGGGAGGAGCTGGCCCCGGCCCCTGCCCGGGAGCGGGTGGCGGGCACTGGGAAGACCGCCTGGACGTGCGGAGTGGGGGCCCGGGCTGCCTAGACCGGCGCAGGAGTGTCCTGCGCTCCTCCCGCGGCGGGGCATCCCCCCGTGAGCTGCTCCTGGGGCAGCGCCGCCTCCTCCCCTTGTTTCCCGTCCTTCTCCCAGCCCTTCGGGGCCGAGCGCAGTTGCTGCGGGCCGGCAGCAGGATCCTCTGCTCGCTTGCCTGTCTCTTGCCCAGCTAACTGGTCACCGGGAGGCCGCTCGCTCCGCTCCTCGCCGGGCGTTAGCAGCATCCCTGGCTGCTCATCTCTGCTTTCCCGGGAAGGCAGCGGGTTTCGTGGGCCTGCCCAATACATCAACAGTGCTGTCTCCTCCCTCGGAGCCCCCCCGTCCCCTCCTTCTAGATGCAGAAAAGGAGGTTGGGCTCAGGGTATGGTCTGATGCTGATGTAGCAGACGCGGAAACCCAGGGAAGTGTGATTCATTGCTCAACACTACGCACAGGGCATATTTTTCTATTTCACGTCATAAGAGCACCTGTTAAAGTAAAGCAAGAAACTGGTTGAATATTTTTGTAGTCCTGTCCCCCTGAGACAAGTTCCACTTTGTGGTGTTCTAAAGTAGCTTTGTATGCTTTGTGGATTTTTGAAGCTTATTTGCAAAACAAACTCCCGTGTGTTCCCGGCCCCGGGAGGAGTGTGGACACTTCATGGGCCAAGGGCAGTGGGCTGTGCAGACCTCCGCTTCTCTAGTGCTGTTGTACCTAATGCTTCAATGGAATAATTATAGCAACTTTTCAACTATTTTGTAATAGAACATCTTTTTTCCTAACATAATTGTTTCATATTTGATTTTTTTTTTTCAATGAGGATGCTCGATAAATGCAGATGGAGGTTACAGAGAAATTTGGTGTAAAATAAGGATTGTTTCATATAAAGTAAATGGACATATCATATAAAGTAAATGTAGTCCCTGATGGTTGTAAAAGATGATTGTCGGCTTAAAGATAATACCTGTCCTTACTTGGTTGCTCTTTTCATCTTGGACTGTTGTAGCATAAAAATAGAAATGCGACATGTGTTGTCATTTACTACGATAGACAAACTTGCATTTATAGCCTTGCCAATTTGAAGTGCAAAAATCAGTGAATAAAGCTACAGATAGGAATTAGAAACATACAATTTTTTTTCTTTTAATTAAGTTCTACTTTTTGAATCTTTGGGATTTGTCATTTCAGATTAACTGCAATGATTGAAGACATGGTTTTTTTTTTTCCTAAGATGTGAAAATCTTACATTTTAAACAAATAGTTTTCTCCCAAACAAAAGACAGAATTAGCAATGTTCCACAGTTTCAGAAAGATTGGTTTCATTTTTTTTCTTCTGCTCTTCATGCATGGATACAAAGTTTGTGTTTAGTACAGTTCTACAGAAGGCTTAAATATTTCCACATAAAAGTTATTTTAGAAAATATTTAATGTATATTTTGAATTACCTGTCATTTCTTTGTATTTGGCAGTTCCCCTTCATTGTTGTCTTAAACTACGGAACTGTAATCTTGAAACAGACAAGACGACTTCCTCCCCCCAGAACCCCACGGTGGTAAGGTTTTCATGAGGTGTTCATTATTGGGGTATTTGCATCTCATGCAAACTTTACTTATGTGTTATCTTTAACACTATCTGTAATATATACAGTGCAAGCAAGTGACAGCGTTGCTCATTGTCTGCTGATTGAATAATTAATATTTATCAACAGCTATAAATTTTCAGCATAATAAATTACCAGTGTTCACCTCCTTCTAATACAAGGATTTGCTTCAGCCCTTTTATAAGACTAGAGAAACCACTCTTGAACAAATCACTAAGGCAAGGCGTTACATACAAATATATTCCAAGTGACATTAAGATATGTATCTAGTAAAATAGATGCACCCTATTACAATGTTTTAAATGAAGTTTATACCCAAATGAAATATTAAACAGTAGCCTGAGCCAAGTAAACATGCAAAATCTATTGAAGTTAATGATTAATAAATAGTTAGGTGGTTAACTTGACAAATGAATGAGTACTTGTTCATAAGAAGACTATTCTTAATAAGGAATTACTTAAGCTGAAACAGAGTTGGAGTTAATTATTAAGGGAAGTCTACATTGTATATGCAACTAAGCATGTGGTCACTGTGCTTCAGGACATTTATTCTCTCAGGAGAGAAGGATGTTTCATGGAAGGGGGGAAGCAATTTCCTGAGAAACAACATTTACAGTTTTGTTCCATTTGTTCATATATTGGATCGTTGTTTAGACGGTGCAACGTCTTCCACCCTTTTTGTGGAAGGCACATCTCAAAAGTTGGCCATGCTGTTTAATTTTCCTGCATTCTACAGCAGCCAGACAGTGACTGCTCTGGTGTTCCTCTTCGTTTAAAAGTTAGCTCCTCTTCTTCCTGTATCGCTCTCTGTCACACTTCCATTTGGAAGGTGCTTAGTGGAACAGGCTAGCTGTATGGAAGGGCCCAAGGGAAAGCTTAAGAGAGTATTTCTCCTTTGCTTGTAGGGCTATGCTTTACAGTAGATGGGAATTATTAATACTTTACTATTGCTTTTCTTTTGTTTCTGTGTTTTTTTGGTTGGAGGTGGAGGAGGGAAATTAGGATTGTCCGTAATCCACTGACACTCTTAGAACAGCATGTTTCCTCAAAATCTTGAACTCGGTAGATAGGCACGTAAAAATGAAAGCTGAACGCAGCACTAGTTATTTCTTCTGTGGCCACTCGCTGACAGAGTAACTTGTATCGCACTGAAAGTAAAACACACACTGGAAGTGGTGTGACGGGTTTCTGTAATGACCTATGGTGGACGTGAAGCCTGCAGCGCCAAGGCCCTTTCTCGCAGGTTGCTGTTTGTGCTCTGAATGGATGGGGAGAACCTTGCCTTAATCCTGAATATGCTGGGACTGCGAGAAGTCCTCACTTGTTTTATAGGAATGTGAACTAAAGGATGCTGTATGGAATAAGACTTGCGCTTGCAAGGAGGAAGACTTCTGGCCAGTTGCCAGAATTGCTTGGGAGATGTAGTTTCAGTTTCCTTTTTCTGCAGTAGGTACCTAGCATGATCTGCATTAAGCTGCTTGGCCGAGACCAACAAAAATAATTGGACAGAACTTAGTAGATCTGCTTTCCCTGCCCCACTTCTTCTTAGGGCTATCAGTTCCTACCTAATACTTAATATAAAGTGTACTTGTAATCAAGATACGGCTTTAATCATGTGCCAGATGTGCATAACATTATTTACCTGACCAAATGCATGATACAGAGGTTAGGAATGAGTGGGGGGGGGTGGAAATTCCTTGTGCTGTTGTTGTCCTAGATAGGAAGCCTTTCTACTATTCAGGCTACCGTGCTGCTTTTGACCTGTGCTGCCGTAGCTCATAGCAGCTTTTGAGTCAGGACTAAACTTGGCGCTGGCTTGAACTTGATCTTCTGCAGAGGTTAGATATGAAGAGTTTGTGGGAGCAAGGTGTGTTGGTACAATTGGCTGGAGAGTTATTTTACATTAAGATGATCCCAAATATAGTAGAAAACTCAGAAGGCACATTGAACCATTTTTCAGTAGGGAAATAAATAGCACAGGCAGCCTTGGGAAATTGAGGAGCAGGCAAGTAAGGAAAGGTGATTGTGGGCATGGGAGGGGTGGGAAATGTTTCCCTTTAGCCAACATGTTGCCAGAATGTCAATTTGTGTAATGGTGGATTTTTAAAGTTTGTGTATGTGAGTTGCTTATGATGGAAGTGAGGTTGGAGCTGATGCTACCGCATCAAAAAGTCAGCATGCGTTTTATTTGCTTTGCTTTTGGATTAATAGCTGTGTAATGTGAAGGACATGAGGAATTGTTTCCCTCTTTCTTTGCTTCAGATAGAGCTAAGCACTTGGTCTTTCCATTGAAATCAAAGAGGACTTCTCACCTCAGTACAGTGTTTTGTAAGGAATCCTAGATACTGAGAAAATATCTTTTTTTTCTGTATTTAAACTTTGCATGTGTTTTGTAGTACAGTTAATGCCAAATGGATGGATATTGTGCAGCTGGGAGTTCACTGGGCTTCAAGGTGAGATATCTTTATCTCCAAGGTAGAGATAAAGTGATTCACCAATTATCACAGATTTAAGAGTCTCGGATTTAAAGTGATCCAAGGTGGATCCTTGGTTATCACTTTAAATCCGAGACTCTTAAATCTGTGATACTTGAATACCACTGTTGTTCAGTGAGGACACTGATAATTGGGAATGTTTTAGGTGTATAATGGCAGTTATAGTAGTGTAATGGCAGAATAGTAATGTATATATCAATTAAAAAAAAAATCTAGGTATGCTTGAAAGCCTATGTAATTAGAAATAAGTTGACATGACAAGGACAGACTTAAAATAGCACGTTACATTCCAGTACTTGTACTCTTAAAATTTGTACTAATTAAACAGACTTTTAAATTATTATTTTATAACTCTGAAGTGGTATTCTGTTTTAGCTCTCCTTACTATAGAAAATAAGATTGTAAGTGAGTAATACCAAGACAGTTACAGAAATGCTTGTGTTCAGAGGATTTCTTTAAAAAATCGTTTACATTTATAATAAATGTATAATTTATTCTTAAAATATCTGTTAATGACATGTTTAGCCTACCTCATTGTGCTTTTGTTGTAGTATAAGCATGGCCAACATGTTAAAAAAAATTTTAACATCTAGCTAATGGTTATGTTTTGCAAAATTACTTGCTAGATCTGTACAGCAGACCTGGGGGTTTTTTTTGCTATTTTATGATACTGTGCAACCCATTTTAAAGTGAAAGTAGTATTAGTACAGTGTACTCTGATCCTTGTCCTACTTAGCTAGGTGCTTTACCTAACTGTGTAGCATTTTAAATTTAAATAACACTTAATAAATGTGACTTGCATTCTAGGAGACACAATGGTACATTCAAGTAACATGAAAGGATGGTTACTGGTTTTTTCCTAAACCACTGTTCTACACATAAGATACAAGACGTGCATTCTGAACCGCATCTTAACTGAGGTTTTCCTCTGTATGTGCAGTTACTCAGTTTACTGCGGTTAGGTGTCTAGTTTATAAAACTGCTTGTTTGTGTGTTTGCTGTGTAACTTTACAACTTGAGTAGTAATAGTCCTTTTAGCTAGTAATAGTCCCTTTAGCTAGAATTTTTACTAAATATTGTTCTTCCATGGCTGCCCACAAGCACACTGTGTGTGCAAGGCTGGACTCTGAGCGGTAATGCCCATTTGCGCACCAGTGTGCGGTCGGACACCTCTGGGCTGCTGCAGTTGGGGTTATGGGGGACTGAGCACTCCAAAACACCTTCATTTCCGTGCTGAAATTTTTGACCCTTAAACAACGCAACTCAAAATAAATGTCAAGCATGCAAGAGCTGCTGCTCATTTCTTAACATATTTCCTCCCATTCCCAACTAGTTGTATTTTTAGCCATGCCTCTGCCCACCAGACCCTTTGCACTTCTATAACTGTTACATCCCTTACACACCTTCTACACAGCTCCATTGTCAGAAGTGGAGAGTAGCCCACAAAATAATTGAATAACTGTCCTCTTTGGTAAGTGACCCTTAAGCCTTTTTAAGGGTCTTGTTTGCACAAATCCTGCTCATAGGAGTAGAAAAATATTGGCATAGAGAGGAACTGAATAAATTATAATATTAAGTATGTGATACCACAAAGAGAAATTCTGTTCAGTGTCGGTGGTGTTATAAGCGTGTTTGTTTTGTATTTCCCAACTCAGTTTCTTGGAAAAGAAATATAAAACAAATAAATGGTTTCTGCAGAACACACGTGTGCCCTAAGGCATTTCTGTCAGAAAATCTTTGTTCCGTATCACAGTAAGAACAGACTTAACATTTAGGCTTGGTTTTCTTTAACAGTCTACTAGTGCAAGCGGATTTTTCTTACTGTCCCTCAGTTGCACAAATGCTTTTACAGACAGAAACACTGCCATACTGATACATCTAATAGCTTTTTCTGTGATTATTTTCCAACATGCCCATTTCTTGCTGCGGAACCCAAAGGCCCCAGCTATAGACAGCTGTATGGCTGGAGGGGCCCACTCTATGCCGAGTGCAGGCAGCTCCTAACAAGAGCCTGCCGTAGGCACTGGCGAGAGCCCGCTGTTCTTCATTCGATCATACCTCTGCCCTCCACAGCATCCAGTGGACACCTGTTGATTCCTGTCCTGGAATTTTTTATATTAGCCACTCTGCTACAACATCCTTGGTTCAGGATGACATGTACTGATGAGCCTGAAGCTAAAGTCAACCTCTCGCTGGTCTTTTAAAGAGAATGCTAAAGGTGTGCTGTGCTTCTGGAAACTGAGCGACTGAGTTGCTCATTCTACATCCAGCTTACTTGGGTCAATAGCAAGCTTCACATACAATGGTATGTGCTAAAATAAGAACTTTCCCAAAATAAAAGATCATTTATTTTTATGTTCATGTAATGATTGCTTATTTGGCTACAAGTCTGATTTGATATTTTAAATAAGTTACTATTTTTTAAATCTTATTGTGTGCATTTCTCTACACTAGGAGCCACCCATACAACTTGAACCAAAAAGTCTACTAAGAAAGTTGTGTTTAGAGAAACATTAGACTGCAAATAATGAGTATTCATCTAGTGCTCTGCGCTGTAGGTTTCTCACACTCGGTGAAATACAAAGAACACTCCCTGTCTGTCAAATTAGGCTGCAGATGGGCAGGTACTACAAAACGTTTGATCTACCTTCGCACAACGTTGCAGTTCACCATTCTGCACATATTTATGGCACATACAGCTGAATGAGTCTTTCCACATTTAAATGAGTGCTGCCATCAGTGTCCTGTTGAGTTTGTAGGGTTGAGTGAAGCTGGTGGTAAGATTACAGGAGCCTGTATTGTGATTCTTGCGGATAAGAGGATGCGAGTATCTTGCTGAAAAAAAAATAGCAAATCGATGCAACTGGTCAGATTTATTGAAACACTTCACATTGCCTAAGCAATCTGTTGGGTACTTTGGTTTGTCTCTAGCAGTTATACATGCAATAATTTTTGAAAAGATCTTATTACGTTCAGTTTACCTAAAGTACATGATAAGTAGAATACATGGTGAGTCATTCTCGACAAGTGTTTTGTCTTGGAAGCTAGAGGAGTTGAGCAGCCTATGAAATGTCACTACTTCAAATATGCTAGTTAAGTTTGAGGAGCTGGAGACTGCGTATCATTGCACGCTGAATGTTGGCTCATGGCAAAACCCCATAGATTTATGAATGAGGGCATTCGTTTCATAGCTTAAACTGTCAACTCAGTAGTTAGCTGCTGTTTCCTGTACCATACAGCCTTGGATTAGGAAGATTACCAACTCCTGACCTTCAATAAATAATAAATTATGCATATTAAAGTATTTTGGAATATATACAATTAACTGTAATAAAATTTAATAAGACATTTCAGTGTTTGGGAATGGGGTTTGGCGGGTTTTTTTGGCTTTCAATAAAGATAAAAGTAGGTTAGTTATCACGCTAGAGCTTCTGGTTGCTTTTTTCCTAATACTGCGCTTTCACAAACACACTAAGCTTGCAAAAGCTGCTGCCAGCACTCACTCACTGTGGCTCCTGGCAAAAGGGAAGGGACAGACTGGGACAGCAAAAAATGGGTGGAGGCTCCTTCTTTCAGCAGTAGCTCCGTTTTATGCTTGTAGCTCCGTTTTATGCTTGATTAAAGTGATTACAAAGCTACATTGTAAAGGTGCAAGTAATTCCGTGTCAGCCAGACTAAAGCGAGGTTACCGCTTGCTCCCTTGCACGGGCACTGGTGTGACTGAATAGGGAGCTACGTCAGGCTCGGCTTAAAAGGGCTCGACTTAAAAGTTATGTATAATTGGCTGCCTGCAAAATGTGCAGCCCAAGGGAACAGTCGAAGTGGGATCACCGCAGTCCAGATTTGGATTGAGTTGGCTGCCATGAACCTGAACTTGAAGATTCTGATAGAGAACCAGCAGGCTTGTTGCACTGTTTTCCCTTCTCTGTTGGAGTCTCCATTACACTGAGGTCACGCTTACGTCAATTCAATAAAGTAATTTGCTCAAGCTGTGTTATATCTTAAAATTTGCTTTAAGTACTAACCTCTCTAACCTCTTTTCTGTTCTTAGTATGGCACTTTCTGTTTTTGTTTTGGTTTTTTTGCACAATGAAAACATACATACTAAAAGAATCACAATAGTATATAGGTAAGGTGTAGTTTTACAACAATCTTTTCCATAGCTTTGAATGTTACATAGAAGGGTTGAGACAGTAAATCTGCAGCTAGTGGTAATGTCCAATAACAGCAAAGTGATATAGCAATAGAAAGGAAAAATGAAAAAGAAGCAAGAGATCCTGGTTTGTGGTGCCTGTGGTCTTTTTGCAGCAGACGCAGAAGTAGGACGTGAGGATGGCGTAGTTTCTCTCTGTTCATAGTAGCCCATTAGTTTGTCATTTTGCATATTGCTTTCCATGAAGACAGCTGTATGTACAGCTGATTCATAGTATGTATTTACACAGTATAATTTAATACTGAATTTAAGATAGCCTTGGTTTTGTGCCTGTGTTAGATAGATGTGTTTAATTTTCATTATGAAAATGGATTCCCTGTTTACTTCATAAGCATGCAAATAGCTTTGCATTTTTCTGAGCTCCTCTGTTCGAACAACTTGGTCAAAAGTGCTTTCATTATGAAATGTATCACCACAGGGAAGAGGAATAACTGGAAGGTGAAACTAAGCTTGCTGTTCTTCAATAAAAAGCGGGGTGAGAAAGTAGGAATTGGAACAGGGATCGGAGCAAGATGATGCCTTAGAAAACCATGGAGAGCATCCTGCTTGTATGAGTATGCTACTTTTTGCCATTCTGGGATTGTCAGTACCCAGTCTGGCTTGTTCATGGATTATACATTATCCTTGCTGTTCAAGTTCGTATGAGAAAAGCTGTATAGGTATTTCAGTATTTCACTGAAGCCTGGTCTTTCGGGCATATTTTTCTTGCATGCCTTTAAATAACAATACCTATGCAGTGTACATTACAGTTCCATAAAACTCAACTGAAAAAGAGAGCATGCTAAACAGTCTGGCAATTTTAGTCTAACATAACTGAAGATAAAAACCTGTCCTAGCCTTGAGCTGAGTTGAGGTTATTTGAATGCTCAAAGATGGTTTGATGAATGATAATCGCATAAACAGAACGGTCAGAAATAAGTGTGAGACTCTTTCCAGATCACATTACCTAATGAAAAAGTTCAGATGGTGACCAGCCTTGTAGTCTCTCTCCCTCCATTCCCCAATGTAAAAATACTGCAGTTATTCAGGTATAACCTACACCCACTTAAGAAGTTACTGTTGTGGGAGAATAATCTTCATTTATCCAGGACCAGATCAGTCTGAACTGCCGTGTGGAGAAGGAGATGAGCAAGCCGTGGCAGTCAGCAGAGGCAGAAGGGTTAATGGACGGAGGAGCAGGGCTTTGGGGAAACCTTCTCTGTGTCACCTGATTATGCAGGTCGCTTTCACTGCGGTTGGATCATAATTTCTGGAATATATGCATGAAAATAAGAAACAAACATAGCTTGTGTGTATGCTAATGCTATTTTATACCTAATGTATGAGATTTTAGGACCAAACCAACTGTTTTAACACTTGTTTTGCTACTTTTCTGAGTCGTGGTCTGTGCCCAGATGTTGGATGCAAATGTAAAGGTGGGGTGTTCAATCTTATTTTTGAAAGGCCATTGTGGATAAGGTTTCTGTTGGCTGTTTCTCTAAGGTAATTCATCGGTGTTCCTCAGACAGACAAAACAGTTTAATAAATTTGTTACATATTACCTCTTAGCTTATACGTTTACCTTTCCTTAAAAAGTTGAAAATGAAAAATATTTCCGTAACTTGGGTAGCATTAAGTAGATTTATCTTTAAGAAAGGTAAGCTTTGAATACTGGGTTGCTGAAGCTTTAAAAGCAGCCTAATGTCATAATGCTGGTTTTTACCAAGAGTAAATTTCAAAACTTTTTGTCAGGCACATGTTTGGCAGCACGTTACATCATTCAAACATCTGAAGGCACTCAGAACATTTAGGTGAAAATATAGCGCTTGAGAATGATAATGTCATGAGTTTCTAGTGGTATCCCCTAACCTAAAGTAAAGTACATGATCAGCCTGTTCCATGTTTTCAAGTAGCAGGTAGTATTTTGCAATTGTACAAAAGGTACTGGCAGCAAACAGCTGACAAAGCTCGTATTACCAACCCAGGAAAATGTTGGATTGAATGGTCTATTTAGATATGTTTGTAAGCTAAGAGGTGCCTAGAATTTTCACTATTTAATTTTTTTCTTTTTTAGATTTTTTCATTAATTTATCGACCTGCTTACCTAGAAACATTTGAATTGCAGTTGCATTAAAGGTAAAGAGTGACTTGGTTTTTTGTGTACTAGTAAGCAATAAGATTGACAAGAACTAGGGAGTGGGCACTTAAATAACCCTTACTAAAACCTTCCAGCAGGGAACTTTGTCTTACCATCACTATAATGACCAGTCCAAATACCGATAGACTGGGAGTGGGGACTGTTTATTTGTAAGTTGAAAATGGAAACATTTTCTGACAATGTTAGCTTTTTGAGTATCGCTGCATTTGTTAACAAATTAAATTATATCTTTTTTTATTACTAACCATTAATTGCAATCAATTGTTGTGATACACAGTGTCATACTAAGGATTTTTCTGTCCTTTTTTCAGAGCAAAAAAGTTCCTAAAAATAAGTTGAAAGAATGGGCAACAGGGTCAGTTTCCTCTTCATGCTTCCTGCATAATTTGTTAAGTCTAAGACCACTTCACTGTCTGTTTAGTCTAGTGCTGTACAAACAGTTTCTTACTTTGCAGTTGCTGCTGTGACTCCTGCTTTATTCATATTAAAGGTGATCTAGTTACCTAAATATCAAGTCATGCCATCAAGCCACTTGAATTTTAGCTGTGTGGTTTGCTGCAAATAGTCACTCACACTTCTTTTTATGTCTTCTGAGCCGGCAAGGATTGAACAAGTTCCTTTTGGGAAGCTCTGTGGCTGCGCTAGTGCACAGCTGCCTGTGCGTGTACATTTTGCTGAGGGGTAGGACGTATTAGCACAGGCACAATCATGTCATAATATGGTTACGCACCTCCTTGGCCAGAGCCGGCTTGCTCTGTGCTGTCTCTGCTTCCAGCTCAGGCTTTGTGCATGTGGTACTGTGACCCAATCCTCTAAGTATGTCCTCTGCTGTTTTGCAAAAGCTACTTGGATATTTTGGACTAAGAACATAAAAAGCTGCCTGCCTCTGAAATTGTACACCTTAAACAAGCATGTTGGTGTCTCTAAATAAGAAGTGTGATAAATGTGCGTGCACGTGTATTAGGGGGTGGTACAAGTTCAAAATCTCGCTGTTTAAAACTGTCTCAGAGGTCTTTTTTTCCTCCTTTTTTTTTTTAACTTCTTTTCTCTAAGAATTGTGCTAGTTTCTACCTTGTTCTCCTGTCTCAGTATGAATATTTATGTTTGGACTACTTTTGCATTGTTTTCCTGTTTTGGTGGTGTTACATTGCTCAGAAGATTGAGCAAAATAGTGTTTAGAGCTGTTAAATCTAAAAACTTGAATGTGCACTTTGCCTTGTAGGAGAAAATGTAATGAAATTTGCTTGGTCATCTCACTTCGTCTTTGAAGTGTAGATAAAAATGAAAGAACTGTTATGATATAGTAAGTCAGTAAGATTGCCTTCCCTGGTAGAAAATGCCATCACCAGTATTATCTCCCTTGCTGACGGTTAAAACCCCCAACTTTTCTGGCTAAATTGGTATATGCTGCATTGTTTTATTATCCATGTACAACCCACCCCCAGTCTATACCTCCAGATCTTCCTTATAAAAATTAATACTTGAGTTGCCAAATAATGTTATTAAAAGAAATATTCCCCAAAGATATCTCAGTCTGTCATAAAGCTCATGAAAGTAGCAGAAAGCAAGTTCACTCACAAAAAGTTTAAAGTGAGCAAAAAGTTGCAGTATGAAGTCCTGTCTTAGGTAAATCTTTCTCAGGGAATTCCAGGTGTGGATCTAGAGATGATGGAGATCTAGAGATGATGGAGATCTAGAGATGATGGAGATCTAGAGATGAATCTAGGTATGTTTAGCTAGAAAATGATACGATAGGTTCACCATGAACCAAGCGATAGACTGCTAAAATTTTGCATTAAGACCACAATAAAATTCAGTTCCTTAAACATACAAAAGGCATCATCACTTTTTCACTGGAAAGAACTGTGATTGTGCAAAAGATTAAAATATGCTTGCTCCCAATGCTCCTAATTTTTATTGACTCTCAAACCATTTTCCTCTGCAGCTTAACCAGTTACACAATGCAGATGAAAAATAGAGGTGACTCATGCTTGAAATCTCAGGGGCTACCATCTCAAATGACCGTGGGTGGGAACAGTTTTCTTAAACTTGTATTTTTGAAGTGTACACCCAGTCATCTGTATATCAGAACATCTGCAAGGAGAGAATTTCTTCAAATTGCAAACAAGAAAGCCTAATTCTTCTTGCTTAATCACAAAAAAGGGAGGAGTTTGCATTTGGATGTGAGCTCCTAAGAGAAAAAGGAAAGTGTATTTCCCAACTCTGGTGCTCCTCTTGTTGACTGTCCCCACAGAATTTTGAAAAACCCATAAGAACTTTAGAAAAATCCCTCCCCAGCCTCCAGTACACTTTTTGGTAGGCAAAAGACTGCTAATGCAGTACATGAGGAGGAACATTTACTTCTCTACTCCCCCCCCCCTTTTTTTTTGTACATATGTAATTAATTTCACTACCTAAATTATGACCAATGTCCAAGAAGAAAGCAACCTAATGCCACTGATGAGAGACGATGGAGTTTTTGAAAAGCAATAAAGATAAACATAACATTGGTGGCAGAATTTCTTGTCAAAATGAAAGCTGAAGAGACAGGTTTTCTGAAGTAATACGGAATTATATTTAGAACTTTAGTCTGTTAAATTACACAACAGTTGCTGTTGGCAAGACACTTAAAAAGAAGTATATAATCTGTCAGGGTAACTACAGTAAAAGAGAGAAGCTGTTGTAGTCCCTTATTGTGCCTGGATTTCAATAGAACGCAGGAGGTTAATATTACTGGACTTTCTCAACAGAGCGTTAAGAGGGATTATGATGATCTCTGTCGTTCCATTGCACGTTTGCCTGCCAGACTGGACTTGTGTTCATGCACTTTTACATCTTACTGTTTGAGTTGCGCCTTTCACAAAAAGGTTACTACAGAGCAATGCCGCTAGATTTCAGGAAATTTATAAATAAAGGAAGTAGCTTTTAATGACTGGCTCTCCTGTGTTCATGTTACTAAGCTTTGGCCAGACGAATATTAGTTGAATTCTTTTTAAAAAAGAATGATTCGGTGTTTACTTTCTCCTAACTTTTGTTCTTATGTAGTAATAGATTCACGTTACTATTTTATTTTATTTTGGGAATGCCATTTTACTTTTTAAGTATTTCTAGTGCGTCATCACAAGAGTACATACAATTCCTTCTAGGTCATGCTGTACAGATGTTTGGTAACATACCAGATTTGAGGCCAGGAAATAAGTGTTAATATTTAAACTATGCAACTAGGGTAATGTCATTAATGAATTTTTTGCCTTCTTGAGTAAAACGTCATTAATATTTGTCCAACCCTAATACCATGACTTGTTCAGAGTCTGAACTTGAATGCATGTACTCCAGGAATGGGTGAAGCAGTTGTATCCAACAGGCGTAAGCATAAATACATTGTCTCTGGATAAATTTTAAACAACTTTTACCCAGGGAGATTATTTCCTGTACTCCTTCATCTTTACTTGCAAAATAAAAAGCACCTGATGTCCTAATTTCCTTACGTTGTGAAAGGATGTTGTTGAAATGATTATCATAAGCATAGGATAATAACATAAGAGGGGAGATGAGCACCCTAATTCTTAAACAACCTGTTGGCCGTGCATATGTTCCTAATACTGACAATAAGTTGAAAACAGAGAAAAATGAATGCTCAGTAGACCCAGGAAAGCACCTAGCAATTGGGAGCAAAATATTAGTTATACAAGTTACATTCATACTTTCTATCTGCAGTACCTGCCATCACACATTCATTAATATTACAGAAACAGGAATACTACATCTGACTTTGAAGACTGTAAAAGACTGTACTGTAGTTTTTTACTTTTATTGTGCCCTGAAAATGCAGGGAAAACGGAGTTCTTAACTTTTCTAGTATGAAAACAGCTTCTGTTAAGAAACCCAGCTTCCCGTAAATTCTTACTTTATGTCAGCTGTGTTCCAATGAGGAGACAGAAGCAAAATCTAGACTATCCATTCACTGCTGAGTGAGATGAAACGGTGGCATTGTTGAAGAAGTTACCTGACAGAAGTAACTTGTGTGAGCGTTACTAGTCCCTTTCAAGGAATGCAAAGTCAGACTGCTCAACTTAGAACCCCACAGAACATGTGCCAGTTTTCAGATGCCTGTATTCCACTGTGAAGTCTTACTTGTTCTTTTGCATTGTTTTACTGCTCCCTTTTCTAGCTGAACTGTCTTTTTTTGGTTTGTAATCGGCATCTTCAATCACATTTTCAAGTTAGAAAATTTTAAACATAATCTGGTTATAAAAATTAGGTTTACATGCTTCTTTGTAGTTATTATGCTAGAAACTGCACAAACAGTCCATGATACAGACCTATACAGAATACTCTGGATGTTCAGTACTCTATTTTTTTTTTTTTATTTAACCTGCTTCATTTGTAATGCTTAAAAATACAAGAAAGATAGAGGGGAATTGATCTCCAGTCTGTAGTTTCAAACTGATACAGTATAGGTGAATGCAAAGATCTTCTGTCGTAATACACACCAAAACAATAGGTGCAATAACAGGCTTTAGAATTTATCTGGAGGTGCCTAAAATAAGAGAATGTTTTCAAAAAGCTTGAACTTACCAAGTCTGTACTCAAATGAGGCATGATTTTCATGTGGGGAAGCAAGTGACAAACCTTTTTTGTAATGTATGAAACTGGTTTTACTATAAATTGTATGTATTAGGGGATTATTTGGCTTGGGGTATCGAATTTATCAAGGACAGTGCTTGCAGGCAAGAAAAACCTTTATATTTGTAGGTCTTGAACTGATTTGATCTTCTAGACTGTATAATTGAACAATCTTAACAGAGGCCACTACTTTTGTATTTTGCAAAGCAGTTTACTACTGAGAAAGCAGCAGAAAATTAAAAGATGATGGTAACTTAAATCTCACTAGTTGGATCATCAGAGCCATGTAAGTCCCAACCTTTCCGTTGCAGAATGGTTGTGTAGCTAAACACAGAACTAGTCAGTGTATCCATTTGGTGTTACATACGGGAAGAAAGAGATTATCAATTCTTATTTGTCTGTTTACATACTTTTTGCTGGAGAACTTCCATGGCCACATATGCTCTAAAATTTGTCCTTGATCATGCTGCTTGCCTTTTCACGTGCTTGTTTTAAAAAGCTGGGTGGAAACAGTACAATCGCTTATCTCTGCTGTTGAAACATCGGAGTAAGAGTAACATTTGCCATAATGCCTGACGAGATTGGGGTATATGTTGAGGAGATCAGGCTGAAATACTTCTTTATTAGTATAGAATATGCATTTTCCTTTTTAATTTTTGTGCCCTTTAGTCCAAGTCTATTTTGTAGATGTTGGAGGAGTTTTGAGGTAATATCAGTATTTTTCAATTGCAGATTTTCTCCTTTTCCATCCTCTTCTGAAATAGTCTGTCCAAGCCACCAGTCCTTACCATGTTCATTAAAATGCCAATGAAACAGAAGGTTGCCTCTCACTTACCTCCGTTACCACAAAAAAGTGTTGAAACAGACGAGTTCACTATTAGTTATAGTGACTGCTAGCATCCACAATACTGTAGCCAAAGTTGGATTGGCTTGAAACCTTGTGTGCCCTGGGCTTTTGATAGATCACAGCATAACCAGTACAGATTGCGTACGGGCTTGTGAGAGAGGAAGCGTTGCAGTGAACGAGCCTCAGGTATTTACAGCGTGGATTCTGGGTAGAATTTAATAAGGCAAAAGGAACAGAGGTGGGTCCAGAGGAAATACTTTCCCAATTCAGTGGATTCTCAGTGGATTCTCAGTGGACAGTTTTCAGTTGTGGAATCTTGCCTTGGCCTTTTATGTTTTGTGCCTTTAGGGCACACAAACAACTCTTACCCTTCTACCAAATATTTGCTTGCCCTTATGTTACAAGATTAGGAGAGAGAGTTTCACACCAGTCTGTTAGATAATTGAGAAATACTGGTTAAGCGTGGCTGGTCTGGTTTCCATTACAATGGTTGTTGCAGCAATAGATGTATGACACTTGACACTTACAAATTGGTTTTTCTTTTCTAATTTACATTAAGTGTATATCTGTTCTGAGGTAGTAAAACAGAAGTAGTGAATATAAAGGACAACAACATAGTTTTCTCGAAACCAAAAATAAATCTGATCTTTGTTTAGTAGCTAAGTAAAACATTGTATGAAGTACTTTTTCTTTTTAAGCAGCAGTAAGAGAAACAAGGTTTCCTAATACTTCTTGTGTTTTTGCTATTTCAAATAAAATGTATGTATTTAATCAGGGACCCTTAACTTATATCAGGATCCACTATCTCTGACTTCCCCTCTCCCTGTTTGTTGGGACATAGGTACTAGTATTTACGCTGCACAGACATATAAGAGCTCTTGAAAGTTCTCAGGCTTTGAGCTACTATTGCATTGATAGAGCACAGAAGTACTTCTGAAACCTGCTGCTGTTTGATTAGATTACCTCTGGAGTTTTCATTGCCCTTTGACGTACAGAATTGTGTAAGGGGAAAATATGTAGAAATCTGCCTGTGAGAAAGGAACAAAAATCGGACCTCGTGTACTTTTTTCCTACCATGAGTATCTTGCATTAATATTGGCAGAGTTTGTTTTCATAAGAACACTGACATGATGTAAAAACTGAATCATTTCCTTTAGTTTTTCTTCTTTCAATCTTTCTAACCCCAAAAAAGTTGTAATTAGCCACAAGATTCTTCTAACTCTTACTGCTATTTAATCACAGTCTTCTCATCTGTAGAAATGTTCTCTCATTCTTGCGTGACAAGTATAAAGCTGGAAAAACAAAATTTGTAGAGAGCCTGGTAGTATGCGCTCATTTGTTTATTGTGTTTAAGCTTGCTGCATCTTCCTGGCAGTGTGATGTTTCTCAGTCTTTCTGTAATTTCTTTTTGAAATCCTAGGCTCTTTCAGTTCTAGTACTGGAACAAATTCAGGACTAGATATTGATTAGATTCCCTTCCAAAAGCTGACTGTAACTAATAACTAATGTACTTATTTAGGTCAACTCACTTTTTTTTCACTGCATAGAACCACCTTTCCACTTATAAATGATGAATGTTTACTGTGGTTTCCAAAATGTTTAGAACTGCCTGAACTCTAGAGAAATTCCGGAAATACTTGTTACTTACTCATACTGGATTGTTTTGGAAGGTTTCAGAACTTCCTGAAAGGAGTCAACCCTGAGTACTTATGGTAAAGCCAGAATTGTGTCCCCATTTGAAGCTGGCAAGAGCTCCGTCGCAGGGGAACCAGGACTTCCTCCGGTGTTGTTTTTAAACTGAACAACTTCTTGCTTTGCAGATCCCAGGTTTTCTTCACAAACTAGAGCACTAACGTTTTCCCGTCTAATGTCATCTTTTGTACTAGAAGGCTTTCCCAACACAATGAAAAAACATTTTACAAGTTGCAATTAATGCTTGAAATAGATTGAAAAGAAGTATGTTTTCTTCTAAGCATGCTATTACGTAGTAAATTGGATCCCTGGCAAGCTTTTTAACATAAGAGGAAGGACAATAAACACTGTTATTCATACACTTTCAATATTAAACCTTTACAGTGTTTTGGACTTGGGCTAATTAAAGCCTTTCTTAGCAAAGATGGTAATTTGCTGCCTTATTAAAATTAAACTGCATAGGATAAAATTTCTAGCCACAGGTACTTCTTCAGGTTTTGAGTTACACTTAGAAATTCTGGTTGTGTGTGCCAGTGCTGGATAAGTTGATTCTGTTCTGTTTGAACAGTTAAATGCAGAGAAGATTCGGGCACTTCCTCCTCTGTGAATAGTCGCTTCCAGGGGTATAAACCCTCTCCCTGTTCCCCACACATGCTTTTGCTCTTACTTAGTCTCATAAGCTTTTGTGACTATTTAAAAGCTATTTTTCTACATTAAAAAAAAAAAGAATAGTTGCCACTTGTTTCTTAGATTTTCAGTTAAATTCATGAAAAATTACGGAGAGGAGTGTCTCGTCTGTTCCAGAACCTGTGCCCTGATTTCAGACCTTGTTCTGTGGCCCTGGCTGCAGGACAAGAATAGAGTGTTGCCTGTTATCTGTCCCTGAAGCTTTTAATTGAGGATATCAAAGTCAGATTATACTCACATAACATCTCCTCCATCTGTGGCAGTCTGTAAAACACAGCGTCAGTGCTTGCATGAGCATTCGCATTGGTTTTCTCTAGTAAGCTTGGACTATAGAATTTTTGTAAACACCCAGCATATAATAGTAATAAGGAAAATATAGCCTCATGAGTGAGGTTTCTAATACGAACATAGTAACATATTGCAAATGATAAATGAACTCCAGTCTAGAGAGTTACCATTTCAAAATTGCTAGAAGCTTATTCACCTAAGGAAAATCCTTCGGAGATGCTGAAAATACAGCTATCTAGGAGAGAAACTACATCCAGTTTGGTTTGGTTTGGTTTTTTTCTTAGACTGTAGTCATGCCTGACGCACATTGATTGCTGTTGCTGGGAACGTGCGTTTCCTACACCGAGAACTGGAAGCACTGGTGTTTCCAAAATAGACAGATAAGCATCTAAATAAGCTAGTTACATTGCACAATTAAGAGAAATAATGAACTTTGTAAGTCAATATAAAATATTACATGTTCTAAATATTCTAGTATTACATAACAGTTTTATTTTGATACAGTTAAATTTTTCATGTGAGTGCTACATTTTCTTTTATTTGTGAAGAAGGAGGAAGTTTACTGAGAACATAACTGTTACACTTATTAGTAATATGTAGTTGGCTTGCCTTGAAGGCATCCTTGATGGTGCATCGATGTGAACATTGCATTTCATCCTTCCTCTTAAAGTCTAATTAAACTTAAATAAGAGATTGAAGACATAAGATGTAATTTGAATAGCTCAGTTTGGCTTCTAACCAAATGGAATTGGTATGGAGGTACTTTTGCAAGTACAGTATGTCAGTCTGTTATGCATTATATTTAAAAGATGATAAATATTTATTTGGCACAAGGTCGGGACGGTCCTGTTATGGATCAAAATCTTACACAGCCACATGCAAGTGCCACTAACACTAAAAACATTGTTGTGCCTCTTATTTATTTCATATTTCAAGAGAAAATGTTTGTAGGAGAATTTCGTAAGGGATGTTTAACACAGTTTCAGTCCGTAAAAACTGGTACCTTGATTGAAATCTTAGACTTAAGGGGAAGGCTAATAAAATATAACTAGGTTAAACATCAGTTAAAAGCTTTCTGTATATAAAACCAAGTAGTCCAAGAGAACGATTATGCAGTAGACTTTTTGAAGCCATATCTGTATAGTTACATACAGGCATCTTTTTCTTCACTGGTCATGGGACCAGCGAAGCCTTGCTGCCTACATAACCATGCTTTTGTTCTGTAAACTCTCCTCCTACCTCAGTACCCAAACTCTGTTTCGTGTTCCTTATGACTCTTTTGGGCAGTGTATGCTACGGATACTCCTGAGTTAATATTTCTATTAATACTCATCCATCAAGAATGATGGAGCAACTTCTTGTTGCTTCTGCCCTGAGACAGAAGAATGGACCGTATGGAATCTGAAAGTCTCTTTCTTGCCCTTTTTTTTTTTTTTTTTGTAATTAAATTAAGCTTCTGTTCATAGCTTTATTCAGAACATGTTTAAACAGGGTGGAGGTTCCCATAAAAATTAAACTCCTTTTGGGTAGCTTCATCTTTATCTGTACACTGTAGTTTGCAAGCTTGGTCTTTTCCAATAATATCATTGTTCTTCTTTGGTACGGGTAGCATGTGTCACTTTTGCCTAAATTCATAGGCTACTCTTCTTCAGGAGCATTAGATTCCTCCTTTCTGCAAGGCAAAAAAATTCCCAACCTCTAATACTTTCTTTTTTTCTGTTTAATATAGATCTAATCAAGACTGAAAAAACCTCAGTCTTCACTGTCAGATACCTTGTAAGTATACGGTATACCTGTGTGTGCATATATATATGTGTGTGTGTGTGTCTCTATGTGTCAGTTTTTATATGAACATGTTCAAAGGAAAAAGCCAAGTTTGTCTTTTTGGGACTTACTAAGTTTTCCCAAATGATTTCTGTTAAGAATTACACTGATTTTTGTCAAGATAGAAACACTTTAAATTACCACAAATGTGTACAAATTAGCTAAGTTATGTGTTTTTATAAACACTTTTTAAAATATTTCAAACAAATCTGAAATTTCAAAATTAAAGAAATGCAACCTTTATCATTTACTAATGTGAACAGTAACGTAACTGGCTCCAAGTGTACAAAGTGTGTTGGTACATGCACTTAATTCAAAAGTTACAAGCAATTTAAACAGGTGCCAGTTTTAGGACAAAACATTCTTTCCCATTAAGACCTTTTTATCATTACTTTACTATTTCAGGCAGTATTTTGAACATTCTGATGAGGTTTTTTAGCATGTTAGAAGTTGTTCCAATAAACTGTAAAAGTTCTTAAGTTAGTGTTCAACACCGAATTGAGTTTTGTTGCTTATCAGCTTGAAGATCATCTCACGTTTCGTGCATGTAGAAAGGATGATTAGAAGACATCAGCAGCATGTAATTTTTCAAATACCGGCCTTTTCACACACAGTCTTACAATCCATTCTGCAACCTAGTTCAGTTTTAAAGACTTAGTATTGATAATCAGTAATAAAATGTGAATTGGGTATTGCGAAATACTTGTTTAAATCATGACAGTACTGTTATAATTCATTGTGTTATTTGCATCTCATCAGTGCTTAGATGACAAGACGAGCAGGTCCCCATCATTTTAGATATGGTAAAGAAAGGGACAGCTCTTACCCCAGAGAATTCAGTTCAATTCACTATTGCCCAGATGCAATAAGAAAGAGTGGAAAATAGCAGTAGAAAGATGAGATAATTGCAATAAGTATATATTAATAGATACCATTAATCAATATAGGTTTACTTAGAAAGTAGTAAGCAAATCAATGTGTGAAAATAGGATTTTCAGTCCTTTGTATCTGTTGTAATAACACGTACACAGAAAATACTCTGAAAATTTTGTGGTTTTTTCAGTGTTATACGAGCTGCTGAAGAGCTTAAATACAATTTATAAAATCAATGTACAGGAGATTAAATTGAATGGAAAAGTTAAAGTAAATGTCTTTTTATAGTATTGGTCAGTCCAGAACATTGGCTAAAGAACTTGAGTAAATTTGAGCCCATTCCTCTCCTCCCTTTATAAATTAGTCAGTTCTTGGTTATTAGTGAGTAGTTTTTTACCAGTAGGACTATTTCTGAAAAAGCTACTACTCAGCCTGAATAAAAGCTGTAGTACTGTCTCATTATATTAAATTGTTTGCATGAGTCCAACAAGTCTGCTTTTTATCCAAGTTATTGTGTCTGGTCATATGCTTTTTGTGGGAAGGTGAAGAGCAGTGAGAGTTCTCCATGGGGTTTATTTTAAGGTGTAGCATTGTGTCTAACCGTGGGCATGCACTGAAGTTTTCGTACTGTAGTCTTAGCACTATGGCTGGCTTTTGTTTTAAATACAAGCTCAACTGCTGCTTTTGGAGCACTGAATTAACTGGAACAAATACATCATACAAGATTTGTAATATAAACCAGTAAACCTTTATTTTAGAGAACTGGAGCTTAGGGAAATGAAATGATACCTCTTCTACTGAGGTTTGACTGTTTGCTGAGCAGTTAATGATGAGGAGGTTAACTAGAGCAGAATAAGCATATATGTTTTGAAGACTGTAGCATTCACTTTTTATAAAAAGAAACGTGCAGAATACTCTCTTTTTTCTGAACAAGTCTGAGCTTGGTTTAGTACATTATACCATCATTCAATAGTAATTTTATTCTATAGATTTAATTTAAAAAATTAACGTGGTGATCATGTTATTTTAAGTATCTGCAGATCTCTCAAATCTTACATTACTTTAAATGCTGTTGATACTGGCTACAACACAACTGCAGATATTAGAATTCTTATTTAAAAACCCCAAAACCTATTAATAGATTTCTGTTATGCTGTTAATAGCAGTTGTCTGTTTAACCTGAAATGTTAATTGTAGCCTCCCTCATCGCCTGAGGGTGGCAAATATGGTAATAAAGGTACCTTTTGAGGTGTGCCCACGTTCTTTTAATTCTTGATGGAGTCCGGAAAATTTCCCTATTCTCATCCATTGTGTTTATCAGATTCTGCCCATGAAAGACTGGGCTTTGCAATAAGCTGGTCAGCGTTACTCACTCCCCGGGTGTCTGAGGTCCTGCTCTTCTGTTAGTGCACCTTCGCCTTTTATTTTTCCTGCTGTGTGCATCGTTCTTGATGTGCTTGCATGCCGTGTTTGCATGCCATCCAGATGAAGATAAGAACCTGCATCTTCTACGTGCCAGTGCAGACTAGTTACAGGCCAGCGGGCTAGTCACAGCTGTGGGTTGCTATGATGCTTTTGTTTTTCTCCCACTCACCTTTGGTCTTTATTCAGGCCCAGTTTTCCTTAACGAGTAAAGATTTCTGACGTGCAGACAAAATCTTGCCAAATTGTGCTTTATTTTAAATTGGTCAAATTGGATTCCATTTTCCATACCTGAGTTTGGAAATGCATATATTGAAGTAGTTTTTGGAGGGGGAAAAGCAAATCTGTGTAATCCCTTTCCAAGAGTCTGACATTCATAGTTGAAAAGTAATAGATTAAAGTACCAGATTAAAAATTCAGTTGCTGGGGAAAAGTTAATAAAGCCGTTTTGGAATATTACATAGTTTTTAGATTACAACATGTAGACTTTTGAGGACTCTGTATCAAGATACATTTTAATCTGAATATAAGTTGATCTAATATTCTGAAAAGCAGGAAAGAACTCTACTGTATCTTTTCTCTGTAGTACAAATATTTAGGGGGAAAACAACTGTTGACCTTTCCCATAATTACACAATTGTAGCATTACTCAAGTAGCTTAAACACAGTATTATGATGTGAAGGACAGACTTCATCTCAACAGCCCTGAACTATTCAAACAGAGATAGTGGGGAAAAGTCTTTGAAAAGTAAATATTTGTGGATGCAACAAACAAGTATGGAGAAGATTCATCCTCTTTCATCTCCAGCGCAGTACGCTGCTATATCATGCAGTGTACATGCCTCTTAAATCAGTTACTTCAGTCTCCTTTGTCTTGATGCATTTGAAGTGAACTCTTTGAAGGACTAAAATTAATGGACTGACTGTAATATTACTAATTTAATTCTTTTTTCTTTTTTTTTTCCTGCTCTCTGCTTGGCTCCGGTCTTCACCCACAAGTGTCCACTGTTGGCTCTCAAAGGTTACTAAAATTTTAGCAGCCGCTCTGAAACGGAACTGCCTAAGCTTCATTTAGGGTTGCTTCTTCCTGCACCATACTGCACTGCTGCTTTGCTTTTGCCTGCTTCAGAACACAATAAGAGATTTTCTTTTTTAAACACCTGCAATGAAACTTAGGCTAGAAGTATATGCCATTCTCTTGCTGCCTGTGTACTTGTTAATATCTGTGTACAGTATGCTTGTATTTATTCCATGGTATTTTCTTACCAATGCTAAGAAGAAAAAGGCTATGGCAAAACGTTTAAAAGCTAAACCCATCTCGGACAAACCTGGAAGCCCCTACCGTTCTGTCACTCACCTCGACTCACTAGCAAACATAAACATTCCTGGAGCAGACACGTTGGACAAGCTGTTTGACCATGCTTTAGCAAAGTTTGGGAAGAAGGACTGCCTTGGGACCAGAGAAGTACTGAGTGAAGAAAATGAAATGCAACCAAATGGAAAAGTGTTCAAAAAGGTAAAACTTACAATTTTGTATTTAATTCTAAGTTGGTTTTGAGCTGCTTTGCATCTTGCCTCAACAACAGAGGTCTCCCTTAATCATCATCTTATGATATAAAACATCCATTTTATAGTAGTTAAAGAATAACAGAATACAGGATGCACTATTTATTCTACTTCCAGAAAAATGAAAGCAATTTTTTTTGCTTTTAATGAGTGGCAGTGTGTGTGCTTATGGTGTTATGCACCAGCTCACATAAGCTTGTAGAGCTGTACCAGCAGCTTCTTGTCATCACAACTTTTTTTTTTCCTCACCAGTTAATTTTAGGAACTTACAGATGGCTGTCCTATGAAGAAGTAAATGAGAAAGTGAATCGCTTGGGGAGTGGACTGACTGCCCTGGGACTAACCCCAAAGAGTACCGTTGTCATATTCTGTGAGACCCGAGCAGAATGGATGATTGCAGCACTCACCTGCTTCAAGTACAACTTTCCTCGTGAGTGCGGAACTTGTTTACTTCTAGTGTATTTTAGAATGATTTCTCAGCACTGGTTTGGCCGTTAAGTATTTTGAATCTGCCAATCCTATCACTGATGGTGTAAGTATTTCATAAAGTTGCTCTGCCTGTGGTCTGATTCTTAGAAGTTTCCAGTCTATTCCTTGCATTGAGGAGATCCCTAAAATTAACTTGCTCATACTTATGAGACTGTTTTTTCTGATTTTATTGTAGTAATGTTCTAGATGTTAGAATGACAGAACAGTACGGTTACTATTCAGGTTTTTTTTAAAAAAAAACCTGACTCTGAGGATGTCAGTAGTTGCGTTTCTCCCCCCAAAATGTGGAATGCGTTTATAATATTTTCTGTCTGTATCCTGACTTATGCATCTGAAACATTAAATGGTTATTAGAAGAGAGAAGAATGGTAATCAAAATCATATGCTAGTCTGAGGGTTTTTCGGTGACATTAAGCTGCTCAAGTTCATTACAATTATGTATATGGGTTTTTTCTTTTTCTTAATTTTATTTAAGCTGTCAAAAATATCTAATCTTAATGCATACAGACTTCTCGGTGAAGTGGCAAAGGTTACTATACACTCACACGCCCAGTCTGCATACAACACGCTATGACCCATAGCTTATTTTTGTTGCCGCCTTATGTTTTTGCTTGCACTAGGCTGCCTCTTTTTCTTCCAGCACCAGCAGCAGCTGACTGTGCGAGGAGAAGGTCATAGAACAGAGTATGGAAAGAGGCTGTTAAAGGGCAATAATGGAAGAGCTGACATTGCTATTGAAGTAGGAGAGGATGCTTAATTAGGTCGTGATCCTCATGCTTTGAGAGGCAGGAAGAATCAGCTATATAACTCTCTTTTTGTCCCTTCCACGTGAACCCTATTTCACACAAATATTAAATTCCTTTAATGGTCTTTGGAGGCTAGAGTTTGAGACAGCAGACGATACTAAAGGAAGGTATTTATTTCAATAGAGAGACGATGGGAAGAGGTGAACTCCGTGGTGCCTGTGACGCACTTAACGGCATCATTGTAGCCAGTCAGGGTTAAAAATAATCTAGCAACATGAAAAACAGTCTGATGCCTTAGTCTGATTCTCTGCCTTGCCCCCTTCAATAATTTCACGGGAGCAAGCAAAGTAGCTGACGCTGCTGAAAGAGCTGCTTGTGGAAGTGCAGAGCTTCAAGCCGTGACTGGCGCCCGGCGACGTTTAGAGCGTCACCTCTCCCCCCGCGTTCTGCTTGCAAAGAGCTCGGGGGCAGAACACGTGTTCTCAGTTGCTTACTGTGCGATTGCTTAGTGCATTATCGTTGGGTTTTGGTGGATCTCTTTGTTTTGATGATTCTTCCTCTTCTATAGAATAGAATAGGATAGACTATTTCCGTTGGAAGGGACCTACAACGATCATCTAGTCCAACCGCCTGGCCACTTCAGGACTGACCAAAAGTTAAAGCATGTTGTTAAGGGCATTGTCTAAATGCCTCTTAAACAGTGATAGGCTTGGGCCATCGACCACCTCTCTAGGAAGCCCGCTCCAGTGTTTGACCACCCTCTCGGTAAAGAAATGCTTCCTATACAGCTGTCCTCCTCATTTCAGAGGTCTCTTGTGGCATAAAATTCTGATGTGGAAAAATTAAAAGCTGTTTTGTTTCCAAATTAGAAAATTCCCCATTGAGCTAATTTTATGTCCCCACCCCCTCCTCCTGCAGTGCTTTCCAGTGAGCTAAATCAAGAGCTTTTGCATTTAGTATTACTTTAACATTTCCTTTGTGTTCTCTCTCTCCTTACTGTAACAGTTGTTACGTTGTATGCCACCCTGGGCGAAGAGGCAGTAACCTATGGTCTCAATGAGTGTGGAGCATCATATCTGGTCACTAGTGTAGAACTTCTTGAGAGCAAACTTAAGGTAATTTGGTACCAGCTTCACCTGCTTACAAGCAACCCTATAATAATTTTACAGTGCAGTCAGTACTAAAAATTTCTTTTCTCTTCTATAGACTGCATTGCCACAAGTCTCCTGTCTTAAACACATCATTTATGTGGACAAGAAGACTATCAATAAATCGGAATACCCTGAAAACGTGGAGATTCATAGTATGCAGACAGTAGAAGAGCTGGGTGCCAAACCAGAAAACTGTAAGTGAATCACTTCACAGAGACAAGCAATGTTACAGTGAAATCAGACCTAGGTTAAGAGGGATGTGTAGCAGAAAAAAAACCACCCATGCAGGTCTGTAACACAAAGGCAGTGGCAGATTGCCAGTTCATCCTCTGGCTTCCTTTAAAGAAATGGAAAATTTATTTGATCTTTATTTATTGTCCTGCACCTCTGTTCAAGTGTCAGGTGTTTCAGGATAAAACCTTATTTTTAACTTCTAAGCCGTAACAGAATAATTTAATTTTAAGACTCCACCTTTGTTGTAGGAAGTGAAATAGAATCTGGTGCAGCATTCCATTTTCTGCTACTCTTACCTTTTATTCATCTTATTTTCACTATTTTTCTGAAGAAAAGAGGAGAAAGCACTTGAGGCTTTTTTTTTTGCTTGTTGGCTTGGAAATACCTTTTTTTCTTAACCAATCTGTAGCTAAAAAGCACCTTGGGCTAGAGGAATAACCATTAAGTCCTTTGCTACCTTGGGCAGCCAGGAGTGACTGTAAACATCTGCTTCAAGGAAGGAAAAAACAACCTCGATCATCTCTTTTCCTTAAATCAGCAGTCTGTGCTTAGCCAGACCTCCTCTCTCTTGAAGAAGGGAGATAAACTGGCAGGGAAGCACACATTCATTACAGCTGCTTGTCTTTGATCAGCTTAAGGTACGGATACAAACCAGCAGTTACCTTGAGGGGTGGTGGTTTGTGCCTCTCCCTCCCCCCTCCTCCCCGCCCCCAAAACCCTGCTTCCCTGCGGACACTTCTGCTGCCTCTCTGGCTGTGAAAGTCATGAAAGCTAGTAATTTTTATCCTAAGAATAAATGCCAAGGGATTAAAACAAAAATCAAAAGTCAAGTGTTGTAAGCTTACTGCTTTCCCACTAACAGCTTATCTGAGGAAGGTTCATTTCAAAAAAAAAAAAAAAAGGGGGAAGAAAAAAAGTAGTCTTAGCTCTACAACCTTGGCTTTGGAAGAGTGATTGACAGAAAAGCTGACTTGCAGCTTTTTGGGGTGTTGGTTTTTTTGTTTTTTTTTCCTCAACCTGTTGTTTTTCCTCCAGTTCTCTATTTCTCCTCTTCACTGCCCTTGACAGGCTTACTTGGTCTTCAGAAGGCTGCTTCTATGAAATTTTCAGTCAGCTATAAGACATAAAGGCAAAAGTATCACCCAGATTGTCATTCCTTTCCAAAATCTGCCTTCCCTCTTAAAACCAGACCACTCCCCTCTTCATCACCGACTTCTGCATCCACCACTACCCACTTAGCAGCACATTGTGCTTGCCTTTGCTGAAGCTCCTGTTTCACACTGGTTGATTACAGACATTTTCACATTGATTAATTACAGAAAAAACAATTTAGAAAGTAGGTAAGAATTAATAACAATTTTTCTCCTGCATTTTGTAGCAAGCATTCCACCAAGCAGACCTGTTCCTACAGACTTGGCTTTAGTAATGTACACCAGTGGCTCTACTGGGAGACCTAAAGGAGTGATGATGATGCATAAAAACTTAATAGCTGGAATGACGGGACAGTGCGAAAGAATACCTGGACTGGGGTAAGAAACACTTGTGTATGGAGAGATAAAACAGAATCTCCAGAAGTAGGCAAGTTTATAGAAAGTCTGTTGCTGGCATCAGGTGTTATCAAATTTCTTCATTTTATTGTGAGCCCACTAATCTTTAATTTATAAGAAATATATCTTGTGTTTGAAAAGGACGCCCTTCTAGCTCGTCTCACATGCTGTTTGTACTTTTTTTATTATTACCCTTTGCTTTAGGTCTGTGCATCTTTGCACTCTTGTGCACCAGAAGATGCCACCAGATAAGGACATTCCTCATCTAGTCAAACTTGGGATTTTTTTTTGTTTTTAGATGTTTTCAGGCAGCTAGAATCACTTTAGGAAGTACGTCAGAGCCAACCACTTCCTTTGATCTAGAGACAGCACTGTTGGATGGCTAATGCACATGCTGCAGAATCTGCTCAAGTATACTTCGCTAAATGAGCATTGGCGATAGTAAAACCAACTGCAAATTCCCTCACATTAATATTTTGAGGAAATTTTTCATAAATGTGGGTGTGTTTGTCACTGCCTTCACGGAGGGTTTAATAGCTGAAATAAGCTACGTTGCTAAACTCGTTTTGTGATAGGATATAAAACCAGTTGTGACTTGATGCTGAAAGCTTCTGTTAAGTGACAGCTCTGAGTTTCTTGCTAAGAAATATCTAAGAAATTATTTCCTGAAATAAGCCTCGGTACTTCAGTGATCGGCTCTCTTTCTACTAAACTATTTTAGAAGGATAGTTAGATATGATGACTGTCAAGGATTTGTAAATCATTGATGATTATTTTAAAATATAGCGACTTCATCCTTAATTTGGTATCTGGGATGAAATCTCCCACAAGAAGAGGAAATAGCAGTGGAGCACTAAGGAATCTTTGAGTTTCCTAGAAAACAAGGCAAATCCTGTAATTTATACTGATTTCAGTAAGGTAGGGTTTTCCCCATTTTGTTTATAAACTGTGGTTTGAAATCGCACCCTTCTTGTGTGAGGAAGAATAAGCCTCACTTGTGATCCAACTCTTTCAAAAAGTAGTAACTAAGCACACAATAAAACTGTTAAACAGTATTTTCAGTCCACTCGTGCATCATTGTTAACTAGAGAATCCTTTCCTTTCCCAGACCCAAGGATACTTACATTGGTTATTTGCCTCTGGCTCATGTATTAGAATTGACAGCAGAAATTTCTTGCATCACTTACGGCTGCAGGATTGGTTATTCCTCTCCACTCACACTATCGGATCAGGTGAGGGGGAAGCTTAAATTTGCTTTTGCAGTCTGCATTCTTCTTGCTCAGCTATCCTCTTTCATTAAAGAAATGCTGATGTATATGGCACACTTCAGAAATGTAATTTTTTTTTTTCAGAAAATGATGCAAATTAACGTTCCTGATGAACTATAGCAGCAAGTCATACCATCAAAATTTTATTAAAACCTTTACTTTTATGATACTTAGGAAATCTAAAAGAAAACCTAATAAATGCATATAGCATTAGCCACTGGGTATCAGGATAAGAACAGCTATTAATAGATTAGCTGAACATAAGACTGTTCAAAGTGGTGTTACGTTTTTGGTCTCACTTTAGCAGTTCTTTATCCAGTTATTGTAGATCTTATTTAGCCCTTTGCCTTTTTCCATTTAACAATTAAGATAAATAAGAGCAAATAAAGCTGAAAAGAATGCTTCTGTACGTTTTGCTGGTATAGAGATTGCATCAGGCAAAAGAAACTCCTGGAGGAAGATGGAGGAGAAAGCAAGTGCTAGAGGGAGGAAAGTAAGGGAAAGATATACAAAGCAGACTTAACCAGGCTGGGCTTGTAAAACATCTAGTATTTTGGTTGAAATTGTTGTTAATCATTACTTTTTCTGTGACAATGGAAAAAAAAATTTACACAGGAAGTGTTTTTTTGGAGGGACGGGGAAGAGATTTAAACAAATTTCACGCTAATGTATCTCCCTCTTTTAGTCCTTTTCTAAAGGGCTGCTTGGTTTTCAGCTTCATAAATCGACATTTTTTTCCTTATTACAGTCAAGTAAAATTAAGAAGGGAAGCAAAGGAGACTGTACTGTACTTAAGCCTACATTGATGGCAGCTGTGCCTGTAAGTATGCAGAGCAGATATGTTTAGAAAAAAAATGGTGCTTTCTATCTTGTTCATGCTAGAAAAACCTATTTACTAATATTTTTTGTCTTCATGTGTAAGTAACTGTCACCAATAAGAAAAAAGCAGAATATAGAAATTCCAGTTGTCATTGCTTGAACCGAGTACTGATGCTGCAGATGAGCACAAGGATCTACGTATGCTAAAGCCAAGACCCTTTTTGATCCAAAACTGTAAATGTGTTTTAATAGTTACAAGTGATGTTTTACTGGGCTACTGATACAACAGTAGGGTACAGAAAGTCTTTGACATTCACAGCCTGAAACTCCTTTTTGCATAGGGAGAAAGCAGGGTGGCTTTGGCTGCGATGGGCACTTCCTCGTATGTCCTGGAATCACGTGTGCTTCTCTTATGATCGTATCGTATCTGTGGCTCATAAGACTGGTAGCACAGCTTTTGCCACATGGTGGGGGTGGGTGAGTAGGAGGATTTAATCTCATTTAAGAATAGTGAGTTTTGGTTGGATTTAGTTGTTCTGCAGCATCTTTTGGGAATAGCCAAGAGTTTTGAAATCAGTTACTCGCTTGCATTTTTTGTTGTATAAAATAATAATCATATATATAGGCTTGGTCTTTTTCTTAATAATTAGCCAAGTAAAAATTAATATGTCTGAGAACCCCAGCTTTTTGGAAAATATCCATTTAAATTTATTTCCTGGGGAAAATTCAAATGCTAGACTACTGGCAAAAACAATGTAAATTTTAAATACGGTCATAATCCCTCTTGGAAGGGCTACATTTCATGCATGTGCAAAAAAAAAAAAAGTCCATGCAGGCAGCTGCATATGAATTAACTGCAGAACAGTGATAATGCTGAACCCCACCTAAATGTCTTGATTCTGTGGACTGACTATCACAAAGAAGTTAACAAAGAAAAAACAAAATTGAAACTGATGATCCATTTTCAGTTGATAGCATACAGGATCTAGAGTTCAACAATCTACAGCAAAGAGGAAAAACCTTCAGAAAGCCCTAGTAGGAACAACACTTATGTAACATCATCGAATAAATATTTCTCTCCCTATAACTATTGTCTTGTTTTTATTGTCAAAACATCATAACATCACCAGTGACTAGAACGTATAAGGAATGAAATGGAAAATAATTCTAACAGAATCCAGAGACACAAATATTTCTAAATATTTGATTCAATCACAACATTGTAATAAGGGTTAATAGTTCCTTCCAGCCTTTGTAATTCTGAATACCTTGTCATGCCTCTGTAGTCTTTCCAAAAAGCTACAATTAATTTTGCTTTAAGATATTTGTCTGGCTTTTAGAAATATTAGATGATATTCTGCAGGTGAACTGGGCTGAAAATAGCGTACAGTTTTGCTGAAATTCTAGTTTGTCTAGATCCCACTCATGAAGATTTGAAGGAACTAATCAAAACCACTAACGAGAGCGGTTTCTGATAGGACTTTAATATTTTGATCTCTGATATTTCAAAGTACATAATTTTCATAGCTTTCTTTTCAATTTTAATTTGACTTCTGTTAGAAAGCATGTAAATACTTTGAAGCATTGTGCTCTGTAATAAACTTGAAGGAGCCAATCCTTAAACTTCTGTTAAATAGGTCACCAGTCTGAATATTATTTATTTTAAGTTCTGTGTATTTTAGTGATAATAAGCTTATTATCTTAATAGAAATTAATTTCTTGTCTGAGACAGAATTGTAGTTTTTTGTCAGGTAACTAGAATTACTGCAACCACGTTGCTTTGAAAGTTGAAAAACTTCTCTTGGAAAAGGAAGTGGGGAAATGAAATCTCTTAGTTCACTCCCTTGTGCTTGCCAGTTGCTGTGGGTGAAGTACAGCATCAGGACTCCTAAGCACGATAAATCTTGCATGGCATAGACCAACCTTTAGCAAAGAGATTTAGCTGAACTTGAATTCAAAGTTTTCTAAATCAGTTTGTCACATTTTAAGTACGGTTAAGATGTTACCGATAACGTAAGCAACATAAACATAGCAAGGTTTATTACACTTATGGCGTGCTACCCAAGATTTGTAGCTATGTTGAGAGAGAAGACACCTTCAGAATGAGGGGTAGAAAGTATTTTAAAACCAAATCTGAAAACCAAGTGGTACTACCGATTACTGCAGTACGCCTGAAGACCCGCAGTGGTTACTCAATTACTTGCGCTTGACTCACCTGTCTGCCTAATTCAAGGCAAGTTCTCTAGTACAAGGTGTGTACCACAGCATGAGGGTTCTTCCTCTCTAGTGATACTGGTGTGAGGAGAAAAAAGCAAATGGAGGAAAGTAAGGCGAAGTCGCTAATTTTCTACTGCATTTTTCGATACTTCGTTCTGCTCATTTCAAATAGCTCCAAGCTGTGATGGTCTACAAATTGACTAATTGATCACCCATTAAAAGCATTACAGTTAAGCGTTGCCAAACCAATGGTGCAGACGTGTTCACTCTTACTGTATTATCTGTTTTAAAGGAGGAATATTAATTATTTTATTTTTAACATGGAATTTAATTTACACATGCTAGTCTATTCTATGTGGTAATTTTCCGTCCTCTTTTTAACACTTTTTAGGAAATAATGGACAGAATTTACAAAAATGTCATGAGTAAAGTTCAAGAGATGAACTATATTCAGAGAACTCTGTTCAAGATAGGCTATGACTACAAATTGGAACAAATCAAGAGGGGATATGATGCACCGCTGTGTAACGTGTAAGTATAATTCACAGTCCAAGTGTACCTTTTTCCTTGTGATTTGTTACGACAGTTTAAAAGAATCATCCTCTAAGCTATCTGACATCAGACAGTTCTCATCCAACATGAAATATCATCTGATGACTAACCGAAATTATCCAAGTTCTTACTGGAAATGGTAAGATCATTACCCATAGGAATGACTAACCTTCAGAACAGATGATTAGTTAGTTTTCATTGGATTGCCTTTTTTTTTTAGTAACAAAATTGGAGTGTTTGTTTAGTTAGGTTACAGGAATTCTGCCATCTTCAAGTGTTACATCAAAGGTAACGTTTTTGGTTATCCCTGCTGTCCAGTAAAATCTGAACGATTAAGTTATTTTTAAGGTGTTCCAAATAGGAAGGAAGAAGTAGTTTTGTGTCTTGTTCTTTTTATAAAAAGTGAGTTGAGTGAATGATTTTTAATGCTTTTTTCCTTCTTTCAAGTCTATTGTTTAAAAAAGTAAAGGCACTACTGGGAGGGAATGTCCGCATGATGCTTTCTGGAGGAGCGCCACTCTCACCTCAAACACAAAGATTCATGAATATCTGTTTTTGCTGTCCTGTTGGTCAAGGCTATGGACTAACAGAAACATGTGGAGCTGGAACAATTACAGAAGGTAGTTAAAATGCTTCTGGAAATACATAATTTAAGATACAGATATATATAAGGGTTTGGTGGGTTTTTTCGGAAAGTCAGAATAGCTGTAGTTCTTAACTGCAGTAAAGTAACTTTGAGATAAGCTACTGCCTTATTTGTGGTTTGAGTTTATATTTCAAATGACAGAAATCTCTGTATTCTTTGTTCTCTCTCCAAGCTGCTGATTACAGCACTGGCAGAGTTGGAGCACCTCTTATTTGTTGTGAAATAAAATTGAGAGACTGGCAAGAAGGTGAGAGTATTAAATGTTTTGATTTCAGAGTAACTAATTTAACCACTGCTTAGCTGGTTTCCTTGCCTGTCTGCTTAGCTAGGTGTAGCATATGAAGTAATTGTTCCTTATCTTTATCATAGTCAACAATTTGTGTGCATTAACTTCAGCTTGAAGTTTCAAAATATTTTCTTGGCAGCAGAATATATAAATTAAAAATAATTGTGTGGGGATTTTCTTGTTTTTCAGGGGGCTATACTAATAAAGACAAGCCTAATCCTAGAGGAGAAATTATAATTGGTGGGCCTAATGTCTCAATGGGATATTTTAAAAACGAAGAGAAGACAACAGAAGAGTTCTTCATTGATGAGAACGGTCAGAGATGGTTTTGTACAGGAGATATAGGAGAATTTCATCCGGATGGGTGTCTGCAAATCATAGGTTGGCCTCAATTTTTGCTATCTTAATCTTAATTACAAGATCTTCACTAAACGTAATTATAAGCCTGCTATTAATCCTGTTGGCTTTGCCAGGGCTAATCTACTTAAGGTTACCTGCTTGTGGAATCACAGTTTAATACACATTTCCAAAAGTCCGCACAGCTGTAGGAAAATTTTGGAAGTGATGCCGTTTCCTGTGACATTATCACTATCTAAATTTAGCACATGGACTTTAAAGAATAAATGTAAGCTTAATTACAAAGCTTTAAAATCAGAGTGGCCATCACTTTCACCCAAGTTGTGTGACAAGAAGTGTAGTGCTATATAAACTTTCTTAACAGAAGCCTTTATAAAGTTGGCAGAGTACGTACATGCTATTAGCTGCTTTAAAATTTTAATAAGATGCTTTAATTCATGTTTATTAAGAATCTTGCATAGCATTGCACAAAATACACATATAGTAGCTTTGAAAATGAGTCTGTGGAAATGCAAAAGTTTAAATGGAACAATTTTTTTTTTTATCCCCCCCTTGCCCCTCGACTCCTAGATCGCAAGAAAGACTTGGTAAAGCTACAAGCGGGAGAGTATGTATCTCTGGGCAAAGTAGAGGCAGCGCTGAAGAACTGTCCATTGATTGACAACATCTGTGCTTACGCCAAAAGGTAAGAGTGGTATTAGTTTAGAAACTCCGTGTAGGGTAACCATGAAATATAGGCTCTGACCCACTTCTCTGATGCTATCCTGTAGTTTTCCATGGTTTCCATTGAACAAACCCCCCTACCAGAGTGCAAGTTATAAATACTCTCTCTGAAGTAGCACAGGTGCCCAGATTCCCTAAAAACTGAAGTAGTGACCTACGTTTTTCTGTTGGCATTTCCCCTATCCTAATACACACCAGTCCCATCCTATCCCTTCTCCAAACAGGTATAATTATATTTAGAATGTGTTTCGGCTTTCTGTCAGAATACCAGAGAAAAATTAATCTTAATTAATCTTAAATTAACCTTATCCAAAACTCTCCACTGAATTTTAGTCCCGGTCTCTCCTCTCCCTCCCCTCAACTTAAGCACACTACACGAAGGGAAACTGAAGAGAACTAGCTAAACACTGGATGTAGCTGGGAAGCTAAACTGAGATGTGCATTTATGAAACTACAGCAAAGCACGATACCTATCAAACCTAACGTTGTAAAACAACTTAGAATACCTTTGATAAGTCATCAGTTGTGAAGACTTAATGTACAAGAAGGATTCTGTATGGGGGAATAACTACAGTTGAGAAAGCACTGTGGATCTGTGTATCTAACAGCAAGTAAGCATTTTACTGCCTGAAAAAGAAGCCTCAACTGTTTGGATCTCTTTTCCTTCCTTCTCTTGCCATCCTGTGGTAGCGACCAGTCTTATGTGATCAGTTTTGTGGTTCCTAATCAGAAGAAGCTGACGGCATTAGCCGAGCAGAAGGGCATCAGTGGAACCTGGGTAGATATTTGCAACAATCCTACAATGGAAGCTGAAATACTGCGAGAGATTAAAGAAGTGGCAAACAAGAGTAAGTAAAGCGGCATATTGTGCTAGCCAATCGCGTAGTGCTTATCCAGGAAAAATTTTCAGTTATCTTCAGTAACTGCTCTTCCTTCTTCCTGTTGCCTCTGTATCTGCCAAAACTTAATAGTTTAATCAGAGGCAAAGACCACATCAAATTGTTGCCTCTTATCCCAGGAATTTACATTCTTTTTGGTCATATAAACTACTCTATCTTTTTTTATTTTCTAAAAAATCTTGAGATTTTTTTCAACTAACTTCTAGAGACAGGTTGCTTGTCTAATACAGTTAAAATAAGGCCCAAAAGAGCTGTCAACTTAGAAGGAAAGTTACAAGCCATTTGCTGGTAAAAAAACTAGTTCAGCAAGAGATTTCAAAGCTTTTTTTCCCATGCAACCTTGTTCCCTACAGCTTTGAACAACCGCAGTCCTTGTCGTGGTAACGGCTTAAAGGCCTGCTATTCCTTGCTGTGGTACTGAATGATCAAAAGCCTCATCAATTCTTTATGGGGCCAAAAAATTAACAAACTAACTGGGGAAATAGTCTCTAAAGCACTTGGCACCTCATACAAGGAAGTAGTAAAACTGGACTTAAGCACAGGCTAAGCACTGCCTTTTGAAACCGGGAGAACAAGAACAAAAGGCACTATTAGGTCTTGCCTTTCTAAAAAAAAAAAACAATCCATAGTTCTCAGACTTGGGTTTAAACATTTTAATCTATGTTTTTCTATCATGAACTAGGAAATTACTATCCATATAGCTTTGTTTGTTCAAAATCTTTGCTGCTACATTCTTTCTACCTTCTAGATAGTAATCTACCATGGAGGTACAACTAATTTATTTGAAACTTTTTTCCAAAACTATTTTAAAGAGATCGTTCTCACTTTTAGCGGAACATAATGCACCTTCCTCACGAGCAGGCATATATCTAAGTAAGATGAAATAGTACATTACGATACCGGTTTGAAGTTAGACAGAAGCGCTGCGGGGGACAGACCTACAGCAGAGATCCCAACGGTCCGACATTTTCTGCCACCTAGAGGCCGTGCTGCCACGAGTTGTCCTAGAGATTCAGCTACAAGCCTACGTACGTGGGATCCTGTTAGAGGCCTCTGTGCAGGAGCTGATAGCTAAGTCCGTGCAGCAGCTCCCTGCCCTATTCCCGATGTCCCTGCCCTTCTCCCTGCAGCGGTTACCCACCTCCTCTACCCCTCCCCGGCCCACGGCCTGGCCAAGAGAGAGAAGCAGCTTTGGTTGCGATGCGGCTGTGCGCGTGCCAAGCCACTGCTTCCAGCTGAACGGAAAATAAGTGACTAATGTAACAAAAATACAGAGAAGTCCCTTTATTTTGAACTCCAAACAAACTCTTAGGAAGGAAAAATTTGGGAAAGACTGATTCAACCATGGAAAGTATAGTACTTCATTATAATTTAAATATGAAGCACATCCAACTAGTCGGAGTTAATCTAGTTATTACTACATTCCTATAATAAAGGGACAACTCCAGATTTCAGTGTATCCTTTTGCGACAGTAGTCTCAGATCTTCAGGCTACACGCTCATTTGTTGCCAGCTTAGATTTTACACTGTCACAAGCTGCAAGTACAGTGTGTTGTTAGAATGTTTGCACACTAACCAGCACTCAGCATTGGTACAAGATTAAATTTGCTTGTGACCCTTCTGTAAGGCTACTTCACTAAGTAGGACACCATATTATACAAGCTACAGGGTGCTCACCTTAGATTTTTAGGCAGCATGAATTAGTATTTCATTTGGCTATGTAATCAGTGTCATGCTTTGTTTCTTCTTGTCTCTGCAGTGAAATTAGAAAGGTTTGAAATACCCATCAAAGTACGGTTAAGCCCTGAACCATGGACCCCAGAGACTGGCTTAGTAACAGATGCTTTCAAGCTGAAAAGGAAAGAACTGAAAAACCATTACCTCAACGACATCGAAAGAATGTATGGAGGCAAATGAGCAAGTTATGTTGACTAGACGGTTCCTTCTCATGCCTCAGTTTTGGATGTCTGTGTATACTGTAGATATCACACATTCAGAAAACATACCAAATGGATGAATGTTTCTATTGAGTACAACAGAGAATATCTTAGACTCCAAATTCTTAATTATTAACAGATTAGACACTGATGGTCTTCACAGAGTTTCATGTCATCATCTCCAGTTTTGAGACAGCCATCATTATGTGAAGCAGTATGGCCAGGTAATTTTATTATTATTGTTTCTCTAGCATATTCAGACTGCTTCAACTTCTCTTTAATTCATTCTGAAGTCTGGCCTGTATTTCAAAGAGAAAAATTAATGTAATTGTGATGATTCTTTTGTCATAGTAAGATACTTAGAGAAGGAGGAAAAAAAGAGTATTTAAAGTCTACCCTTCTCCATCTAAAAACAAAAACACGATGACAACATTAGTCAAGAACTTGCTAGAGATCACTAATAATGCACTGCTTGAGAATGGATGGATTCTTCTGCACATCAGTTAGCATCTTAAATATTTACAGTGCCTAAAAAAGAATATAAAGTACACTTACTGAAATAAAGGTGAACTGAAAAGCTTTCTAAAAACAAGTTATTTGACATTTCATTCAAGAGCATTGACTGTTTCAACTTCCAACTCACCAAATACGTTTTTACTTGCCACTGTATTTTAATTCAAGCAGCGCTTTCCACTAGGACACACAGCATAAAGGAAAACAAAGACTTGCACTGCTACAGGAGGTACTGATGAGAAATCATCACCTGAATGCAGAACGCGAAACCTGCATCTTGACTGGCAAACAACAGTGAAATTGATGGGCAGCTGTCTCTAAGCAGATCTGAAACTCGGAGGAGTTTTGGTTTTTGGTTTGTGTTGTTTGTTTGTTTTGGGGTTTGTTTTTTGTTGTTTTTTTTTTGAGGGGTGGTTTGTTTTTAAGGCACTGATCCTCTGGACCTTCACGTACATGTGAGTAACAGTACAGGTTACCTGTATGTAATTTAGAGGGTCAGGGTCTAAATGTCTGTATTCACTTTATGGAAAGGTATTTCTGTTCACCTTTTAAATATGGTAAGCATAACAAGGCAACCAGAAACCAACAGTAGTTTTCCCACGTAGTCTTGTTTTACTTACAGGAAAGTAGTCTGTGGCCAGGGAATCTTTGGTTTATGGAACTTGTAAAAAGGGACAAATCACTCTTTACAGAAATTCATTATAAAAATCTTCTCTTATTAACTGGAAGTCATAGATGTGAAGAAGTGGGAAGATATAATTTAATAATAGTTCATCATTTTGTGTGCAGAATTCTGTACTGTGTCTTCTTTTGAATTGTAACTGAGCTCCTGCATCCCTGCTAGCTCTTCACACTTGAACCGTAAATGCTGTAAAAAGTGGAGGCTCTTGATACTGTTCTACTTTGCACTTTCTTAATCGTTTTATATATGTTGCTTACATTTTGTACAGCTGTGGCCCTCAACTGCTATATATTACAAATTCGTTTTAAAGTATTCATAGTTTTCTATTCATAATATTTGTGTTGTGTATATGATGGTTAAAAAGAAAAATTATTTGGTATTGTCACTGTACAGAAAGTAACAAATTTTGTACAATGCTTCTCTTGAACACACTAGCTTGCAATTTCAGGGCAAGTTTTTCCTGTATCGCATGTATGTGTATTCTTCTTTTTTCCCCCGTTCAAACAGATTTTGGCAAAAATAAATCATGGCTATATACTCATTAACTAAACCATCCTTCTCCTGGGGACCAACCTCAAACTTCCCCATGCATAACTTTCTCTGGCCAGTCCAGAACACTGCCAGCTCATCTGCCAAGAACCCCGAGGGGAAAGAGAAAAAGAAAATCTGGTGTATAAAGCTGACTCTATCTAGTTGTGCATGGAACTACAACAGTCACTAAAAGGAATGAGGAAATAGGTTTTCTAAAAAAGAAATTTTTTCTTTTAAGACACATACAGTTGATTTATAACAACAGGAAATACTTCCTATATCAGTAGCAACTTTTAAAATGACTCGATCCTGGAGCAACGTTACCAATTTTTCCATGTTTAAAATTGGTCACTATTAAATAGCCTTTAGTCAGCCTGTTAGCATCACAAAAGTTAAATACATGTAAGAAGGTTACTTGCACTTGAGTTTGTCAGCAGGTTGTATGATTTTTTATTTTTTTTTTAAACCATGAATGTATTTATATGAAATGTATTTTAATCTAGGCTGCAGGTATCTTCTGTGTCTTGGTTGACTGAGAATTGCTATTCTCAATATATATACATACATACAAAATGTTGACACTTTGAAAGTGGAATACAATTTAAATGGTTCAACATGTTTGTGTCGTGCAATATATAAAGATCTTTCAGAAGGTGTCTCTAGTTACTGTCCAGCGCCTCACATTCTCTCTGAAACGGAGCATACCCTAGAAAACCTCTCAAAAGCAGCAGCAGTGAGCACATGCTACAGATGTTGAAAACAAAGCCTAGAGCGGGCCTAGTTTTTCTTTTAGGAAACAAACTAAATGTGGATGTTTGCAAAAGACAGTTTGATACACATCAGCTTTTCAAGCATTTTTGGAGAAGGGGAAGAATTACATCAGGCTGCCTTCAATATGGGGATTCTTTGCAAATATAATACTTGGAGTTTGGCAAGAACTTCATCCTTATTTTTAATGAATTCTAAATCCTTTTGTGACAGAGCTTGTGGAGAGGTAAGAAAGAGAGGATGAGCAAGACTGCCATTCTCGCCATTAAAAATAAGGAACTAGGATGCAGATGAAGCGATAGTACACGGCTTCAAAACTGTTATGTGATAGTTGATACCCTGTGCTTGACCGAAAGGACATACAATATGGGACTGAAGTGTGAGGGAGCAGTGCATAAATGTGAAGGTTCCACAAAGCTCAAAGTAGCTGCAAGTTCTTCAGAAAGCAGGTTCAGAATTCAAAATTATCCTCCTAAGTCTGAGAAACAAAATCCAGTTCAGGCCTGTCTGATACAAGATCGTATTTAGGCCCTCTACTTCAAAACCCGTGGGCTATCCAGAGAAAGGCAGAGTATAACTACAGTAACAGTGGGACTAGAAAGCTTGATCTATATGAAAGATTATAGTTGGCTTCAGCGGGCCTGAAGAGGAATGGCACGTGACAGGAGGTGATTAACCTTCATCTGCATACAACGTTACCCTAACAAAGGCAGAAAAGCGCTGTCGCCAGCGGAAGGGGAAAAACAGAGCCAGTTTACACTAAGTGACACTTATGATCAGACGTAAAGAAACACAGAACTTTAAAACAACTCCTTACTGAATACTGAACTAGTTGCTCAAGGCCTCTGCCACTGAAAGTCTTTAGAGCCTCAGAGTCAAAGGAGGTTAAACAAACGCCTTAGGAACAGCTTTGACACAGAACCGCGGGTGGGGCTGGAAGAGGTTCCTGTACATAATGCAACACTAATGCTGCATGTAACAGTAAGATGTCATTAAATGGCTCGCAAAGAAAAAGAAAAGTATAAACAGAGAAAGTAATGAGTTACTCCCTTGAAAGTAGGTGAGGAGGTGTTCAGCCAACCCAATGCCATTTTAGTGCCCATTACAACACGAGAGAAGTTTGAGCGTAACGTGATGTAGAGAGCTGCCTGCCAGGTGAGGCAGTTCTGTTGAACTGCAGTTCCCATAAACACTTTCTGGCTACGTACGGAACACGAGAACGTGGCAAAAAACCCACCCCAAATCTACCACATCCCAGAATGATAGTTTCAAATAACTACATTGTATTCTAATGATAAATTAGTGATGTTCTGCAATTACATGCAACACAAGAAATAAATTCTCATTATGTATTTGGTTTTAGTGTGGGGGTTTTTTTGTTGTTGGGTTTTTTGTTTGGTTTTTGGTGTTGTTTTTTCTGAACCTGCCTAATGGCAAAGCTCTATTTACATGAGAGTAAATCAATTTCTCTTTTGGAGGCTAAAATTTAAACATTAGAAGCTTAAAAATAACAAATCTTGTGCTTCTTTTGCATAAGATGCCACCAAGGTGATTTACAAAATACAGTCCATAAAACTTGCAGCCACTGCTTACGTGGAATTCTGAATGATGCACATAGAGTAAACCTCAGGTATTCTACAGTAGTGCGAACTTACCTGGATTAATAAACAAAACACATTTCTAGTTAACTCCGTGCTGCTGCAAAGTACATTATGGATTGCTTTTTTTTTTTAAACATGATAGGATTACATCAGCCATGGAGGAATAGGGCTGATCATACTAAATACATATTTGTTGTTAGCCTGTCATTTTCACGTAATTTAATTTGAATGAGTTCTGACAGAAACGGGTTGTTGTTTGCACTATTGCTTTGCTACTGGGAACTGTAATACTTAGGATCGTGCTACTCCTTTATTGGGGAGAGACATGTTCTGAAGAAAATCGGATCCATTTTGTATTGACAAAGCATTTTAACAAAGCTGATTATCACAGGTAATTTGTCCAAGAGTGTCTTTGGTTGGAAGTGCATAGTCTTGACATTAGACCAATGCTAATTAAATTAGACAGAGCTCTGGGCACAGTATCTGATCCTCAAAGTCCTCACCTACACTTTCAAAGGAAAAAAAAAAACACACCCCGTTGCATTTTTCACTTGTTCTCCCATTTTGAAACACCAATAACCCAGTTAATGATGAACATAAACAGAGATGCCAGAAGTCGCTGTTTGTTCCACGTGCTTGTTTCTGCATTTACCCTCACCTGTCTTCTATTACAGAAGTGTGACCACCACATCTGCGCTTCCCCATTAGTTCTGAAAATCCAGACCCTGAGCATGAATCACTCTAAGACATGATCTCATACTATTAAAATGCTGAAGCAAAAAGATGTTCTATAAGTCTTACTTTTTTTAAAAAACACAGATAAGGAAGTGGTGGGGGAAGTAATTTGGTACTTCTTGATTTGAAACAGCGTTGGACAACTAACAGGCTTCTGGTTGAGCCTATTTAAGACTAAAACTACCCCAGCTTCAGGTAGCAAGTCCACATATTGTTCCAGCACTTAACAAAGGTCCCAGCCCTGGGAGGTGTTGCCGGGTTTTTATTTGTTTTAAACAACGCAGTATCTAACTAAACCTTTCCTGTTGGATATAGATCAGCTTATTACTTATGGTGCCCCCCCAGGGAGCGAACATGAAGAATGGATCGCTGTTCTCTATAGCTGCCTGCCCTACTTTACGTTCTGTCTTTCAACTCTAAGCAAACCCAGCCTCTCCCGATCAGCCTGTTTTTATAAAATTCAATCAGGGTCATTAAACCAGGGCCACTCTGTCCCTGTGTTCAAAATACGACACCCGCCCCACCTGCCCTATACAGCGTAGGGCGATTCCCTCCCAAAGCCTGTAACTTCGCTGCATTCCAGAACATATTTGCCTCTGATGTAATAGTGTAACTCCCACCTTGGGACTTTTTTTCCTTGTTATTTTTAAAACCTGGATCTCTGCTCTGAACACTTGCAGTACCACAATAATGATGTTGCTGTGAGGGGTGGAAATGCACAGGTGGGGACTGTGACTTAAGGAGCTCTGCAAACAAATGCTACACCACAACCCAAGCTGAATTTCAAAACTGAGTCAGTCTGACTTGTTAAACCTACGTACAGCCCACTCTAAGCATTTACTGGCAAGCAGAGTCCTTACTTTCAGAGGAAAGATGCCAAGAAAATTGTTCACACCAACAAAAAAACATACTGTAGAAAAGCAAATTAAAACCTGGCACAAGAAAAATCTATCAGACTCCGTTTTTTGGCCGTCTTGAGATTCTAAATGGATATTCAGCCCTTCTAACTGTAGTAAAAGGTATGATCTATTGTATCGCCTATTTTATTTCTGTTGTCTAGCCACCAATACACTTTCAGTAGGTCACCCGTAGATAATGAAAAAGCAAGATGCCTGCAACACATCTTTGTCTCAACAGCAAAAACTTTGCTTAAAAGAGACATGCTTCTGTAAAAGGACTTATAAGACCAAAAAAAACCCTACCCATATGCACAATAGACACGTGCCTTACTGACTAGGCAGCAATCTCTCCCTCATACCCTATAGCTTGTAAATCTCCCTGATGCTGCGGGGGGGGGAGCGGAGATCATAACTATCCTTAAACCAGAGGGTTTCTCAGTTATATTTTGCTGATGGAAAAACAAGAAATAATGAATTGCAACTCTTTGGGAAAAAAGAAGAGGAGGGAGAATATATTGTTGCAGAAACGTCCCGTTTTACTGGTGTTTCTTCTGGAGCAACTTAAAGACTAAAGGAGAAGCATTATGGGAAAACCAGCTGCTATTCTTTCAAAACCTAACCCCGCAGGACTGCACTCTTGCCTGATACTGTTACACAGAAAAGCCCAAGTCAATACCACACCAACTTGCCTTTCCAGCTGCCCTTACAGATGGGCATTCATTCTGGTCTGCTGTTAAAATACATCCTTTTCCCTGAAAGCAATGAAAGGAAAATAGAATGCAACACAAGGATCAGCCCTAGCCACCTCCTGGAAACGGACAAAGAAACTGCACAACGTAAAAATGACTAAATGCTAGAGAGATTGTGAATCTATAACACATGCAACTGCCACATCCACCTATAAGCACAATGACAACAATTTAAAAAGTTACCAGATAAACAGCCTGGGAGCAGGGAAAATCTGAGGCCCTCAGAGTATTCATAGGATTTCAAAAAACCCATAACTACAGGCACAGAGCTTTGGGTGGAACAAAAGAAAAAAAGAAGAAAACTTGCCTGTCTGCTGCAGCCTCAGGACCCTCTCCAGCACAGAACCCAGCCTGCTAACATTCAGTCCTCTCCAGGCCTTTCTGCTCAAGGAACAGACCCTCTTCAGTAATTCCCAATTGTTTTAATTACTCCAATTAATTCTGCCTCTGGGTGTCTGACCACCACAGCTGCTGCTGCTTAAGCTCCTGTGCCCCACCACCTCTCCTTGCTTTTCTCTGTTACGTGCCACTCCAACAGCAAAGCTGCTCTGTGAGCCGGCCCAGGGCCTTCTGTCGTGATCCGCTGTGGTTTTGCCAGGACGGTGCTGGGTGACATTTCTTGTGCTGGGCAGCCATGCTCCCGGAGCAGCAGGTCCTGCACAGCTCTGCCAGGCAGGGCTTGGATACCCATGGGCTTTGCCACAAAGAGCGAGCCCTGCAGCAGGACTGGTAAGCTGCCAAAGCTCAAATAACTGGAACCAGTTCCTTTCTGGGTTTATCTTGGTGGACCTGCATTTTCCCAAGCGTTTACTTTCATGAAAGAACTTGCTTCTGTAATTCAGGGAGCCTGCAAAGGGCTCTCAGTTTGCACTGTTCTCTGCGTGAAACGGAGATTTGTCTCAGTTCTCTCACTGTTCCCACCCAGAGGGAGCGGGAGCCCAGCTGGTACCCGGCCGGGCTCAGCAGCCTCACCTGCGCAGGACCTGCTCCCGGGGGCACAGGCATGAGGGCTGCTCAGCTGTTTTCTACATGACTGCTTTTCTCCAGCTGCACTTTTCAAACAGAATTAGATTATTTTATCCCTTCTAGCGCGGGAGCGTGCATTTGAATGAAATTTGGCACTGTGAGGAAGTAGAGTTAGCCTTTCCAAACAGCAGGCTGTTTCCTCCCTGTTTGGGAGGCGGCAGCAGCGCCGGCTGGATTCCACGCAGCCGGCAGCACGCTGGTAAGGGGAAGGCATAGCCGCAAGTCACCAGGCAGCAAGGCTGTGGCTGACAAGTCCTTGGATTTCTTGCACAAGCCATTTTATCCGAACTCCGGGCGTGGTAACGATCACAGAGTTTCAAAGCTCCCCGCTGCCCGTGCGGACACAGCTGGGTTCTTTCACCCGCTCCCAGCTCCGCTGCAGGAGGGGAGCGCGAAGCCCGTTTTCCAGCAGCTCCATCAGTTTTCCCCCGGCCCCGCCGCTCCCCGCGCAGGGGGCGGGCACCGCCGCCGGGGCAGAGGGAGCCATGAACTGCAGCGAGCCGCGGCGGCTGCGGGCGCTGCTCGGAGCGCTGCTGCGGGAGCTGCGCCGCGGCGGCAACGCCAGCGCGGCCGGGGCCGGGGCCGGGGCCGGGCCGGGGGGCGACGCCTCGCTGTACATCCTGCTGATCATGATCTTCTACGGCTGCCTGGCCGGGGGGCTCATCCTGGCCTACACCCGCTCGCGGAAGCTGGAGTCCAAGCACGACCCCTACCACCTCTACATCGAGCGCGACTGGGGCCGCGGCGGCGGCCCGGGACAGCCGGCCGAGGAGGGCGGCCCCGCCGAGGGGCAGCGGCTGATGTGAGCGCGGCGCGGCCCGGCAGAGCGGGGCTCGGGCGCGGGGAGAGCCCGCCGGGTCCCGAGGCCGGCCCCGCCGCCGGCAGCCGGGCTCCTCGCGGGGCTGCGCAGGGGGCGGCTGCCGAGGCCGCTCCAGTGACCCAGCGCTGGGACAGCAAGCGGATCGTTCCTGCGCGTTAGCTCGTACGGGGCTCGTCTGGCAGCGAGGGCTGTTCCCTGGCTCTTGGGATTGATTGGTATTGCTTTTCTGCAATAAATACCTGCGTTACGTACGTACAGAGACCTCTCTCATCAGTCATCTTTAGATCTTAGTTTAACATCTTCTTTAAAATCAGTTTGTATTCCGCCTTGTTATCTGACCACAATGCTTTTACTGCGGGCAGCGTTTCACATAATTAAAAGCAGTTCCATTACTCTTGTATTATGCACCCGTCTATCACTTTAGAGCATTGATAGCTATGCCAGGTACAATGGATTGGAAGGGTCAGGACTCATTCTGTTAAAGCAAGATTGTTTTGGCTCATGTGGAAGCATTTATCAAAACAAAAAAAGCTTACAAACTGAAGTTGTTCCCATGAGGAAAGCACCAGTACCTCACCTTGGTACTGTGACTTGGCCAATGCACAGTAACTTTTAAAGCCATCAATAACATCCTTCCACACAGAGAGATGTGTAATTCCAAGAATAACTTTGTACAAGCTAAACCTTAAGATTAAAACAACATACGCTTTCTACAAAAAAAACCTAGGCCGGCAAAGGTTGTTTCAGATGTTCTAGCCATGTTAATAGCCTATCATTTCTTGGTTTGGGTTTGCGGTGCTTTTTTTCAGATAAAGATTAATGAACAATTCCAAGGAACAAGTACCTTCACTAGGAATGCCACACTACACAATATAAATTACTATTTGGATTTTATCCAAACTACACTGCAGGAAAAAGAAGCTTTGACATTAACTTCAAAGGAGGAGAGATTTTTATGTTATAGACTTAGATTTCCTATATAATACTTGTCCATATTCTTTCCAACAGCAGAAAAATCTTAAGATCTTATATTTGGCAACTACTGCATCTTGCGCTCTCTCCTATAACTTTGTGGGGAATCACTGTAAACTGGATACCTGCAGTGATGAGTTAAAAAAAAAAATCCTTGAGAGGACTGGCAGTTATCAAGTCAACTTTGTCACTGTAGAAAACTACTGGAATAGCCACAGACCAAATTACAAAGTATCATTAGATATCAAACAGTATCTTGTGAGTACATTTTAATAATTGAAAAGTATGGGGTGGGGAAAAAATCTAAGCTACAGAAACAATTTCAGTGGGAGTATATGCAACAGTACTATATCCCAGCATTGTATCAGCAGATATATGTGAAATCTTTAGCTCAGCAAAGAAAATGTAGTACTCAGCATCATGGGGAAAAACAGATGTCAGAGAAACCAACAAACTGCCAATATTCTTAAAATCCCCTATCAAATAGTTAGACAACAGTAGAAGTTGTAGTCAGCTACCTCCATCTGCAAGGATTCAGACAGTATCTCTGGAAAATGTAAGTGCTAACTTCAACCTGGACGTTTTGAAGAGCCATAAGCAATATATATATACACATACATATATTTTAAGCTGCAGAAGCTGACTGTCTAATAAACTTTCACACTGGGATAACTAAAACACTCTATCAGCCCCACTAGAAGATTTTCGGTGAGGATTTCCTTCAGTACAATCAGAATTAAGCTGACCACAACCAAAGTTTCCCCTGTAAGAAAGAGAGAATCATTATGCATATCCAAAACCTTTTATTTAACCTGCCTCAGTGATTAACTTCTCCTTCTGCCTGACCACTGCCCATCATCAGGACTCTGGCCTCTAAGAGGCATTACAGGCTAATAGCTTAGAAAGTATTCAGGAACTACGGTGCTAACTAACTGCTACCACTGAACTCAGCTAGGTTAGACAAGAATAGGGGAAGGACTGTTACAGTTTTCTGAGAGATTTGCACACATCAAAGCTTCAATGCACTGGACACTAAAATGTGTGCTTAACGTGTTTTATTTAAATCAGCTGGTTACTAACTGCTTTTCACTGCTTCATCCTACAGACAAATCTGAAAGATGGTTGTGGCAGTCCCTCTGAGTCAGCGTCCAACAAATATCACTGATTATGTATCTTTATAATCCATCTGTTTCTCTTCCCTGCCCTGAATGCAAAGTATGTGCAACATACTGTACTTGGGTCCTACCTAAAAAAAAGGGCTGCCCTTGAGAAAAAGTTTACCCTTCATCACACTGTTCACAAATAAGGAAAGCACAAGACCTCCTGCCAAGTAACTAACAAAACATCTAATGCTAATTATCTGCTGTTCTATCTGTACCTTTCAATAACTGAAAGAATCACAAGGTCTCGGTGAACCGTAGAAATCTGTGATTTACATCAGTCCATCTATTCTTATAGTTACAGTTCAACCAGATATTTAAATAAGATAACACCATCATGCATTAACTGTAGCTTACACTGGAACAAGATACACCACCATATATACAGATATGCTTAAATACAATATGCATCTACAAATATTTAAATATACAAATGCAATTGGCTATATACACATTTATTCACTTCACACATTTTTAATATGCATGGTGTCTCTAGTAGATAATTTTTCAGAACTCTGTATAGGGACGCTGCCCGGTTGTGTAGGGATGGGGTCAGGAAGGCAAAGGCGCAGCTGGAGCTGAACTTGGCAGGGGACACAAAGAATAATAAGAAGGGCTTCTACAGGTATGTCAGCCAGAAAAGAAAGGTCAAAGAAAGCGTACCCCCCCGATGAACACTACTGGCAAACTGGTAACAACAGACAAGGAGAAGGCTGAGGCAACTTTCTCAAAGACTCTCCAGTGAAAGCAACACCCATAGAGTTCAGCTGGAAACAGGAACCCTACAAAACCAGGTTAGACTGCCCTACCAAGCAGCACAGCCCCAGGACTGGGAGAAATATAACAAAATTAAGCCTTTCAGAGTAGCAAAACTTCAGTCCAATAGGAATTCAAGCCTCCTAAATCAATTCAGTTACACATAAGAACTCACAGTGCCCCCATGGATTGTTCCATCCAGATGAGCCTAAGGATTCAGAACGGATGTGTTGAGTTCTGAAGAAAAATATGCTTTAAACGCTCAGAACCTAGGAACGTGCTGCTGCTGACAGAAGGTTACATTGCAGAGCTGGTAATGGAAGTTCACCTCGAGTTCATTCTTACTCTGTTGGCATGAATACACACACCAAAGTACTTGAACACCTAAGAGGAATTCATATTGTGGCATACAGGGACCTTGATAAATAAGTATTAAGCCCAGCTGCAACATTCACTTATTTTTGTTTGTTTTAATAAATCCAACACATTGTGTACTGGTTGGAAACCTTAAAAAACCATGAAGCTGCAAACCCACTGGGACTTAACTGAATTAGATTGTAAGATGACAAAAATTAGCCACTGAAATTCAACACACTTTTTTCCATCAATAGTATATTCTAAGGCACCTGTATTGTTGATGCAGGGCAAAACGGCCATTTAGTCTCCGTAGTCCATTCAATCACTGGACACAAAAGATAACAAGATAGATTTATCTATATTATTAAGCCCAGCCTTCTGAAGGAATAAGCTCAGCTATCAATGACCTACTTCTCAGAATCAGAAAAGCAAAGCTTGTTTAGAAAGACTTAACTATTCTTTTCTTCAGCCCAGCAGGAATATTGAAAGAGCAATTTCTGGATTCACTTTCAATATACATGCAAAAATATCTTCTGTTTTGGCCCTAACTGCGATTTATTTTTCTCATCACTCCTAAACCTTTACACTGCATCAGCTGTCAGAGCCTTGCTCAGGATAATTACAAAAAGTGACTGCTTGCAAAGCCTCTCTGAAATCTACACTTTAAAACACAGCAAGAACTTCCCAATGTATTTGGCATTGTTTCTAGAACATGTTTCTAGAACAACGTTTGTTTCCACACAAATGCTAACCTTGCATTAGCATCCTCACCTTTTCATTGCCAGCAATTAAAAGCTGCTATCTACACTGTGTAAGTGTTCATTAGTAATTTGAAGTTTTAAACAGCAAAATAAAGTGAATAAATCACCAGAGTTATCAGAGTTCCTTATTTGAGTGTTTCATTTCTTCACAGTAGAGAAACAGTTGAGGCACAACAATATGTTCTCAGTGAAAATATTTACAATCCAATGATCTGGCACAAGTTTTGTTTGACTTCATCCAGGTATTTGTTGGACAGCAATTTAAACTTCAGTAAATTTTAGAGGGAAACGTCAATTTGAGACTGTTACTCTAGCCAGTCCAACACCGTTTACTGCTTGACAGTGCTCTTGGTGAGGCATTTGCTACAGGGTTATTATTCCAGACGCTTTTTTTTTTACTATAGCACTGACAAAGCTCACAGCCAGCCTGTTCTGCAGTGCCCCAGCACCACGCTGCAACAATCAGAACACATAACTCATACCTAGAACACAAGCAGTGAAGATAAGGAAGCCACAAATTATTTCTTGCACTTTTAATATCATAAGAATAAACTATGAAAGCTTCTAATAATAAAAAAAAAAGCAGAACATCAGGTAGTTGTTTTGTTTTGTTTGTTTTTTTTTTAAATTAATCTTACAAGAGGTCTTAAACAATTTCAAAAACTTACAAAATATATTCAAGTATGGAAAGTTACTTTAGTGATAAAACAGCATTTCTTTACAATGTGCTTTTCTCCAATCAGGATAAGGAAGCATATGCATATCAAAACCATCAGAACAAATCATTCATACTATCAGAACAATCCACTTTTCTCCATTCCAAGAAACAGCACAAGTATTTTAAGTCAATTTAACTGTAGTATGCCAAAAGAACAAAGCAACATAAAAACAGTGACTGATAAAGACAATACAGGGAATACACAGAAAAGAGAAGATCTATCAAGTCTTCAGTAGCCCCACAATTTAGTATGTGGAAGTGCTTAGCTCTTCAGCTGGCTTTGTTCCACTGACTGGTTGTACATGAGTAAATTGGTATCAAACACCAAAAAATGGTAGTATTGACTCCTGTTTACAGTTTAAAAGCATAAACATGTTCACTTTATAGATGCTCATCGTAAATTTCAGATATTACAGCAGAGCCAGCAACAGGGAACACTAAACCAGCCGGATGGTTTTGTACTGAACAGAATAAAAAGCATTTGCGTGTTCTCTTCTGCTAATTTCAGCACAGAAGTTTTAGCAAGCAGCACAGAGCTGCAGCATCCCTAAACTTCTCCAGCTAGTATGGAAGAGATTTTTTGTTTGTGCCATTAATTACTCAGTTGTAAAATCACTGATTTAATCTAATAGCTACATTATCACTTAGTAAGCTCCATAAAAATATTCTGTAAAACAGCATTTTCAGTTATAAAGAGCAACAGCTCATGGCACTATATCATGGTAGTGCTGAATCACCCTAAGTGATCCTCATTGAAGATGATGGAAATAGGCAGTACATAACTGGCACTTCTCCCTAGGCTGAAGCACTTATGTTATAATAAATCTCTCTCCAAAAACCCCTGTATGCATACCAAATCCAATTCCAACTACACATCTTACTAAGTAAGAGTTTAAACCGGATTTGGCCAGCTAGGCCAGTTAGTAAGCTTCCTAAGTAATGTTCCAGGTAGTGGTGGGTTTTTTTAATATTAATTGCAGAAGTCAGATTTAAAAGCAGCCTGCATTCGAATAGCATGAAAATAATTGAGAATAACATTTGACTGAAACATTGCCTCATATATTCTAAATCTCCCAATCTGCCTATAAAAAGCTTAAAAAATACTATACAAATTAAAACTTGAATAAAAATATCCAATAAGTATTTATTCCCAGGACAAGCTTACTAGGTACCGATATAAGTGTGTGTTCTGGTGACTGCCTTCAAAGTTCAAATGCTACAGTTGCATCCATCACTGCATTTCAAAAATCAAACCTGTTCTGTGTATGCAAAGCAGATCTGTAACACTACTTATACAATCAACGGCAAATTAAAAAAAAAGAAAAGCACACCACACCAGTGTCACAGTTCAACAATGCTATATCAGTTACAGGCAAACTTCAGGTTTTCTTCTCAAACTTGTAGAAGAAATACAAATATATGAACCTTGCATATATGAACCAGCATGTAGCTTTAAGAACAGTAATTAAATAGAGGGATCCTTTCTTCACTGCATACAGAAATAACAATGTATTTACAGTATTTACAGTTTTCAAAAATTCTGGACTTCTTGCATTGTTTTGCAGGAATTCATATTCTTCAGGCTGAAAAATAGTTACACAATAGTTCAGAACACAAACAGCTTCTGAAGAGACAGGTTACTAATTCTAACTTACTGATGTAAAGACTAGAGTGCCTTAAAAGGAAAGAAAACCACCCATTTCACCTAAACATCCCATTATTTGTGGGATTATATCAAAAGATGTTTTAAGATGTTTTGCACAAGTTAGATATTGCTCATTTTCACAGATTTCCTGATTTAAGTCATAAAAACAAATGAGCTGCAGCCGTAACCGCTTTTGTGTTCAGGTTGCTGCTGTCATTGCAACATGTATTAAGATCAGTTACAAGCTCCCCTCGTGTTTTCAGTTACAAGCAAGTGTACTCGCACGTACATAGCTAAATTTTCTTTTTTTTTTACTCAGCTTAAAACAGAAATGTACCAGTTTGAAACAAATCTGCTGATGTTCAGATCTACTCTTAAGTTCCCAAGTTAATATGGACAGTCTTAACCTGTAGTCTTGAAAACTATTTCAAAGCAGCTGAAAGCTTTAAACTGCAAATTCAAAGCAAGACACACAAAATCCCCCAGAATCAATAATTAAAGGTAATATTTAAAAAGAACATGAAAACTACAGTAAAAATCTGCATGAGAAGAAGATGGTATTTGTGTCCAGAGCTGTTCTTCTAAGTTGAAAATAATCAAAGCACCTGTTCTGAATAACAGTACCGAAGAGAAAAATTGAAGGCTTCACAGTAATACACACTTTCAGTGCCAATTTTTTTACTACAATGTTTCCTGAAAAGACAGTAGGGATTCAAAACTTGCCGACTGAATATGGGAAAAATAGTCCAAACTTCATAGCAACAGAATTAACAGTTCAAGCAAACAGAAATTATGTAACTGACCTATTTCTTACACTGTAAGACCTCAAAAGAAAAATAATCAGTTTGAAGTCCTTCACATGCATGTGACGAGTTGTTGGAGCTCTGAATCATTCAGCATGCCCTATGTACGAATCAACGTAAATTAACTACAACCAAAGCCTGAGAAGCTTAAGCCAAAAGGAGACCTGATGAGATTATTTAGTCCTTTCACATCAGAGAAGGTAACATTAGCTTTCGAATTGATTATTTGAGAGATTACACACTCAGGAGCCATCTCTGCTGCTTTCACAAACAGTAGAAATCATTGTCAATCCTTGCTAGAGTAGGTAGCTTTGAGAATTCTATCTACATGCCACAAGTATCTTCTTCAAAAGAGGGAAGATGCTACTGTAAAAACAGATCTTTTCAAGTTGAAAAAATTACACATTTGGTTCAGAATTGTACATTAAGAGGATTTTCTGTCCAAATAGTGGAGTTTCAGCATTCAGCATTACATACAAGATGTCTGGAAGTGGCAGCATAGCTGCATGTAAGGCATTTTAGGAATGATTCCAACACAGCTCGCTGCCTTCAGCATTTTATTAGGTTCAACTAACACAAGCAACCTCTCACATTTTAAGATTGTTTAGTACTAAACCCATGGTCATCGGGATCAACCCTGAAACATCTGTAGACCTTCCATAATGACAGATGCAACACGAAGAGCGAGCATTTCCCATGCGTGGAGAACGGCTGTCTGACAGCTAACACGTCGAATGAGAGAGGTCACTTCCCGTAGCCAATCCTCGCTAACTGGCCCAGTCCTGAAAGCGGAAACAGTCACTGGCGATCTTCCACACTGTGTTGGTAGGTGTGGCTTGTGCTGTCAGCAAGAAGTTCTGGTTGAAGTAGCGCTGCTTGTCGCCATCAAATTTTACCGTCCCGCTTGTCACCACGAGGACTGTCGTCTGGCCTTGAGTAGCTTGCTCTTCACACGGACAAAAAGGGTAAAGAAAACAACTCAAAGGCGAACAGGTAAAGAAGTAGGAAACGTACATAGAAGTTTCATTCAATTCTGGTTATACTAGTTATAGACTAACAATTGGTTACACATTCATGAAAAGTACAGTTCTGTTGCATCATTTCTATACAGACAATGGTGTATTCGCTCGCCAACACTGCTTTTTAATGGCTTTTCTATTTTTATCTCGTTCATTTTAGAGCACTATAGCAAAACCTGAGTTTTTGCTTAGAATAAGCTCTCATTATTTGAGATATACATATATATTTACATTTGGCAAGTTGCATACAGGTTTTTTCCCCACTATTAGAGATTGTATCTTTTTCACAGCAGAGCAAAGCAAGCATGCTTGACCACAGGCTTTTTCCTTACCTATATATACAAAAGCATATATATCCATTAGAAGTAATTTATTAACTTCTCAATGAAGCCTTTCTTCAGCAGTTATTAATCAGAAATCTAAAGAACTTAACATCCATTCTAGATGTAAAGAAATCAAAGTACATACAGGTTAATGATTTGTTCCACATTATACTGAGGTCAGTATCATAGGCTACAGCAGAGGTCTCTTGACTCTTAAACATTGTCAAGGACAACACAACCTGAGAAGCCAGACTTTTTCAAAACATGAAAATACATCACATCTGAATATGATCTTAACAAAAAAGTCCTTAAAATATTTTCCCAGACATGAGAAAGAGTGTGGAGTTGCTCCATCTCTTGATTTGTGCTTTATTTATGCACAACTTGACATTTCAACCCTCAGTATTTTCTCTAAGCTTGTTCTAAAAGAAATATTAAGCACTATTATAATTGCAGTTCACTTTCAACAGTTATAAAAAGACTGAAAAATAAATAAGTAAATTGTAATACAACCTTACCATGAACGGGCTGGCAGTCCAACACATTAACCTGGAATTCACTGGATGGCAACATTTCAAAAAATTTATTCAGTTCTTCTTGCCCGGACACTGCATTACCATTCCAAACCAACGTTGCTTTGTCCAAATAAAGTCTTGTTAAAGCCTGAGTGATTATGAAAATACATATTTGGGGAAAATGTGTAAACACATACAATGGAAAACATACAAAACATTATTCTTTGAATCCTTATGTTGTGAATTATTGACTTCTCCTGTTACTTCAACAGGTAAAATGCCCTCCTGAAATATTAGCTCCTTTTAACAAGTAGTACTCCTGACCAAGAATTAAAGCTAACTGAAACATATTCTGCTTTATAAGTTGCATAGTGACACATAGGCCTCTAAATTTAAATACTCATTTAAATTTTCTTTATTTGTCACCAATCTTTAACAAAGCTATTAATAGAACTGAACTAGTTGCTAACAAAAGCATAGTGCCACCTTTCCAGAATAAGTTTATCGCTGATTTTTTTTTTTGGGGGGGGGTGGGTGCACGCAACACAGATTATGTCAGGAAACTATAATTTCAGGTTAAAAAAAAAAGTGAACAAGACGAGGAATAGTGGAAACTTAAAAAGGACAGTTATCTGCAGCAGACGACCAGAACTTCCCAAATGTTTCATAAGCTGTAACAGTCGGGTAACTGCCTAACTCTCCTTCACGCTGTTGATACATCTCTGCCTAACCTACTTATGCACCAAGTGACTATGAAGTAACATGCAACTGCTGCTATTTTCACATAATCTAAAAGTTATTAAATTACAGTTATTACACATTTAAAATTCCAAAGAACAGCCTCCACAGCTCTCTTTCGGTACAAATACCTGTTACATGATACCACATCAATGTGGTCCATGAAGACTTTCAGAGCCAGATAGAGCTGTTTTCCTCAGGCACTCCTAAAGACTCCCAGAAACAGAAGTAGTAACTGCTAATAAAAGAAGTCTGGAAAAAATTAAGCTAAATCCTGACCTCAGAGACAAATAAAGCAAGTTTTATCTGCCTGTATTGGCCAAATCCTGTAGCCGTAAAACACGGTTGGACACGCACTGAACTATTATCATGAAGATGTCTAAGGCGCTTTCTAAAAGGCTGCACAGTAACACAAAGAATCCTCTACAGGGCAGTCTAAGAGGAACAGAGGTCTCAACCTGGCCAACACAATACACGGCAACCAACTTTCAGGTGCTTTCAGGTGTAATGCTAGTTGGAAAAGCAAGCAAAAAATGCACAAGACAGTTCTAACGATTGTCAAAATATCTACATACCCTTCTTCTTTTATCCATTGTCTCGTAATAAATGTTGACAAATTCATCTGCAGCTCTGCAAGCTTGATCCACGTAGGTTTTGAAATCCTGGAGAGAAGAAATCATACCAAATTACTCCAGTTAGGCAAATTTTAGGCAACATAGTCATCTATGCAATTTCTCCAGCAAGTCATTTTAGTTGGTCTTTTTCATCCTCACTGAAAGATGATGTCAAATAATGTTGAAATTGATTCCAAACTCCTTTCCTACTTGCAGGAGGTACCTGCTTTTAGCAGGGTGACAATTTTAGGATTAATTTTGAATGCTGGTATATTTACTGTATTTAAATTGTACATATTTACATTGAAAAATGGGCTACAGCTGGCTGCAAATGGTGTGAACATGCAAGTATTCAGTGAAAATATTTGTTGCTGTCATGGCTGTTCTGAAATAAAGTTAGGGAACAAGATTTATTCAACCTATTTCTGAAAGTTAGCAAGAATCCCATCACATTGCCACCATAGGCTCATTTTTTAAAACACCTTTATATATACATATATAAAATGCAATAATATATATAATTGGAGACATGTAAAAATGAGAGAGAGAGAGAGAGAGAGAACATGCACACACGCTGGATGTATTCCAGTATCAATCACTCCAGTGCTATAGCCACAGATAAAAATCAAACACTTCTCCTCACATCTCATTATTTTCTTCACATCTCTCTACTTTTATTCATCCAAAGGTAACAGCCTTTGTTGTCATATCACTGCACTGTGATCTCACTTGGTTATTTGTTCAGTCTGTTTGGCCCTTTTTCTCTTACTGTGACATCCTGGAAAGTAGCAATTCTGAATATCCTGTCCATACATCCATAAAACTGCATTTGGTTCTGCTACGGTATTTTGTTTAAAATATTATTATTTATCATTGTTCTATTTCAGCATTACGTTATCCGTATTTGAACTCTATCAATAGTTCACAATTTAACTACTTACATTTTCTTGGCAGTCTTTAATGAATATACACCAGAACTACCATGAATTCCTCCAGTATTACCAAAAGAAACACTTATATTCAGAGAAACCTCCATACTGCAAAATACTGACCAGCCTATCAGATAATCCCTGCTTACTCCACAAAACCAAATACTCCCATGTTACTACATACTATTCTTTTGATCTCCCTCTGTAAGGACACGAGCCTGCTCTTCATCTTCCTATCCTCTCCAGCAATTTCTGAACCCACAGGCCAACACCAAACAAATACAACAAAGTAGTCTTAAAGATGCTGTATTCCAGCAAGTCCCAAGAGAAACTCTTTGGCAACTGGGAGACAAAGAGTATTAGACCTTCCACTACGGGAACAGGGATTATAACTCAGCCTGTTATTTAGAGTAAGTGGCTGTTACCTCTCAAGCAGCACACACTTGCACACATACACCTTCTAACCAGCAGCCAAACATATTGCCATTTAGCTGCCGAACAGACAGAATGGGTGTGAGGGAGAGTATTAGAGAAACACCAGGAGACTGGAAGGAGCTGTGAGGGTACCTGCAATATAAGTCAAATGGAAAGTAAGCTCTGTTAGTTTTGATACTCCAGACAAGTTCTTCATAACCATAGCCCAGAATACAGTTTTAAATTCTGAGAACAACTTAGGTTGGAAAAAAACTTCTGGAGGTCTTCTGGTCCAAATCCCTGCTCAAAGAAAAGTCAACTCCAAAGCCTGGTCTAACTTCAAAGTTAGATCTGACTGCTCAGGGTCCTATCTCCAGTCATGTTTTGAACATCTCTGAGAATGGAGATTTCACAGTTTCTTTGGGCTCCTGCTCCAATGTCTAACCACCTCACTCAGGAATCTTTCTTCCCAGTATTTGACAGGAAAGCCATAATTAAAACAAACAAACAAACAAACAAAAAACCCTGAAGTCTCTGACGACAATTCCAAAAAGTTAGCCAATCTACACGGCCTCTGCAGATGGTCTCTGTAAAACACGGTGGTTCACACACAAACCGCCGCCTGGCCTGAGGCCTCTCCACAAGGATGCTGCGGACGCTGGAAGTGAAGGCGGAACGGCCGCGGGGGAGGAACCCGCCGCAGACACGGGGAAACCAGCGCTGCCCCGGGAGCGGCCGGGGGCTGAGGGGGCGGGCGGAAGGCGCCAGGCACACGCCGCTGCGCCCAGGCGCTTCCCTTCCTCCCTCCCTGCTCCCACCCGCCACCGGAGCCGGGCGGGCACCTCCTGGCACCCCCGGCGGCCCTCCCCGCCGCCTCAGGCTCGTCCTCTGAGCCTGCAGCAGCCCGCGGCCGCGGCGGAGAACCCGCGCTTCCCTCCACGCCGCGTCTCCCCGCAGGCGGCTCCGCGCCCCGCACCCTCAGAGCCGCGGCCCCAACCGAAGCTCTCACCGGCCGGCCCACCCCGCCGCGTTCGCGGGGCGCGGACTCACCACGGAGGCGGCCATGGGGAGGCGAGGCGGGGCAGGCGGCGGGAGAGCACCGGATGTGCGCCGCGCTCGGGTCCGCCGCTTCCGGCCGCGCAGCGTCGCCCCGCGAAAAGCCTTCCGCCGCGCCGCGCCGCCCGCTGCCGGGAGAGAAGGGGCCGCAGCTAAGGTGTTCAATCCAGGTTTCATCCAGCAAACCCGGGCTTCCTATCTGAGAACGAGCCGTGCTTGGGCGAGGAGAGAGAAACCCAAGCTGGCGTCTGATACCGTTTTGAGGCGCGGTGGCGGGGGCAGGGCTCGCACCCCGCTGGTTGGAAACGGTCTGCGGAGCGGGGGCGGGAATGGCGGTTCTTCCTCCTGCGTCTGAAACCCCGCGGTGCGGTCCGGCAGCAGCTGGGGCTGAGAACAGCCTGGAGCGCGACAGGGCTTAAATGGCCCTTTTGTGGCACGGGGTTATAACTAATGTGGTGATTTTCTTCCTGCTTTCTGTGACAGTAATACTAGCGCGGTGAAGCTGCGTTGACCTTGTCCGGGGAGAAGTACAAGGACATCAGATGGCCTCTCTGCAGTGCCTTCCAGCTATGTGAAATAGTTCATATTTTTATGAATAAAAAACCGTGAGTTTGGGTATTTCAATATCTGCCAGAGTTGTGAAAATGTTCAAGAAGTCTTACGTGCTTTGCTAGAAGTGGTTAATGGTGTTTAAGTGATCTATATGTTAATTTGTGAATGCAAACAAGGATAAAGATGCCTTACGTACCCCGGCCAATAACCGGAGTGGAAAGTCACGCACGTCAGTTCCTCACTTGGCAGCACGAGCACAACTTGCTGTCGCAGAGAACACGGTCGTGGGTGCCGTACACCGTGTCTGGAAGACCGCGGATGTAAAAAGGTGCATGAGCACTGTGCCCCTGATTTTATGTACATTTTAGATCTCTCTGTGCTTTTCCTACAGGCACCTTTTCTCCCCATGGTTGCCGTCGCTGGCGGCAGAGACGTCCCGAGGTCCCCGGCTGCCGTGCCGGCAGGGCAGGATGCAGCCAGGCCCATGCTCCCACCGCGGGGAGGGAGCCGGGCAAGTGCATGAAGGAAACTTGCGCCGTTTTCCTGGAACGAGCTGAGTCGTCAGGCTGGCTAGTTAAATCATCATCACGCAGTGGATAACAGGAAAAGACCTGACGAGACTCAGGAGGTCTGCGATTAATTACTAAAGATGATGTGGAGCTGACTGGGAAGAAATCACATACTGAAGGTGATAAACACTCTGGGAATGGAAAGGTGCATCTGTGACGGGGATCTCCGTCTGGGAGAGGATTGAGTTTGGGTCAGGGCATCTGAGGCTGTGCCCTTTGGTATATTGGATCACATCCAGCGGTGTCAGCTGTATCCTGATTTGTCATTGCTGTGTAGGAGTTGTATCACTATGAAACAGCATATCCTGCTGAATTAACAACTGCTCAGTGAAGATTGCTTAATGCAAAAGTTCAAACGTCCTCCCCTTTGAAATCTCAAGTGTCACTGCATCACCATATTATCTATTGCCTCAAATTAATAAAAGTACTTCATAAAACCTCCCTCATATAAGGAAGAGCGATCATCAATTTCCAAATAAAAAAGCAAGGCACTGAAATTACATATCTCTAATTATATATCTTTATATATATATAAAATATATATTTTATATATATAATATTTATAATTATATATACGTTTTTTATATATATATTTTTCAAGGTCACAAAGGGAGACAACTGCAGAGCTGGAAACTACAATTCTAATCTTTTACCTTCATCATATAAACATCTTTACTCCATTCTGAGACATATCAGTATAAAATTAAAGAACCACTCCCATCTGAGATGTCCATTACCTATTTCATGTTATTTTCATCATACTGATGACAACGTGTTTGAAAAGGTAGTGTCATGTTCCTTTTTTGTAAATCAGATTTGTAGGAAATGACCACTGTAAATCCTAGTGGACCGAAGGAATTATATTTGTGTTATCACAGAGACTGTGAACAACCTGGACAAAACAATAGAAACAAGATAAGCATAATGAGGTAAAAGCATTACCTCTTCATTTACTCACGTGCATTTGTGAAACCTGGAAGAGTAACAGCCTTAGCACAAGCTGGCAGATTGGGCAAAGTTCTTTATATCTTTCAAACACATTAAAATAGGGATTTGAGAAAAAAGTTTTTGAACTCTCATTTATCAATGGCTGCTCCAACAAAAGAAGTAATGTATAGAGAATAAATTGAAAAATAGTAGAAACTGAAGTAACTAATTAGTTCACAAGCCTTCTTTCTGTCAGGTCAGGATTCTTCTCTACAGATTAAACTTCTTTCATTCAGAAATACTTGACACAGGGGGATCATTATAGTTTCTTTGGCAACAGGCAATCAGAAGAATGCTTCTCCAGCAGGATTCAGGGCAGACTCTCCACTGGAAATTAGGAAGGTAGATTATATGAAGATTCTCTATGCCTATTGCCTGCCTGCCTTGGCACCAGTCATTATTCAGTGAAGTAACGTGTTAAAAGGAAGGTGAATTGAAAACATGGTGAGAAATTCATTCTCAGCTACTTCTGAAGATGACGCAAAATTTTGGATATCATTTTCGAGTAATAACTTCTTGTTGCAATCAGCTAATTGGGGAAAACAACAAGAAGAAAAAGTCTTCCTTAATACCAAGCAGTATGCAAGACCTAGTTCAAAATATTACTGTAAAAGAGGCACTCAGTGGCTCACAACAGTGGCCAAAATGTATGCAGGTCTAAACTTCTCGGAAAAACAGAGATTAAAAAAAGAGGAAAACACCACCCCAGTGTTTAATTAAGAAAATAAGAGCAGCCAGAAATGTAAAATATTTGCAGGTGGTGTGGAAACTGCTTAAAGACATTAGAAATATGGGTTACTTGGAAAAAATGCATACCAGTTAGCAGACATGCTTTACAAAAGACCAAAAAAGTCCAGAATGCTTAATAACAGGCCAGTGTAGAGAATTAGAAGTACAGAGGCATCCTCCAAAAAATGAAGTTTTTTCCAAATGGAGAAAAAAAAACCTATAAAGTTTGGCTAGTAAGATTTAAAAAGGAAGTAAGGCAAATCAAAAACAGTTCTGAGAAACATTTTACTAAGGCAGAAACGCTATGAATGAAATCCTTTTTCAAACACATCAAAAGCAAGAAATCTTGCCAGAAAATCTGTAAGGCCAACAAGTGATCAATGTGCACCAAAAGAAGACAAGGCTGTAGTAGAAAGCTAAACAAACTCTTCAGGTCTTTGATCACCATGAAGGAGTTTATAAAGTATCTTATCTTAGAGCCTTTCTTAAAAGGGAATGAAATGGAGGATCTGTCATGAAGTGGAATGTCAGTACAGAAGGTGTTAGAATAAATCCGTAAAACAAATAATGACAAGTTATATGCCAGGTTATGTGCTCCTAAAGGACATACTAACCGTCGTATGTAATCTGTAATTTACAATAGTATCTATCCTCAAGGAATGGAAGGTGGCAAATTTGAGGCTGACTTTCTGAAAAAGCTCCAAGATGGACCTGTAAATCTGATATGTGTCCTACGCAAATTGGTAGAAATTATACTAAAGAACAGAATTGGTAGGTTCTTGGATAAACACGACACATTAGGGTAGACTCAACGTAGTTCTTTAAGGAGAAGCTATTCTTCACAAATTTATTAGTTCTTGAAAAGAGACAAGAATCATGGAGGTAAAGAGCCTTGCTAGTGAACAATTCTTTTTCTACTAAGTGATTTTCTTAAAATTTCAGATTTTGCTAATCCATGATTCTAGAATTTTCATACTTGGAAGCAGTTAAGTAGTTTTTATATGAAACAGTTTATTTACATGTACAAGTACCATTCCAAATGACATTAGTGGAATAATGAGACACTCTGCTTACCTTTTCTCACTTCTTTACCCAACCCAGCTACTAGGAATCTTTGTAGCATTTTTCTGGCATTTTTGCTGACTGAGCAAAATTAGTCTTCCAGAACACTAACCTAAATCTGACTCCCTGAAAATACATTTTCTTTACTTAGAAAGTATCATTTGCGGAGGAAACAAAGGAGTCCATCTGAAACATATCAAAGATTTTCTGCGAGACTCCTCCTTCAGTTGCTTTCCCTTGAGCAAGCCTTTAATTTGGGTGTTAAAGTCTTAAGAGTAGTATGAGCAGACAGAATTTCCACTTTGTGTTGAACAAATTATAGCTATACTGTATATTGTCCAAATATTCCCTAAATTCGCATTTGGGTTTAGTTCAAGTAACAACCAAGGGCAACTCATAATTTCTCTTCAAAAGCCCAGATATTCCTAACAGTTTCTCAGCCTTTATCTCCAATACCTCAAGCCAACTTACCCATGCTCCCCGGCCCTTTATATTCCAGTAGGAACCTGTAAGAGAGAAATACCAGAATGACTCAGCAGCAATGACACTGAACTCCCATGCAGAGTTCATGCAGTTTACATCAAGATGGCTCATCAAAATGCCTTTACTTCTGAAGATGGTTCCTAGAATATGCAGCTCCACTACACCCACTTACCATATGGAAGGGAAATTTTGAGTTAGTTTAGATCTTACAGAACAAATCAGAGGCAAAAAGTGTAACTTTGTTCAAATGGCTGGGATCAGCTATTACATGTGTGAGATGAACTTAGGTATATGAGGTATTTTGATTCTATAATCAATAATGCTAACCTTTAAAATTACTAGTTGCTGGAAATCTTCCCAAATAGCCGAATCTAAGAACAATGAATTAAAATTGTAATCACAATTAAATGGCAAATAGGACGATGTATCTCCGTATCTGTATGGAGATAGGAAGTAATTCTTAGAAGTGACTGCTTTATAACTTCAGTCAAATTTACTCAAAATATCATAACTAATGATAAGTAAAAATGTATTAAGTTTTCAGAAATGCATTCAGCTGTCTGGGTTAGGCCAGATTTTCTTTTGTTTTCATCAGCTGATCAATTAAAATCAATTAAAATTGATAGCAAAGCACTGTATAATTTCAGAATCACTGACAAAATGCATAGACTTTTATTGTGAATTATTTTGATACTGGGCAAATAATGACCACTGAATGAAAGCAGAATTCAGTCTCCAGCAAGATGAACAGACTTCACATTTTTCCCATAGAATCCTCACATTACAATTATGTACACTTGCATTAGTATCCATGCAAAAATGAAGCCACCTGCATATTGCTAGGCCACTTTTCAAACTAACTTTGTACTTTGTCACAGAAAACTGATATTTGTGTAATGACTTCAGTAACAGACTAAAATGAGGTCTATAGGTCCTAACTACCCTCGACAAAATGAATAGTCCTTAGTTTTGCAGATAATCTTACTGGACTTAGATTAATGCGTTTGTAATTTTCAAGGGTTTATAATTTATTCCCCTTTAAGGTTACATAATTAACACTGACAGATCTCAAATAGAATATCTGCTATTAAAAGAACCCAACAAACTACTATGCTTTTTAATTTATTGATTCAGAATATATGTAACATTATTGAAATTGTAACACGCTTGAACTCTGCAAGTTCAAAATCTCACTGCAGTGTTGTACACAACACTGAAGAGCAAGTCCAGGAGGCAGCAGAAGGCAAGGTTCTTGCAGATTTCAGTAGCCACTCTACGGAATAGAGACCAAAGAAATGATCCATGGCCTATGTCAGTGATTAAAATTAAACTGGGAGGTTCACTCTCTTGTTATGAGGTTTATCAGCCTTCACTGATTGCACACCACATACAGCATCCTTGTTAACAATGTCCAATTAATAGTTCAAAGATTTAGCAGGTATAGTGATGTTTACCAGAAGAATTCACTCAAGGTCAGCGATTTACACAACACTTCAGCTTTCAAGCTGGTAAAGCAGTATCTTTAAAGGCTCTCATGCAGTCATATAGGTCATACATGCTGTTCTCTAATACCATTAATCTTTTTGAATGGTGAATGGTTCTTGTGAAACACAGTGTTCTCAACTTTCATTAAAGTTACCAAAATGTGTAGTAATGTTACCCAGATGTATACAAGTTTAAGGAACTGTCTCCTAAAACAAGGTGAGCAACTGACACTAGCCAAACCCAGTTCTGATTAATGTGATGCCTATGAAGCTGCATCATGACTCAGTGTTTGAGAGTTTTGCCTGAGCAAGGGCTGAATGAGAACTCAAAGATTTGATCTGTTGATTTTAATGGGAACTGGGAGTAGGTCTCCTCAGGTGCTCAGCACGTCACGCTTTGACCTATATGCTGGATACAAAAATACTGCTACAGTATGGAGTTTGGATTTATTAAACTACAGTTGACTTAAGAAGGCCTGGTTTGGCCAGTTCATTCTCAACATAAAAGGCATATTACTCTGGATAGACCCAGGCAGAACCTGGGTTTGTTACAATCCCGTGGGGACTCTGGACTATGCACCACTCCACCTCAAATTCCTGTCATACCAGAACTGGAGGAATGTAATGACTCTTATCCTGATAAATACCCCTCTTGTTTTTAAAAGAAAAACAGAACTTTCTATATATTGAAGTGATAACTGTTTCACTGACCCACTGGGATATGGTGAGATCAAGTACCAATAACTGTTCTATTTTAATCCATGTCAAAGCACTCCCAAGTAGGGATAAATTTTTAGAGCAGGTCAGTTCGAAGTGTCGCCACAGTTGCTAGTTAAAGAAATTTTTAAATCCTATCCATTTCATTAGGTAATGAAACAGTATGTGAGCTCTTATGAAAATCTGTCCATATGTTAAGTAAAATCCAGGTAAACATATTTGTATTACAGTGGACTCCATGATAGTTAAATGTAGCAAGCTGATAGCCAAAGTGTGTATATGTGCACACAAACATACTTATATACTAGAGGGAGGGAGCCTATAGTCTCACCTTTAAGACTTGTAAGGTAGTTCTGTTTGCACTTGTCCTTTTACCTCAAAATTTTAGACTGAAATTTTTATCATGGCTTCAGCAGTATATTGTATCACTTAGCAGTGTGGTATCAGCTCCCAGCTGTGTCCTGTGTAAACAAAACAAAAACGTTTCAAGTAGCTATTATCGAGATATCTGAAGTATGAAATACCTGTACAATGCCTTGCATCATACACATCAGCTGAGAAGGATTTTACAAGCATCACTTGCAGCACATGACCATGGTTTTCTTTAACTTGTGTGCAGCTGAACCAGCACACTCCATAATTGTTTCTCATCGGCGCTGCAAGCATTGTAGCTGCAATAGTTTGGCTGCCCCTTTTTCCTGTCTCCATCTAATACTGCCCAGTTTTCACTAAAGCCTGGAAAGAAGAATGTCTCCTTTGCACCCAGTTTTCCCTTTACATAACTTGCATTTACATGGCCAGATTGCATTTTGAGGAAAAATTCAGTATCTAAAATAGTGGGAAGCATCTCCAGTTTTGGAGCACTAGTAAAATGAGCCCAATTCTAGACCTCATCCTAGGAGACATTTATCAGGCTCGGAGACAGAACAAGATGACTTTAATTTCAAATGGCAGTAGCACTTTGCTTCCCAACTTAGGGAAAACTAGAAGGAAAAATGTGAGCTACAACACAACTTCTAAACCTGTTCTAAATTGCACTAGGGGTCCATCAGAATCTGAAAAAAAGGTACTGTGAGACTTATGGCCATTGCTGTCCCCTCCTTCTGACCAGGTCAGAGGATCAGATATTTATGGGTAACAGAAGCTGGAAAATTAGTTCCTTTTCCACTGATAATTTCAAAAAAAGCAGCATTTTTAAAAGTCAGAAACCCAAACAAGAAACAAGGAAGTTTTTGTTTGTGAACAAATTTTCATGTGTTTTTGATCAAAAGCAATTTTTCTTCCCAATTTTCAGGTGTCTATTTTTTTCCCCAATACCTTTTCCCCTTCAGAAAAGAAAGAGACATCTTTTGAGAATAGTCTAATTTAGCTTAAAATCAATTTTCATTAAAAATAAATCTTTATGAATAATGTTTGGATCAGCTATAGATGGAGCACTAACCACTCCACATTACAGATCTAATAGAACTACTGAGCAAAGTTCACTCAGATGAGAAGGGCCTGCAGGGCTAGAATTATGGTTTATATACTGTCTGAAACTGTTAGTTCAGGTCAGCTTGTAGCATATTCTGAGCTCAATTTACATTTGACTCAGACTTGAATGCTGGGCATCAGTAGGGAGGCCACAACAATTAACTGGTTAGTGGGATGACTTAACAACAATCAAATGCTAACTAATATTTCTCCAGGCCAAACGTACCTGTGACCATTTAAGAAATCATTTTCCAGTGAAGAACCATTTACTTCCAGCTGGAAATGGAGTTTTGTCACTTGCTTTTTTTTACAAATGGAAGAGTTACGAAAATCCTGTATCATTATTAATGGAGTACATGCCTTCAGATTTGTGTGAAAATGTTTTACTTTTATTCCCTGAATACTGTAAAATATTTAGCATTGTCTGAGCATCTGAACCGTGGTTCTATGGTCAGTTGAGCTGGCACAACAGCTCTGCAGCAGCAAAAGCAGCATACCTTTCTTTCAGACTTTCCCTGCTCTCTGTTATCTACTCCCTCTGTTTTGACTATCAAGTTCATCTCTCACAGAGCTAATTTAATTAACTAAAACTGTGGAAGATGCCACCTTTTCTTACCCTCTATATACTTGGCAAGCTGAAGTGGATCAAAGAGCGGTCTTGCAAGTGATAGTTGGCAAATAAAGGTAAGTAGCTGGAGTATATGGCTGGGATGAGAAGGGGAGGGAGGGAAGATAGCTGAGAAGAGCACCAACGCGCTGCAACGCCAACTCATGCCATGCTGTGAAGTGATACCTTGTGGCTGCCACTTGAATTTGACCTACATGCAACCCACTGCCAAAAAACTGTGGCCCCATTTGTTCTCCTGTGCTATCCTCAGTTGTGCATTCCCATCACTTCCTTTCTGCCTGCAGTTGTGTAGATACTTGCTGAGACTGAACACAGAACTGATCTGGCTCAAAATCATGCTGTTGGGTTGATTTTCAGTTCATTTCCTTCATCTATACTGGCACAAGGAAGGTGATGGAAGCATACACTTAGGGCAGGACTGCCCCTTCTGGCAGCAGCAGGGACTTAGGTCAGCTCACAGCAGCTGTGGAAGCACACCCAGCAAGTCAAGAAGTGAATAAATAAATAAAACTGACTGCCAAGGTTTACAGTCAAGCTGGGAAAACTGTGAACATCAAGCAGGCAGTAGAAACGGTTGCTGTACTGCTGTATTGCAGTATTGTGCTGTTTTTTTAAACACTCTTCCAGTTTGTATAATGGGAGCTCTTCTAGTTAGACAGGTGAGGGCATTTTCAATACTTACGTATGTATAAAATCTATTTTGACAGTGTATCTGACTGCCTTGGGTATAAATTTATCAAATATAAATTTATCAAATTTATACCCAAGAAACCATATACTTTTAATGGGATAGCCTCAATATAGTGAAAGTACACGCATTAACTCACTGTAGACCATGATGCTTGTTGGCACATCTGCTAAAAAACTCCCTTCCGTCATTAGACAATAACCCACACTGAGAGCATATATAAACTCACTGAAGTCTAGGGTGGTCTCTCCTAAATGTTGAACACACTGACCTGATAATTTTAATCTCACATCAGACTAATTATTTAGGAATTATTTAGTAAAGGCAATGAAGTTGGAATATGGTAAATTTCTTTATGTGAGGAAAGAATCAAGCTCACTGTTTTCACTTTGGGAATGTGGATAGCAAAGAGTACTGATGAGAGGTAACTCTAAAGTACATTAATTAGGTTCTCACCGCAAGTATAAACAACTAAATTGTTTCAGGGATATAAAATGGAATCTGTTTTATCCTTCCTCATTACATAGATTATGACACATTGATTGGAAAACAGTCAAATTTCATTGGCAAAGTCAATCATCTATTTTTATCTATTGAGTTACTTGTTAAATTATACAGGAAAAAATGTTGTATTGGACTTTGCAACCTGCTTCTCTTATCCTAATAGCTTGCTAACTTACATTACATAAGCTTAATCTATATATCTTTTGCTCATAGCTTAATGAAATCAACAAACTAAATCAGTGGAGCATATAAATTATATACAAAGGTCTTTAGTCTCTAGAGAAGGAACGGAAATCTTCACTGAAACAGATTCATCCTCATCTAGTAGTCTATTTTTATGGTCCTTTGCATAGGTAGAGTAAAGCAAAGCCAAAGCCCAAAGAGAAATGGGCTGTATGAATGCCTGGAACCACCTAACTAACTGCAACAGAATAATGACAACTGAAAGAAAGAATCCACTAAGGGACGTACAACACAAGGTAAGCATTATCACCCCAAAACATTGACTCATATACCTTTTGCTTCACAAATATTTGAAGAAAGATAGTTGGAAGGCAACCTGATGTCAGTGGAACACTTAGATAAGAGACATAAAAACACAGACCACAGAAAGGAGAAACAGAAATCACTTATCACCTCTTTTTCTGATTATATTTTCAATGTTTCAATAATATTGATTGGAACTGACAGATACATAGATCAGCAGATGGTGGGAGACTGTTATTATTTTGCAGCAATGATCCATTATTTCACAGTTTGTCATCAACATTTTACAGTGTACTTTTTAGAAAAAGAGTTATTTAAAAAAAAAGCTTTATCACATTATTATCTCTTCCAGAATGTTTTACAAATAAATGTAAAACTAGTAGGAATATTCAGTGGGATCCAATTGACAAAATGTTCCTTCTTTTCCCTTTCAATATTTGAGAAGGTGAAGTGTTAGAAATATGTTGTCTCATTTTAATGAAGCAACGCTTGTTATTTGGTAAATAAGCATACTGTCTGCTAAGTGTTGACTGAAACCCCGACTAGGTTTTGAATTTGTACTAAAACCTGGAACCAAAAGAAACTCTTTTGACCTGAGTACCACATACATGTACAATACAAAACACCACTGTAAATATAGGGGGGTTTGCATGACACTTAGTACTCTATGCTAACTTAAACTGCAAGGACAATGGTACCGAGTGTTCCCCGAAATACCAGTAGTCAAACAGTCAACTGTTAAAAAAATGGCAAAACTCCCACTGATGGAAGCCAGATCTGGCCTTTGTTTTGTTTTGGGTTTGGGTTTTTTTTTCTAAATAGGGAATAAACAAAGTTTCTTCAAAATGTAACTTTAATCACTACCTCAGTTATACAGCCTCATTGCTCAAGCTCCAGTTTTAGCAGATATCTTGGCTAAATGTCAAACAATTCCATCAGCTCTTTGAAGGCAAATATTAGACAGAGACCGCATCTGAAATAATTTCCCCAAGCACCATTCAATTAACCTACTTGGCTAAAGGGTGATGCAAAAATCAATATTTTGTAACAGATGCTTGTGTTTCAGATGAAACTAATCAATAGGCATCAGAGCAATTTCAAATTAAAGACAAATACAGACGAAGTTAAAATATCAAGCAGTTTAGGTACCAAATGTATTGCAACTTAAAATAGCTCTATTATTTTGGGCAGGATATTCCCCCAGTTACATTTTCAACATATCATTGCTTTTATTAAATTATTTATCACTTTTCTAAAATAAAAATAATTACTGTCATTTTGGGAGAACTCACAAAACAGGTGCGAGTTTCCCCTGTTGGTCCTAAAACAGCTGTTAACTGGAACCGTGTGTTGAGTTTCCTCTGAGTGTATCAATTTGAATAGACCTGAATATTTGGAATTTTTCTGTTTGTTTTTCACAAGCAGTTTTTCTCCCCCTATTCCTTCTAGCCTTGTACATGCATAATGATATGGAAACAACAGGAGACCCAGCTCGGAGCCCAAAGGATAAATTTTAGCATCAGAACATGTGCTACTTTGTACCTACAAATGACTCAAGGAGACATTAAAAATGTCGGTGAAACAAATACAAGCAAATATGCTTGAACAATAAGTAAAGTTGCTTATTCACAAACCTTTTATCAGGAAGGATTGTCAGTAATGAAGAGGAACTGTACAAAATGAGCTGATTCTCATTTGTGTTTTCCTTTATACTATAAATATACCCTTCAATCAAATTTACTAAAGACATAGAACATGCAGAAGCACTTCCAGTGAATTGTCTTGGTTCCATAAAACCATTGTCACACTTCTGGCCAGTGGCCTAGTTCTCTTTGGTTGCAATAACAATTTGCTCCCTGGCAATGAAGTGCATTAATAACTTACTTTCTAAACTTAGTGGGGACAAGACAAACATTTCTCCAAATAGATAATCCGAATATGTTACATATGGGTTTCTTTGCATGCGAATTCTTTACCTTGGCAGGGCACTGTGAAGGCACCCTCACTCTATGCTTCTTTTGAAGTTGTCAGTGTGGAGGTGGGATAGCCATGGAGATTCTGGAACTGTCAGATGTCAGTGTCGCACAAAGGCTGCCACTCATCTGTGCTCCCCAGTGACAAAAGAGTAAGTCTGCCATCTTTGCTAGTGAAGACTTGCATGGAGGATACCATCTACTCTTCTTTTTCCCGAATATTCTCAGCCCTCAGCCAGACAAAAAGCAAAATGTAAGATCTGATTGTAGTGCCCCCCTCCCTCCACTCATTTGAAGGAATATCCATTAAAAAAAGCTATGCTTGGTCCCAAAGATGAGAAGAAGGGCTCAAGAGCAAGCCCAGACACAAGTTTCCTTTTTACCTCTACTCTTTTACAGGTTCTATTTATTTATGGAGACCCAAAGCTTGGTCAGTATATAACCTCTTATATAACGGCCTAATCTATTTTCCTATTGACAAGCTATAACATTTGGAATAGATCTCTTATAACAGAAAGCACGTGAATCTTCCCGCAACATTTTTATTGCATTTACAAAATACTCAGTAGGATGAATTCTCGTTCCTGCTACAGTTATTAATAACAAACTCTGCACTGCTGCAGTGTTAAGTACTGATTCACCAAAGAACACTAAATCTGATTATTAACTCCCATGATTGTACTAGTCTGCCAATGAGGAATATATTTAAAAAACATAGTAATAAGTATGGGGGGAACACAAGCTGTGAGTGATTTATAAGAACCTTTATGATTTTATCACCAAACAGACAAGAAAGGTAAATATTCAGAAAAAACAAGCCCTTAGACTTTTATAAATTGTTTTTCTGCATTCCTTCAGTGTTCATATCAAAGTGAGGAAAGAGATTATCATCTTTGAAAATACTATTTCTCCATTTTGTTGTTCTCTTGAGAAGAGGTTTAAGGATATGAAAATTCTCTTCAGAAAGAAGACGACCAAACCAACTGAGTCAGAAACATGAGGGATTTCCTAGATGACCTTTGGATTTATATTTCAAGATTATTTTGCAGGGATACTGAGAGATATTCTTTCCTTCTAGGCACTAAAACAGATCAGATAATAGGACGACTCAGGGTACCGGTAATAGGCTGTAGAACCTTACACATTTAAACCTCCAGTCAAATCCATCCAACTTATTCAGGGACCTAGGTGGCATTTATTATTGATCCTAGTTCAGTTCTCAGAAAGTAGACAATTTCCTCCATAAGGGTTCAGCCATTGTTGCACCTGGCACAGTGTTCCAATTAGGAAAATGAAGATACAGATAAGCTATCTATAGGTAAAATGCTCTCTCTGTTCCTGAACAACTTAAGAATATCTAAAAGACAAAGTACAGGAAAAGCAAGCATCTCCTGTAATCATGTTTTTAAAAATCAAGGTGAATATGCTTATAGAATTATAATAGGCTGTGTCCCCAAATTCTTATCTATTAATAATAACTGTAAATCCTCTCCCTATTATTTAAATTTCAACACATTAATACACCATTGTGCAAAAAATGGTTCCTTAAGGATTGAGAGCAGAGCATCCAAGAAACTGGCAGAAGTGCCATCAAAACAGCCAAGAATAAACCAACATGCCAATGCTCTGTTGATTTATTCCAGAGCGATGCACCTGGACCCGCCAGCTGTCGTACATATTCCATCTGGAGCAACAGCTGTTTGCTCAATAGTTGTCATATTGTCTGACACAAACAATTGCTTGTTAAATTTGTCATCAGTGATTCTCTATAGGGTTTGAAATACTGGAAAATGTTACGTTTTGTTCCTGTCCTTAGGTTTTGAGCATTTTTTCTTACATAATGTGCAGGGTTCCCGAATGACATTTTGTGCAGCTGTGCAACTCTAGTCAAAATTACAGGTCCTGTAGCATCTCCAAAAAGGTCAAGTTCAGGGTGGTTCACTGTGAGCTAAGGACACCTAAGTAAGGGGAGGTGGAAAGTAATGTTTAGCAGATCAAATTATGTGGCAGAGAAGATGAAAGGATCTGGTCAGATCGCCAGGCTAAGAACACCAGACTAAGAAATACGTTTTATACAAACTGTGGGGGAGAAGGGAGAGGGAAATTCCAGATCATGGAAAGTATGGAAGATATTACAACGGTCAGGGCTGGGGAGTGACCTTAGAGAGTCATAGCTGTGGAGAAAGAACAAATATGTTTATTAGAAATGTTATTAGGGGATGTTTTGCATGAAGCAGTGGAATTTGAATACTAGATGAATGAAGCGGCACGTTATTACAGGGTTGAGCAACAGGGAGGACTCTGGTGTTACTTCCTGCAAAGAAGATCTTCAACAGGAAATGAAGCAACATTATGTGATAGGACAATGCTTAGAAATGGAGAGGTAGACCTGAAAAACTTCTGAGCATGGACAAACTTTGAAGATGAGAGTTGATAAAATCACCATACAAATGTGTGTAACAAGAAAATGTGGAAATTGAAGACAGTCATGTAGTAGAGAACTGAGATAACAGATGTGTACCCGTCAAAATAGATATTTTATGAACTGTAAGAGATAAGCACCAGGAGTGAAGGTAATGAAAAAAGTAGATCAAGATGCATCCTGAAAAAATTGCTTTTAAAGTATATTCCAATGGGAAATAATAGAATCAGTAAAGCACATAATGGATGGGAAATCTAGTTAGCAGAGATAGTACCTGCCAGACAATTATCCACCTAATTACTTCTTTGTAAGTACTGCTTGTGGCACAGGAGAATGAGGCATGAGTGAAAATATTCAGCACGTTAACTTGCTTAAACTGCTCACAACAAAACAACAGACACAAAAACTCTCTTCAAAAAACCTGTCCACTAACAGCGTGCACTATCAGAAGCATGCGTGTTTTATGAAACTCTAGGGCAGAGTGTATGCTACGCAAGCAGAATAGCCCTGTCCTTGAGAAAGACCTGCTTTCCTCTCAGCTGTATGCATCCATGCCTTGCTGATGCCTCGTAACAGATTTTTTTACTTTTTTGGACTAAGCTAAAGATTAAAGAATACTATATAGACAATTTTTAAAGGATCCTTTTTGGATCAACAATGTGGACTTATCATAATAAGTCACCCAAAATGTTATTCCTCCAAAAAAGGGATCTGATTAAACATCACTAAGCTCAAGGATTTTTAAAGGGGAATCTGTGTTGTAAAGGGACGTGGTCAAAAATACACAGCAGATACCTGTCTCCATCATTCAGTTAAAGGGTAAGTCTTTTACTGAACTTAGGTTGACTGATGCCGATCTTTAAATTCACTGAATATAGAAAAGACGGACAGACATATGGAAAAACAAAGAAAACCTATTTTCATTGACATAATTGTTCCTCTCCTCACCGACAGGTGCCACCCAAAGAACACCCTGCAGCGGTCTTCTCCACACCACCGCTGGAGATGACGGCATCGCCTATTTCCACACTCGGGTAATGATTTATGAGGTCAGACACAGGCTAAACATTCTTAGACTACCAAGTGGTATATGGTTTGTGACTGAGGTCAAACATCAGGGTAACATTTAGTCATCACATGTCAGACTAAAGTCTGAAGGACAAAATTTGGTGCAATATATTTACTTTCTACCAATGGAAGAACTTTGGTTTCAAAGACTGAGGAATGAAAAGCTGAAAGATATATTTGTAACTGTTCTCTACCATAGTCATACGTCCACATGTAGTTGTGGATAGAAGTGTGGCTTTCAGTTGTCTAGGCATTCATTTTTAATGTACTGATCACAGCAAGACACCGATGAAACACTGGATAGTAGGTGTCAGAATTTCTTGTCCCAGAACTACCGAAACTTAGAGCACTTTTATTCACCTTAGATGGGGACCTGAAAGCTTTTTTATTTTGCAAAGCTTGTAAAACCTTTCAGACTGAGCTGGGACATTGATAAGAGTTAAAAAAGCTTAGAGTACTGAGACAAAACTTTATCTAAATTTGTTCTTATAAACTACATTTATGACTGGCAACCACCAGCTTAGCCAAGAACTCAGGCTTCCCAACACCACCTGCATACCTCTGCAAAACTAGTAATAGTAATTAACGGTAATATAAATAATTTCATTCCAAGCACAGCACTCTATAACTGGGAGAGCAAAAGAAGCAGCAACCTCATGGAGTCCAACTGGGGCGTCTGTTGCAATCTGGTAGATCTTTGATGAAATGATGGTGAGAACCTGCAAAAAAATCAAACAGATAGACTCCTCTAGAAGGAGAAAGAGATGATACTTGTGTCTTTAGTGAAGATTCCTGCTCATTATTAAAACATCCATTCTTGAGATAGAAGGAGCAAAAGGAGAGGGAAGAAGAATATTTATGTAAAGGTCTGACAACACTGTAGAATATTTTTTCCTTTTGGAATTTGGATTGTACAAAATGTTAGATATTTTCAAGAACATTATGGGGGAATGTTCTTGAATATCAAAATGTTTTCTTAAGCTACCTAAAAGAGGCTACACACATCCCACACAGAGCTACAGCTTCTTAGCATACTAGATCTCTGTCTAACATCCTAGCCATGAACACAAAATAAAATAGTATTACTGAAATTTGGAAATCATATTGTAATAAAGGATCTTCAAACACAGACAGTACCTTTGAGTACAATTATTGCAAAAGTGTAGGAAAATACTCAAAAAGTGAATTATTTTTATATTCACATATATTTGGAATAAGATTGTGTGGCACTTAAGTACAGAATCAGAATAAACGCTTCCAAGTTCTTTTTCAATTTCAAGTAGAAAGACAAGAAGGTAAAATGACAGTGATGTTATGCATCTTAGCATGCTCAACTGCTGGAAAAGAACAAAATACATTTAAATTCACAATAATGATAATAATTTAAAGTGGGCTCTGGAGTACGCAATAGCCTGACAGATGAATGCAGAAAGGGAATTTTGGCAGTATTTACACTAGATGCCCCAGACATTGAGAACCAAGGAAATTTTGTCATTGATCTGTGAAGGCTTCTATACGCATTGAGTACATACTTCTATGTCTCCTATCACAGAGAGTTCTGCAAAAAGAACATCTCTTCCTAGCAACTTAGGTTACAATGCTAGTCTTTTGCCAGAATGAATCACACAGCCATTGTGCACTGAGAGCAGCGCTCACTGGTGCCCCGGTGTATTCAGCAATGTTCCATATTCAACCAAGACTGTGAGTATTAGTGTCAGTTGCTTTCTGGTTGGTCTCATTTGAGAAAGGAGACAGAAATATGCACAAGGGACATGTTCTAATTTTTATTTTTAGATAGATCTTTACAACCTTGAACAACTATCAAGAAAAAGAAGAAACCAGTGCTGTAAACAAACGCTGAACTAGAAATTCTAAGGTAATTCTAGTTCAGACAGTAGGGTCAGGAGACTGCAAAGGGTCTGTGAAGTAAAATGCAAGGGGCTTCCTCAATTCCATTTCCGTATTGTCAGAGTATGTCCCCTGTAGCCATCCACCTGCCTGTAGGTACCATCTGCCTGCTACTGTGAAAAATCTCAGTGCCAGTTGCTTTACAAGACTGTCTGACTTTGAGACTGTAGATATGCAGCTCAGAAATATTACAGCATCCTAAAGCAGGCAATGAGAAATTATAACTTCACTTATATCCCAGTGAAGACTTGAACTATAATGATAACCTGCTGGTTTACATGGAGGAGGGTTTAGATAAGATCCTAGAAAGAGCAATGTTCTGCCGATTCTCTCAGATTACTTTAAATTGTTTTCTTATAGCAGCTTATTGGGATTCTTTACAGCAATTAGATGCTTGTATAAAATGGCAATAACCTTTAAAAAGTCTGACATGGACTACGTTAGCTTCCAGACAAATTTCTTTGACTTTCGCAGCGATAGACCCAAAGTCAACTGAGTTACACTGGTGTACCAGTGTGGATGTTTTATGGACCAGTAGTACAATTTAAAACAAATTAAATGATTAAGGATTTTAGGCTTAGGGTAGGTGCATGTAATGTCTACTCGTTTGAGAATGGAATTTATAGACAAAATGTAATTTATTAACATGAACAACACTTCTATCTTCCTGCATAATGTTTTAGGATGTAGACATAACCGTCAAGCTCTGAACAGGTACTACATGAGCAATAAATGCTGCTGACTGCCCCCCTGCCTCCACCCATTTTATTAGAAAAGAATTCATTAGTCCTATAAAAAAACAGGTGGATTACTTGTGGTCATGTGGTGATGATACTTCAAAATAAATAATTTTAGTTAAGTTTCCAACCCCAAGTCTGTATACTAGTTTTTTAATGTGTCTTAGACTAAAGTCATGGACATAAAGATAGGCTATTTTGGGAAAATTCTAGCTGCAAAAGAGAGTTGTGAAAAAACGTAAACCCTTGAATAATAATAAATTTGCCATGTTTTGAACTTCAGCCTGTATCTGCATCCTCAGGCTGGCATGATCTCTCTGCGATGTGTGACACCTGTTATTGCAGAGGCCCTGAAATGGCACAGGTTTACTTGCCACAACACTGGCAGCTATTCCAAATAACCTGACACTTATCTCTTGTTTGCACCAGTCCCTGAAAACTCAGGCAACATGGCTGCTTCCTAACAGATGAGAGGGTGCGAGTGCCTGGAGAGCAGGCATGTATAACAGGAGAAAATTTTAATTTGCATCCCTTAATAAAATATGCCTTTGTATTTGTAAGTCCAAACATGGAAGCTTGCATAGACAAAGCAATTTGGACACAGGAAGAGAGAAAACATTCTGAGCAGCTACATTGTTGCAAATCCTGAAATCAAAGTAATTACTCACTGAGTTGTGAATCTACCTCCTGGAGTACAGTCTATTTTTATTTATTCCCTAACAAGGATTAAAGTTAGTAGCCTCTGTACAATGATTAAGTTTCATGATGAACTTGGAAGGAAGATGGTAACACTAATGATGAGGACCAACCTGCTTTCTATGGCTACACCAGTGATTTGCAAAGGAACTTGCCCAGGTGTTTGTCTCTCATCTCACAATTGTTTCTACTTACCTCATGGTATTTCAATTCTTGAGGCACTTTTGGAATGGAAACATAGGTTTCTCTCCAGATGAAAGTGATACAAAAAAGCAGATATACCCTTTTCACACTGCGCTGAGAGGGAATCCTCCCAGCAGTTACCCAGCACACCAGGTAGGCACACAAGCTTCTCCACTTCGGAAAGACCTCTCAGCAGCATAGTACAAACAATGAGGTGTAATCTGCTTCTGCCTGTTGTTCTTTACTTGTCTTGATAGTTTGTCTATCAGAACTGGGTTTTACATCTCTTTGTTGATTCTTTTCACTTTCTTCTTCAGCTTGGATGCTCTTTTTGTGCCTTGTCCTTCTCAGCCTGCCTTCTCATGGAAATTTCATGACTTAACCCCTTCTCTTCTTTTCAGCACATCCTCCCCCACTTCATTCGCATCTCTTTCTCCATTTCATTTATATTTCTTCCTTCTTTTCAAAATGTCTTTGCTAGTATCCCAGCCACAGTTCCCCAAAGGAACATCCTAGGAGCCCAACAATTTGGTTACATTGTGTTAGGGGACAGACAAGGGCTTCTTAGCTATAAGGATTCTCAGGAGGCGATGGCTGACTGCTGGCTGCTGTTGGGTTTGGTCAGAACACGCAGCACTGCCATGTTGAAAACAAAAATGGTTGTTCCAGAGATCCACCATGTCAGATGTGTCCATGTGACAATAAAAGAGCTAAGATCTTCAGAAGGAAGAAAACTACGAAATGCTTCCTCTCTCCAGCTGGCAGAGGAGAGATTGTGCTTGAACTCTTCATCTCTGGAATTGAGGACAGCAGCTTGGTAAGGCCATGCTGTAGTGCACCCATGCCTGACCACGCTCCTGGCTTCAGTGATGACTGCAACATGGGAATTAGGGAAGGTAAAAAAGATCATCCATGCCTGGCCACATGGATGGCTGGGGATGTGTTAAGAGCTACACGGTCCACTGTTGGAATACATGGAAAGCAAGAAACTAAGTAGGAACCGGGGAGGAGCAGCAGCAAGCAACATGATCTCGGTTTTGTCAACATCAGCACGAGGAAGCTCCTACCCTCCAGCCCTTGGCAGTGTTTGCTGGTATGGAGTCCGGCTGCTGAGATCACCTGTGTGGGACAAAATTTTGCTATAGAGGCCCAGACTGTAAAGAGAGCAATGGGGTTTTTGGGTGTTTTTGGAATGAAGCAGATAGCAAACTACTGTGTACAGACTCAGTTGTTCTAAGACAGCACCTAACACCAAATAACCTTTCACACTAATCCTCAGCAGAAATGTGAAGAAATCAGCAACTGTTTCAGCACAGTAATTCAATTACTATGAAAACCACAGTCATAGATTTTACTGAGGGAAAATCACAGGGAGGAGTACATGATATTGCCATACTGCAGGGCAGAACGCTAGGAGGGAGGATATCTTATTGCAAAGTGAAATGGTGAGGTAATGGTAACATTATTTTATAAACTGCATACACATCAATGACAACTTTAAGCTTAATGTACTGGAATGTCTTGAAATAACAGAAAAAGAATTCATCTGACCAGATAACAGGCACGGAACACTGTTAATGACAATGCCAGCAATAAAACCAAGAGGAATTTTGTAGGCTTACATTGACCTGGGTTGCAGACCAACATTCCTTGTGTGTGTGTCAAACAGTTATTTATTTTTTCCTCCCCAAAAAGGTTAGTATAGGAAAATATAACAACATGTCAGATGAATCTACCATATGCTATTGTCCACTAGCAATGAAGGCTCATGAAAATCAGCCCCAGATTGTGCTGTACGTTCTGTGAGAAAATAGGTCGGAAGTTACTGAATGTACTTGTAAAAGTAGTGCAATACAAATCAAAACAGTAACAGTGTCCTGAGCACTCTGTTATTGTGTGAGCAAAGCATTCAGTCTTTGTACTTCCCAAGAGCAACACCCAGAAAATTGGTGTGACTAGGGAAAACAGAGGTGTGGCCAGAACCACGTCTAGTATGAAATGATGATGTTGACAATCACATGGTTTGTTATTTTGCCCTTTAATAAACTTTTCTGCATGGTAAGTGAATGCACATTCATCAGTATAGTACAAAGAAGTTCTGCTAAAAACAATACTTACCATTTAGCAGTTCCTGTCAACTAGTAATGTTTGGGGTTGTAAAAGATCATGGCAAGGGTCAGTCCTGACAAACCCCAGAAGCATTACCAAAGGACGAGCACCTCAAGCAGGGTTGTTACTGAAGTTCATTATGTGATGTCATGCTATTAATAATGTTGCCACCTATTTCTGCAGGAGCCTGTTGGGTCTAAAGCCATCCTATGATCTCCGCTGTCTATTATCTGACCCCAGCACTGGCCTAGCTGTTACAAAACTTAACATTCATTCATTATGTATTTTATTCACCTTATTCCTGTGGCATTGAGCTACGTATCAGTCTTGCTCAGCTTCTCACATTGCAGGTATTTAGTCTTACAGGCCTTTCATGGCATTTGCTCCTCCCCCTCTACAGTCAAAGCCCTCCCTCAGCTGTGCTCAGGAGGCAGCATCACATCACTTTTTATCACAGTACTGTGTCTCATTATCTTTTTAGTATCAAGAGTGTTTCTTTTTTTTTTTTTTTCCTCAGCATGCATTATTTCTCTTGGATTTTTCAAGGATTTGATTTTGTAAAATACTGAGAACTTTCAATTCCCATTGGCTTCTATGGAACAAAAACATGCCAGCACTATGTGGGACAGACCCATTAAGTTTACATAGGCTTTGCACCTGCAAACCCTCAATGAGTTTAAGTTGTTACGCTGTCAGGATGTGCTCTTTTTCAGGCATTCCAGGTGTACACTTTGACAGCAAATGTTTTAATGGAATGACTTTAAAAGTTGTCCTCTTTTTCTTTTCTTTTCTTCTCTTTTCTTTCATTTTCTTCTCTTCTCTTTTCTTTTCTTTTCTTTTCTTTTCTTTTCTTTTCTTTTTTCTTTTCTTTTCTTTTCTTTTCTCTTTTCTCTTTTTTTTCTTTCTTTTCTTTTCTTTTCTTTTGTCTTTTCTTTTGTCTTTTCTACTTGATTTTTCTTTAACTTCTTAGACTTCTGAGTTTCTGTGCTTTCCCAAAATATATCTACTATATTTTATCTTTTAAAATGCTTCCTGTAACGCCATCTTCACTCCACCCTTCCCGAATAATGTCTTTTCAAATTTCTCCTCATTCACAAAGACAAGTGCTTTTGCATACTATAATGCAGTGCTTTCATTCAAGTGGAGGAAGAGCTATAACTTGACTCTCCTGTTATAAAGCATTTAGATCTTTAAGAAGCAACAGACACATCAGGCTGATGTTTCCTATGTCCTCAGCCTCAGCCCAAGGGTAAAATAAAATGTGAGGACATTTGGAAAAGTTTCATATTGCTGCTTTTTAGATTTCGAGGCCTGAAAACTAAGTCGTGTTTTCATCATTAAAGAATATTTTTGATGTTTTCCTTGACCACAACTGACTCAAAAATAGCTTCACTGTTGGATTTCCTTTTCCATTGAATCTATGTATCAATTAAGGAAGTTGTAATTCTTGATAAATAAGCACATAGGCCAAAGAGGAACCAGTGCTACTCATTGTTTAGGGAAATAATTTGGCATTTAATGAGTTCTTTATGGCAGCTGAAGAGGAAAGTAATTAACAATTCATGTTGGGAGGGCCTCTGGCACTTCCTTCCAGCAAGCACAGTAGTTGTGTTTTTTTGTAATACAATCTTGCATATTTGCTAAATCATATGTGTTCATGTTACCCTGACTTTTGTTAGATGAACAAATTAAATCCATATGTAAAACCAAACAATTAGAAAACAACTGAAATGTTATATATGAAATGCTGATTTGGTACTGTCTATCTTGCAGAATGCTCTCATGAGCAATAGTTCAAGAATAAAAGGAAATCTGAAAGAGGAATTATATCAAAAAGTGAAATTAGTTAGGGATTTTTCCATTCATCACCATGAATCCAATCAGAAATTACTGACACTGGAGGAATAATTATATGCTTAGTGGAGAGTATTCTGTGTTTTTTATTGTTGTATTTTTATTATTGTTCCTATCTCCCAGGTTTGGAAAAATAGTCATTGAAACAAAGTCTAGACCTGGAAATTTAGCCTTCCATTGATTTATAGTCTAGAAAAAAGAGAGGAGGTAAAAAGCAGAAAACAGACAAATAAAGGCTGAAATGTTGTAAGTGTTAAATCCAACATATACTAATATATTTTCTTAACCTTCTTAATTTGGTTAAACTGATTTTAAAATCATTCTGATTTTCTATGTAAGTCTGTTTCTGGCAGAAAAATAATTCCAAAGAATGGCGCTCAACATTTTTCAGAATGGTTGTTATATCAAGGATCAGAAGATGCTCTGAGAATAACAATACTGTACAACCTCTGCACATTGTGTTTCCCAAGTTTGTATTTAACTACTGACATTTTCAGATAAATGAATGCTCAAAATTTTTCCTTCTCGTGTTTTTATAGATCTAATGCATCTGAATTAATCCAACTAAACGTTCCGCTGTCTAGGTATCATCTAGACAAAAATAGTGTAAATCAAATCAGTGACATGCCAGGAGAGGACCAAATTAAAAAAAGGCTGTTCATTTGTTTTTTATAATCTCTTTTTTTTCTTATTGCTAATCTATCAACTAATAGGCAAGAAGGCATTTAGTGACTGGACACAGCAGAAACAGCACGGTAACACAAGGGGTGCATCACTCCCTGTCTGATAGGTGTGAGCTCAGTACCCATGGGTGAAAGCAGACAATGCGGACTCAAACACAGGCTCTTCCTTTCCTGCCAAAGGGGACTGGAAGTGATCTGAAGTGCAAAAAGAGACAGAAACCACTGACTTCAGTGGAATGTGAGGCATGCTTTCTCCTTTGTTTTCCAGCATGTTTGACTATTAAAAGAAAACATTGTCTCTAGCTTTGAATCTTTCCAACTATAACATTGGCCAAAGCTAAAAGGTGCTGAGCACTTTCTGAGAAGGTGCAGAGCTCCATTAACTCCCATTAAGGCAGTGTAACAATAAAGGGACAGCCTTCTGACACTGAAACACGTTTGCAGCTTTCAAACTGTAATGTTTCTGTGTAACAAAACTGCCCTGCTGGTACTAAATCTAATCAGTACCACGTGCCCCATCTCTCATGTAAGCATGTTTTGGAGAATACTTTCTACAATAGCTCATCTGTGGATTCAACCACAAATGAAATGTCTTGCTTATGTTGCACTCCCTTTCCTGTCTGCCTGCACAGAATAAAATGTTTCTTCAGTTATCAGGCAGCCTGTCTCTCTCTCTTCTTCAGTCTGAACATATTCAGCATCCCTCCAGGGTTATTGTATTTCTAAATTCCCTATATGCACGTATATGCATACACATGCAAATATAAATATATCATGATAGTTTCCTGTTGCCATGCAGACTGGAAACAAATATGGAATACTTCTGACTTAAAAAGCCTTTTTTGAGCATTCTATCACTGAAAAGCTATTGATTCTAATACAGACATATCTGAAGTCAATGGAGCCATATGAATTGCTAAGTAATTTCAGTAACAAAAATAGTATCTTTCCAGCTAGACCTTAAATCCTGTAAAAATATGAAAATTAAAATTTTTAAAATTAAAATCTATCTAGCTATTTTCTTACTTATACATTCCCACTATCAACTAAGTCACCTAGCCATTCACCAACATCTCTGAGGAAGCCTTCTATCCACAGTTAGAGCTTATTACCACTCCCTAGGAAAAATGTTTTGGAAAAAAGGATTTTTATCCTCCATCTGTGTTAAAGGCTTGCAGGTTCTCCTTTTATTTATTCTCTCACTTTTTATTTCATGGATTCCTGGGAAAAACGGGCTTTTCTGACTCTTTCATATTGGCGTCTCCATATAATTTCCTGTGCTGAAATTCTCTGTGTTCCTTACACTGTATATAGCAAGGTTCCCTAATTCTTGGTTACTTGGGAGAACAAAAGACTGAATGGTTCCTTGTGAATTTTTGGTGGTATTACCACTAGACTGCTAGCCCAGCTCTCAATACCTCGCATTGCTAAAATGAGTCAGATTTTGATACGAACCGCTGTTTCATTTTCTTAATTGAAATTTGAACAGGCTTCTGGTATGCTTCTCCAGTATACTTTGAAAAAAGTCACGTACTAGTTTGGTTTTAATTCTTAGAGAGCTTGCTAGTCTTTCGAGGTTACTCTACTGTTGCTTACACAGTGTCACTCCTGAATGGTAGAGGAGGACCCTCAGAGTTGACACAGGAAATCATTAAAATTCCTGGTATTCTTGAAACAAACTTACGCACAGTTCCTTCCTCTTTCCACTTCCCTTGCACAAAGCTGTGAAAAGCCAGCTACAGCACTTAACAAAGTTCTGCCATGAGATGGACTATTCTATGTGATCGATCAAAAGTGCATTTTTTTAAGACAATCATATAGCATATGTGAATTAATGAAAAACAAATGGAATGCATTTTCATTTCCTCAAAAATATTTTGCTGTCCTTAAAAGCTTTCTGAAGAACTGAAAATATTTCACTAGCATTAATCAGTTAATCCTCATAACCCACTTGTGAGTTACTGTCCCATTTTAAAGTTGAGGAAATAAAGGCAAAGAGATCAAATGGCTTCTTTAGAGTCACAACATAAATAGTAATGTTTGTATTTCAGCAGTATGCAGAGGCTGCATCTGAAATTTATGCCTTAGGGGTTGCACAAACGAACACAGTTTCCAACCTCACGGAACTGAAATTCTAAATGAAGACAAATAAGAGGTCATGATGGAAGTGGAGGCACAGAGGGGCAAAGTGACTTTCCTATAGTCACACAGACAGAAACCCAGATCTCTGATGCCACACTGAGATAAACAGTACAAATGTCAAACTTCCTTGCTAGATAAAGTCCAGACATGTAATTCCATGCCAGAGGAACTGAACTACCCTTTTCTTCCCCCCATCAACCTTTTCTCATTCTTCTTCCTTTTTTTATATGGTCTTAATCTCATATGTTATTACAAATGTTTTCTGGTACCTAGATATAGTCTTGGATGGGAAACAAAGCTTTAGCTTTCTCAGAGAGGAGAGCCGTATTCTCCTGTACAAGAGATATATAATCAGCCAGAAGAACATGACCCTCCCTTTAGCTCTTGAAGCTGCAAATGCTTTATAACATATGTCCCATCAATGTTTTGGCAGAGCTATTCCAGTAATGAACAGGGAAGCAATAAATTTGGCAACACCTATTATAAAACTTGTTATGTGCTAGTCCACAAGAAGATATATTAAATGTTTGCATTTTTCCTATTCCTTTTATTTCAGTTAGCAACATATAAAGACTGCATAGGTTCCTCTCCAATAAAACCAACAAGTTTATAAAGTCAAGTTTATAAACAACTGAGACAACTAATGGTAAGATGAAGTCCAACAGGAAATTATCAGGACTGTTAAGATAGCTTGTTCTTTTTTTTACAGTTTAATTCAATTCAGGATTTATATGAAAGATTAAATTGCCTATATAACAAGTTTTGGGGTGTGTTATTTGGCATACTTGATTACCAAGAGTCAAAATTCTAATGAAAATCATATTGCACGAAGCATGAACTATTGTGGAGTAACCCTCTGGTTACTCCATGAGACCTACAGTGGCTTAGCCACATTCATGGGAGAGCAAGATCTGCCATATTCCTTCTTCTTATTCCCCAATCAGCCAAAAAATGCACAGAAGCAGACAGCAGGTCAATCCTTGGTTCTATTAATGACTAGAACATTAGTGAGACTGTGTGAGCTCAAGTAAAATGTGAAATAAATGCATTTTTTTCAAAATTGCAATCTTTGAAAGAGAGCAAAGGACTGTTGTCTCTTCGATAGGTTACCTGAGCTGCTCCTAAGAATGGCTCAGAAAGAAGTCTTCTGTTAGCTGTAAAAGATTATACCTTGTCAGGTTTGACCTAGGGTTTATATTGACTATTTAATACCTGAATATTTGAATGTCTTCTTATAAAGATTAAAAATAAAAGTTTTCTTATTGTGATAATAAAAATAAGGCAAAGTTTCCCTCCTCCTTCGCCTAGATAAAAAAATGCTATTTTTTTCTACAGGAGAAGTGTTTTTATACAAGGACTAAGTCTTGTTAAATTGGGTCTAAAGCAATTAACCTATTTCTTACTGTCAGATTTAATTGTAATTTGACCTAATTGAAGACTAAAACCTGTGCTACACCTGTCCGAATTACTTTTTTGTATTGAGTCTGAAAAAACATCACAGCTGGAATAGGCTGTGCACAGAGGAATTAAACAAACTCAAATGAGGGGCTGCTATGCTTTTGGATAAGCATTTTGGAGGCTAAGTATTTCCAGGAGATAAAGAAATGTTATGTTGATTTCAGTATGCATAGAATGGATCTCTTCTAACCTCTCCCTGGGTAACTGTCAATGAAATTACTCCAGATATACATCAGTATTAGTTAGAAGTGAAACAAGTAATCTAATACTAAGCAATGATCTAGAATCTAAAGAAAACACAACGAGAAGCTTATTTTAATAGCTTCCAATCCACTGATTTCTAAGGGTTTCAGGCAACTGCACTAACATAGAGGTCTTGCTCTCTCTACCATTTGTTTATCACTCTCTATTATAAAAACATGGAAATATATTTGGAACACAACTAGATGTCCTGTCAACTGAACTAGTGTGACCAGGAATTCCACGCTATATAGTTCATCCCTTTTTTTCAGTCTAGGGTAAATCACATAATCAGAAATTCAGCGTGTAATTTGTGTTGTGTTTTGGTTTAAAAAAAAGTATTTTGAAAAATCCTTTCTTTTTAAAGACATAGCTTGTTCAGCATTTAAGCTGAATAATCAGGACATATATATATATCTGTATGTATGTATATGACAAAATGTTACACCTATAAACAATTCAAAGATCTTTTCTATCCTACATCTATTATGTATTTGAGCTTGTTTGGAGATTGCCCAGATGTGTCCCCTTTCTATTTCAGAGACCTGCCCTAAATTACAGACAACCAAAAGTGGGAGGCAGTCTGAGTATTTGCAAAAAAAAGTTATAAATACTTTGTAGCTCGTTAGAGCAGAAGAAAGCACTTGACTGAACCAAGGTCTGTGGCATTTGTCATTCTGGTAGAGCTTGTTTTGACTACACTGGAGACTGCGTGGTATGATTTCTACCTCTTTTGCCTGAAAAATGACCAGCAACCAGGACTATCACATTTTGACAGATGGAAAACAACTGTTCAGCTGATTCTGTAAGAACTTATGGTTTTCTTTTTGTTTTGGTGGATGCTCGACGATGTATTTCTACCTCTGCTGTATATAAAGCATCCTTCACATTGTAACAGGTGGGAGCAGGGTAGAAGAGAGACATTTTGAGATTTGACTTAGCTCACGTATTACTGACCTACAGTCTAACTGTACAAAGAGAGCCTATGACCCCATAAATTCTGCAAGCTGTAAAAGGCCACGGCTATGTCAACTGATTCATTTCTCTGTTACTGGAAAACTGACTTTGCTACAGTAACATGCTGTACTTTAAAGGTACAGGGCTCTGATAAATCAGGTTTGACAACCACATAGTGGGTCCATGATAACAAAACAAGAAGCTTTAAAATAGTAAACAATAAAGTATGTAGAACAGCCAGAATTCTATTTTAGCCTGATTAGAACAGAAAAAACGTAAGTAGGAAAGCAGCACATTCTCTGCTGTCTAGGGCATTTTTAGGTGCCCATCACAGTATTAATTGCAGGAGGGAAGGAATCTCAGACAGTTGTCTATCCCATGTACTTACTATTAGATACATGTAGACAATCTGCTCGTTTCTTCAGAGAAAAACATTTAAATTCCTAAAAAGAAATTATGCTTCAAACTTCCTGCCCATAACGGTAACTGCAGTTGTCACCTATTATAAGACTGAAAATAGAATGATGAGATCAAATACATTCAAATAAAATTTAAAATACCAGATCTTCTGGTATAGCAAAGCAATGTTTGATAGACGACCAAGTTTGCAAGTGGGAGAGTTTGGCAAGAATATGCTTCTGGCTTTCACAGAGAGCCAATAAACGAGTCTTTTACTCTCAAAATATACTAAATTGAGTATAGTGTTGTTGATTATTGCTATCTGTGTATTTTAAGCATGCACAGACTCACACTTAATTTATATAATCCAGCTTTATCCGCATACTCAATTTGCTTGTTTGTCTCAGCAATCAGAAAGGAACATACTGCATCCACAAGGGCTTACTCAAACTTTCAAGTTTCTTACTTAAGTTTGAACATAAGAGTTTCATTAAAAAAATACAACACACATATTGAAAGTCCTGCCTTTGTGGAGCATTCTGTTTTACTTTAGGTTAATTTTATTCTTATACCACCATTGTAAAATAAGTCTATACAGGTATTCAGCACTAACCACAATCTTTGCAGCTAAAGAATAACATCTGTTTATCAAACAACCCATGCAATAATCCTAACTACCCATATGATTGAAATACTATGATGTTTTGGTTTCGACTGAATGTATATTTTGTTCTTTATCTCAAGCTTTAGTCTGAAATTAACTTACTGTACCTCAAATTATTGCAGACTATAGACCTAAAGAAACAATGTCAGAGTCCCTTTTTTCCCAACTTCTTTGAGCTACTATAACAATCCCAATAGGGCTGAACCCAACTAATTACATTTGGATTATGTTTGTTTTCCATTATCACAGCAATCACAGTGTGATAGATTACTTTGCTGGAAAAAACACGAGGCATTAGATATGTCTATTTTGTAAAATAAGGTACACTGCAGAGATTCGTGAGCTAGTGCTACCTTGAACTAGTATTTTTGTATGGCATGACACACTGCCAGTAGAGATACCAGCTTAGGTACAAAAAACCAAATAACCGTGTTTATTATTTGCTTTGAATACAAATAATTAATTTTTAAACTAAAAATAAGACCAGGATGCTGAAATACTCCGTGCGTAATGGTGACTAAAAATTAGATTTTATGACATGAACGGAGCAAAAAAACATTTCAGGATGGCTGCTGCAGTTTTTTTCCATAAAGAAGAGCTTAGATAAAAGGTATACGGTCAAGTAGACAGGCCAGAAGAATGTCAACTGATCCACTGTAGAGAAGCTTGTCAAAAACTATAAATAGTTCTGCTTTGATATCACAAATAAAGCACTTCATACAGACTGGAATGCTTGGTTAATTGTATGTGACTTTTTCATTGATGTGCTATGAAAACTCCCAAGGCAACGTCTAAATTTTATCTAAGACTTCCTTTTCCTCATTTAAAGCTGAATGATTTCCTTCTATGGTTTTATCAATGGGCCAGAAAGGCTGATAAGATTGCTTCCTTCCTCTGTTAGATATGTTTGGACTTCTGCCATCCCGTCTTGAAAAGTAATACATTTGCTTTCCTGTCCTGTGTAGAAGCAACAAGTGGGAGGCGACCAGCTTCATTCATAAAATGTAGCTGGAAGATTAACGTAAGCAATAGAAAATCTAAGAGAAAGGTTTGCATTTGAGCTACTCAAATTCTCAGCCGTTGCACCTCCAATAACCTACTGCTATAAGGACAATTGCAAGAGTACCGTGAAGCAAATCTCTTCTCAGAAGACTGCCTGACTGTGAACTACTGTGAACTCCCTTCGTGAGGGAGGTGGTAAGGGTCCTAAACCCCTCCTGCCTCTCCCTTATTATTCCACTCTTCCCTCCTCTTCCCCGTTACACGCTTTTGATACAGAGCTCTATTCTTATCAGTTCTTTGCACACCAGAATGAAGTAGGTGTGAGGGAGATGAAAGCATGACCTCATTTAATCCTGCGCTGTACCTCTTCTACGAAGGAGAATTTCTAGGGCTGCAGCCAAAAGTGATTCTGCACTTTTGTGGCATAATGGGAAGACTCTTTCCCTTCCTACTTCATCCCCACAGCCAGAAGAATAATTTTGGACTTAACAGAATCTTCAGTATTTATCATACATGCTCTTGCATCCCATGTTGGACTTCAGCCCAACATGTGAGTGAGTGCAGCAGCTACAAGGAGCTTGATACAGCTCTTGTATATAAATGTTAAGAGGCGTGAATCATTTAAGTTATCTATTTCCTGAACACAAGCACAAGGCAGCAGCTGTTTTTACAAGATAAACAAGATCACATCCTCCTGGACCTGAAAGAAAGGATCAGTCCTGAACTGCTATATATTGCTTTAAATAAAAAAGACCCCCATCAATTAATATAAATAGAGTCCCCATAGCTTTTTTGTGTCAGTTTGAGCCCTATTTAATTTGTGAGACAGTCTTCTAATATAATTAGCCTCAGTCTGATGTAGCATTCTCATTTCTTTGCCAAAAACACCTTCTGCAGCACTTAATGCACTCTGAATTTCATGCTTCCTCTCCAGAAATGGATGTATTTCATTGAGGAATGATCTCTCTTCACATGGGATGACACAATCCATTATTGCATCATAGTTCATCAGCCTGGAACATAAGGGTGATACAATGGGGCTTTTTCACTGCCTTTCTCCTTTGGATCTTTCAGCTTCTGTTGCAGCAGCATCAGTGAAGCCATTAGTTGGTGCTGGCTACCCACCCTGAGACATGTGCCTAACCTGGCAGCTACTTCATGCAGCTTACTATGCACCTTCCTTAGGATGGAATAACCCCAAGGTCCCTGTCCAGCCCCTCCCACATTCCTCTTGGTACATTCTCCCCTTTCTCCTCTAAGTTCTCTTAAATTTTTGTACTCCAAGTCTCCAGCCTCCTTGTTCTTACCATTTTCCAGTCCTCTGCTCCTCTTTTCCTCTCCCCAGATACTTCACTTTCCTTCATGTCCACCTCCACCCATCCTCTGAATTCTTTCTTAGCTACATTTGGATCAAAGCACAGTGCATGCAGAGCGCTTGCTCTTATGCTTTCCTTATGAGGCTGTACTAGAACTACCATTATATCCTTTGTGGTTACTCACCATCCTTGCTCCAACAAATACTGAGATACTGCAGAGCTCTGGGCATATCTTTGATTGTCCTAGAAAACCTGTGACATCTTTCCTGCCTAGAAAACTACCGTGAGAAGGGTGGAACAGGCTGCCTATGCCTATGTCATATTACACAAGAAATTCTTTTCATGCAATGGCTTTTTCTTAGGGGTAGTATCTGCATGATAATACCAATACAATATAAAAAATTAACCAGGTTATTTTTGAAGAAAAAATACATACATATATAAGTACTTATATACATATATAGATATATATAGACATATATATACATATACACATATACATAAGTACTTATATAGAAGTGGATTCATTATTTTTTTTTTTTTTAATTTCTTAAATTCCATAAAAGCCTAAGCAAACAAATTCTATGCTCTCAAGCTTCAAAAAAATAGTGCCATCCATTCAACTGCTGAGAGCGGCAGTTGCGAGAATATGGAACAAATTAAATTCCTAAATTATGATACGGTTAAGTTGAATATGGCTTGGAAAAACTGCACTTCTAGTGAAAATCAACCTCTTGAGGAAATTTAAGAGGTGAAGTCATAATGTGGGCTACTTACTGCCAGAAGAAAACAATAACATCCCATGCTAAAATGCTGATTGATCTGGCAGTAATCTGAATATTGGGAGTATTAAAAGTATTATTCTTCAAAAGATTTTAGTTTTCAGATTCATTAAAAGCTGAGTTTTAACTCTAAAATCTGAACCTTGTATCTTTACCACAGCAAAAAGCAAAGCAAACAGCGTAAGAGAAGCAACACATCAAGAAATCTTGCAAAATAATTGGGTTTAATTTTCCGTGACATAAAAATATGTGGTCTAGTGGTCTGGGTACAGTAGCAAAAGCCAGGATTTTCATATTTCCAATCCTGCCTGGATCAATCAATGCCCTTAAGAAAGCTCTGTGGACCTATCTGCCTTGGTTTTTCAGTAGAGAAAGTTCAGTAAAAAGCAATGATAACAATCTAATGAAATTTTTACTACAAAGGAAGAGATCTATAACTCTCAAATGGGACAGAAAGATTTCCACAAATTGGTCCATTAAGGAATAATACCCAAAGAGTACAGAATAAAACTTTTGCTTCTCTTGTGGATAGCAGCAAAAGTTGGACCTTTGCGGAAAAGGCCTAAAAAATGTAGCCTAGACTAAAAAACCACAGGTTCTACAGAAACAGAAAAATGTTCTATAGGAACGTTACTTGTCTAAAAAACTATATAATTTTCTAGAGAATCAGAGCCTTTCTTTGGAAATTTTAGAAGTTCATAGAAGAAACATCAATTTCTGGCTACATAGATTATTATGATAATTATTATAATCTGATATTTATAGATAGCTTCTAATTTTCTATTAGAACGGGAAAGACATCCTTTAAAGAAAGAATCAAACTTCCATGTCTGAAGCTGTATATTTCTTGTTGTTTAGCCTTTACAGTAAAATTTTACCTAGGAAGTTCTTTGCCCTTGCTTTTATACTTGGCAACTGAAACATAACATACAGTAAATATATAGATTATAGAAGATGAATGAACATCACGGTATGTTTGAAACTGACTCTTGTTCTTACAGCATTAGGAGACTTTTGTTTTTGTTTTGCTCCTGTGTGTTACAAAGTTGTCACTTCACAGGATGTTAATTTTGACATCAATTCTGAAAGTACGCACAATCCCAACAGTCAGCACTTCTGAGAGAGATGATGTAGCATTCTCTGCTCCCTCCAACTCCACATAGTATCTGCTCATCTATCAGTCAGTACCTGTGTTTTTTGAAAGACACTGCTGTTAGGCATCAGAGACAGTCTTCCTACGAGTCTTAGCTGTGTGAATTCAGTGGCAGAAGGATAATGCAGATCGCAGTTGGATAAACGTAAATTTATATACTTTCAAAAATACAGATTTAGAAAGTTAACTTTATACCACTCCTTAATGTATATATTCTGCCATCTTAATTTAATAAAACATTAAATCAAACATGAAATCAAAACCGTTAGATTGCTTCTGCTTTTATGAAGTTAGCCAGCATTTTAACATTGTACTGTATGGGAATAGGATCAGACCCCTGGTAAAAGTTATGAAACTGAAGAAACTTAGCTCAAAAGCAAGTTCATTAGATTCTCTGAACCCAGGGTTTTCTTTCCTCAAAATACATCCTCATTCCTCCTGTTATTTTTTAATGTAACTTATGATATGCCTTATCTCAAATAGCACCTAAAATTGTAAATGGACTCCTAGATGCCCTTGTATCATTCACCTCTCTTTGCTAGAAACTTGATAATTTAGTGCTTTTCCAAAACTTAACGTTGTATATTGGGACCATTCTCCTCATTTCTGGAAGCCCTGCTTAGAGCTGAAAGCTATGGAAGACCCACACAGCTCCAAATAAACTGGACATGTTGCCTTTCCAGCCACGTGTTGGCTAGGAATGCATGGCATTCCCAGTCTCAGAAGCATAAATGTAAAAGTTGGAAAATGGAACAACCGTACACATCAGAAATAGCTTATTTAATGATTTCCATCTGTATGCAGCTTGAAAACCTGTGGAGGCTGTGATCTTCCATAATTGAAAATTATGCAAGAAAATTTACACATTTTCAGCACAATAATTCTTAGTCTGTTGTTTCAATAATTCTTTAAGCATATGCCATTCCAAATGTGCATTTTGAGTGGTGTTCCCGGAAACTTAGGTCAGTGGACAGGTTTTTGTTCCTTTGTTGACAAATCACAGGTAGGTAATTATAGTATGTAAGTACGGAAAATTGATTTTATAAGTGCTGGGATTTTTTTTTAAGTATTCTTCCAATTCCAATCAGTCCTTTGCATCCACTCACCCACCTCAGATATTTCTGTCTTTTCAGAATATCCTCTAAAATTTCAAAAAGTCAGTCAAAGTAACACAATCACCCTCCTTCTTTAAATCAATCTTCCCTCTTTTCTGTTACAATGCAAACATTTTCAAGCAATGATGGGTAGAGAGAAGTTAGGCTACGACATTTACTTGGTTTTATGCCTTATTGACCTGTTCTTATCCTGTATGTACCCTGACTGTGAACAGCAGTTTTTTGAGTTTCTTTGAATATCTTACACTAGTTTTAATTTCCAAGTGTTAGTGAGACAGTATTGTTTTAATGTTATTTGAATTGTGATAGTATCTAGAAACTTCAGCTGTACATACTGTGACATCTGCTGTACAAAGTAATAAACGATAGTCCCTGATAATTTAAGAAAGCAGCAGTCGTTTGCTCTGCTAAGCCATGATGGTCCCCTTCCTTGTATTTCCAGTAGAACATCAGTTCTTGAACTTGAATGTTTCAAGTGATTGTGTTTCCGGCACTTATTCTGGGAGACTATTTCACAGTCTAATAGGTCTCTCTGTCACAAAGTTCTTCCTGCTATTCAGCCTACGTTTTCTGCTTCCTTTTTAAAGCGCAATGTTTCTGTTTGTATTGCCCCATACACCTCTTGGAACGGAATCCCTGTTAAGGGCCACAGTGGGGATTTGATGGCTGGGTTCTTTCACATTTGGGATAACTTTACAGGAAGTAATATGCTTCTCATAATTTTCTCATTGTATATGTTAAAGTATAAACTGAATAAACAACTGTAATGAGCCAACGGGCTGCTCAGCAACAGAAGAATATCAGCTTGTAGTTACATAGAGAGTAACACTTCTTTATCCCAGGCTTAATCTGTAATACTTCTTTCTTTATATACTATCCTGTTTGCCACTGGCCTGCTTTTGCCGTCATCATTCTTGCATCATTTTTTGTTGACCACCCTACTGGGCAAATTCTATGATATTCTGACACTTAGTAAAAAATGTTCAACCTGTATTATCTTTCCTTTGTTCGCTTCAGTTAACATTAAGTGAATTTCTTTTTGGTTTATAATTTGGGAGAAGATGGAGACAACCTGGACCTTTACCTGTGTTCAGACTAGATCAAAGCCTTTAAACACCTAGCTATTAAGTTAGATTCTTCTTTAAAACAGGGGAAAAAAAGAGATGTGCTTTTAAACTTGAGTTACAACATTTTTGGTAATTTGACATGGTAATTGGCACCTGTGAAGCTCTGAGTGTCCGACGAGAAATTAAGAGTGTTGTACTTAATGCCTCAGTTTTTAGATTACCATTTCTTAAGGTGGCATAGGGAAATCTAAAACATTCCTTTATTTGTAGGCTGGGCATACCTACAGTTTATAAATCTATGTTTTTCCTAATCCTTGAAGAGCCTTTACAGATACAGTCTGACTTTAGATTTGAAGGACTAAATTAATCTCCGGACCAAATCTACTGACAAGTATCATTCTACCTGAAACAAACATTCAACCCCCCAAACTTTAAAAGAAGATGTGCCAGGTCTGAATAATTTAATATATTTAGTAAGACTATAATCCTACTAATCTCACTTTTAAAAACTTATTGTTTTCTAGTTGATAAATCTAAACCACAGCAGATGGAATCATTACTCTATGAGTCTATGTATGTCTATTGGTCACTGCATTCTTCAGGCAGAAGAAATCCTGCTTGCGATTAGAGTGAAAGCACAGTGGCTGCCAAACATCTGTGAGAAATTGAACACTATTCATTTATAATCTGAAATCTGAGTGGACAACTAGTTGTTGGCCTCTTCTGTCTAGACTGATGTTGTTCCCCACCCCCACCTCCATGTAAAAGGGTCAGCCAGGAACCTGCAGGACAGAAAGAAAATGGTCCAAATGACTAACACTTTTCATTCAAGTGATCAGAGTTCACTTGCACACTCTTTTCTTCCACCTCCGTCAAAACATCAGTAAGAGGAAAGCACGATTTTAAAGTTGACAGCTATGAAAATAAACTGCCTGGCGGAGGTTCTAAGAAAAGGCATGCCCTGGTTTTAATTTGTATTACGTAGAGGGCCTCTGAAAGTGAAAAAGCATGTGGTATGCTCGAGGCCTCTTGCAGCTAAAAGACTGGAATGAAAGTAAGTTCATTTATGCTCTCACTTTATTTACAGTCCTTTCCACATGAAGGTGCTTTTTTAATCACTCAGAGTTTCATCCTTAACTCTTTCCTTGGGCTTTTACTTCTAATAAAAACCTGTCGTACAAAGAACACTTATCTTTTTTCAGCCTAAGCATAATTTGGGAAGCTTAACTAACACTCCACAGTGTTGTTTGTACGACAGGTTTTTATTAGAAGTAAAAGCCCAAGGAAAGAGTCCTTCATTTGACAAACTAGTGAAGTGATTTACGGCAATGTATTTTTAGAAAAAAACAGTGAGGGAGATGTCTAAATTTACATGCCAACATTTTGAATGAAGAGCAACTATAGGTAGTTGGAGGCTGAGTTTTGAAGGGTTGATCATTCAGAAATTCAACTAACTTTAATTACTAATTTACAATATAAACAAGCCTAGTTGTGAAGTCATACATATGTAAGAAGACTGCTACCTCCACCGTATCAGTGTGGCCGTAATGAATTAAACATCATTATATTGGCAAAGTGGGAAGATTTGGATTCAGTTAATGAATATCAGCATGATGCCAGCATAGTGCAGTTAATAGGTCAAAGTCTCAACAGAGGTGATTCCCAATGAAATTGGAGTAATGCCGTGATAGATCACAGTACCAATGGCAGGAAGCTGGAGAAACATGATGCTGATGCGGTCTCACATATTTAATCCATCTTGAAAATTTACCTTTTTTGCAAATAAGAGCTATGCTTCTACACTTCAGCCTCTGCCCTTTTGATCTGTGAGGTGGGAAGGTATCAGCTTGCAAGATGACCCCATTGTTATTTAAACAAAGCTTTTAGCATTTAATCATCACAATAGTTTTGTACCAAGTAGATTAGATATAAGAAATTGTATAGTAACATCTGTGATTAACAAGACAAAATGCCTCTTTTTTAGTTCCCATGGCATTATCTCTACAGAGAACTGGATTTTTTTTCTTCCAAAAATGTTAAGTATATCTGTGAATTCTATTGTACTTTTATCCATTTTAACAGCGTAAATGTTCTGATTCACGGGAAGTGCTTTTTGCTTTTAATGACACAGTATCTAATAGGTTTATGCTAAATCCTTAATCATATTCCTCCTGTTTAGCTTTCGCTCTTGGGTATAAAAACAGAAATGGTCACAGAACTGCAAGCTTGGAGAAAGATCAAAGAGACAGTTAAAAAAATAAAGCAAGTGCACATAACTGCAACGAAGATTGCTGATAAGCACATCACAGAGGGTGTAGTAATCTAATCACACACAGCACAGTTATGACCACTCTCAAAGTTCGAGCTGAAACTTTGTATTTGACTGAACAGATCAGAGATACAAAGCTTGTAAATACATTACAGCTTACTTCTAGTAAAATCATGTTTTATTACCATAGAGTCTAGACCTATTGGAATTCAAATCTTCATAGGTACTATGCAGTTAATATGCTAGATAATATTTCACAAATATACCTGCCCAAGAAAACATACAACCTAAAAAGGATAGAAGGAAATCTGGAAGAAAGGTGGTATTTTTTCCATTTTACAGGTTGGAAACTAAAACTCAAAATGGTTTCAAGCTTAACCCAAAATATAATGATTTCTATGGGCTTTGGCTAGACTCTCGGATTATATCAACATTGTTTCCAAATGTCACCTCAGTAACTGCCAGACTGTACGCAGTACAATGCAAGGGGTTTTGGCAAGATGGTGCAATAACGCAGGCTGCTCTGTGGAATATGTGATACAGGCAGCAGAGACGTCGCTGATCATCACCATGGAAGTCTGCAAAGACATATTAGAGGACTCTAAATCTGGGTGTTTCTGGAGACTTCCCTTAGTTTACCAACAGGGTGTCTTTATGACTCCCCAAGGGCAATCAAAATTTAAGACTAAGATCACGAGGGAATTTGGCTTTAAGGACACTATCACAGGCATTTTTTTATCCACACACGATATAACTCAATGTTATATAAGCATTTGACTTTAGATCTAAGCTTCCCATAATTCGGAAATAACCTGTTCCTCCAGTTTGAGTCCTTAAGAAATTAAACGGTTTAGTTCATCCAAACACATGCAAGTTTGGATGCTTCTCTAGGTCTCTGGAGTCTGCAAAAGTAGGGCAAGAAATCTCATAAAAATGTGCCTGACTTCAAGGAAAGTTCCATGCCGGGTGTGGCTGTAGAATCAGACCTGACGACGTGCTCCTTTTGCTCAAACTTTGTTTTCCAGAAACCCCTCGGCTGCTCTGATTCTGCACACATGACCCTGGGTACGTGTGTTTGAACCACACAGACATTCTCTCAACACATCGAAGTGGAGTGTATTCCACTTTATGGAAGACTGAGAGAAATTCTCATTCCAATGATTTAAGACTACAATTAATGAATGAAATCCGTGACACTGCCAAATGAAACTAAATGAAACTAAAGAATTCAAGGTTGCCTGTACGTTCCATTCATCACTAAAACTTCATCAGAGTCAGCTCACACTTTTTGCAAACACAATGGATTCATGATTGCTAGATCTAGTTTTGTACTTTATTGTTTGATTTTAATCACTATTTTGAAAATAAAAATGAATTCTGATATAATTTATATTCTCGTTTAGTCCACATTGCATTTCACAATGTATTCTTTAAAATTTTAAATTGAAATGGTTCTTTATTAATATTGCATTTTCCGTTGTGTTTACACATACAAAATCACAGTATTGTTGTTATAAAATTTCTGATAAGTGTGGAACAAAGCACTTGCAAAAGATGTGTTCGCTGTTCTCAATTTTCAGCAGGGCACATTAGGCCAACATTTTAAAGCTACAAAATAAATATGCCCTTACAATCTCAGATGAATACAACGTCTTTGCTTGAGATTTTCTAGTATCTAGCCACAGGTCCCCTGAAAAATCAAAGTTCAACCTGTTTACAATGTGCCTTACAAAATAGTCTTTAGTGCTGCAGGTTCAGCAGATGTTATATGGGCTGTTAAAATCTGCACAATAGGTCAAAAATAATAAAGTGTAACATTTTTACTATTTCAGTGTTCTATATGTTTGTTTCCTTATTGCACTTGATGTCCTTGAATTTAAACAAGTTTTGTAATCCTGCAGCCTTTGACAACTTCAGTTGCTCTGCTGCTTAGTTCTTCTAAAAAAAAGTGTATTATCATCTTTCTTCTCTAATATTTTTTGAAGTTTCCAACACTGCAAATTACCTGCCTTTATAAAGTAATGTGCAGTGTAATATGAGTAAATATTTAGGACTCAGATCAGGATGCAGCAATTATGATAATCTCTAAAATGATTATTTTTATATTCTTTCTATCATTGACAATATTCCTCATACTAACAAGACATGTTCATCCTCAAAAATATATCTCCAGTAGAGAATGTACCATATCCATATAATAACGTGATGACATCCAGAGACTGTATGCAATTGCAGTATGAAAAATATGCTAACATTGCTTAAAGCTTACCAGCTTCTTTTCATCATTTTTACTGCTTCATTTAAGAAAGTATTAAAGAAGTGAACAATTCAAAGGTATTTTTTAAAATTGAAACCTATAGCTCATGATCTAGTATTTGCCACTAATGTGAATAAACAGTACTGTAGGATGCTTAGCTTAGTCAGTGAAAAAACTCATGTGAATTTCCATAAGCTTTAAGTCAGACATTCAACCAAAATCTGTAAAAATTGTTTCAAACAATTCTGAGGCCATCAGTTCTTCCTTAAAATGGCATACCAACCTGCCTCATTCTTTTCAGACTAGGCCTTTCTTCTCTTCTGTCTGGGCCCTGAAGGTTATATTCTACATAAATGTGTATATACCACATTTATTTGCGTATTACACAAATACTCATTCTATTTCCTCTGAAAGTCTACTCCACATGTTCAGTACTTTTATTTTATATTGACTTTTAATATAGATTTGTTCAACTCCAGACTTTTTAGCCATCTACTTACCTCACCCAATTTATTCTAGTGTAATTGCTCATTTATTTTACACGTAGACACCATACCAACATATACTCAACTCTTTGCCACTGCCCTCTGCCACAGCTGCCACCTTTCCCTTTCTGTGCCTTCAGCTCACTGGAGCCCTGGTCTTGCAGCACCAGAGACTGCTGAGGATGATGAGGGCACCCTCCCAGTGCAATGCTACAGAGAGGGTTTACACTTTTCCACACTGCCACCATTTTCTGTGGTTCCCACGCAGCGGGGAAGACTGGGTGCAAGAGTCTCACTGCCCACTCTGTGATAAAAGTCTATGTTCTGCATATACAGTCCATTTTTTTTCTACACAGTATAGTCACAGATTTGAGGATTAAAGATAAAAGTAAGCCCATGAGAAGTTTTAGATGTTAGGAGCTTTGGACAAAGGTCAGATGACTCTGATCTGCCTGACAATTTGTTTTATATCATCTTTCTGTAGTATGCACTTTTTTTTTGTGGGTTGAAGTACCTCCTTTCCTACTAGTACTCAAGTTAAGACCTCTTGATGTAAATCCTAGTCTGCTCTCAGTTTGTTCTTGTTAATCAGGAATTCTTGGAACAATACAAACACATTTGTATTTTTAGCACACAATATGTCTTTTCCATCTGCAAGACACTTATTTAAGTTACTTCCCTTTCCTACTGGCTAAACTATTTTATTATTCTCGATTGATTAGATGGATTTATTATCATATTCTTATTAGAGTATGAGATGATATTAGGACTTCTGCCTTCATAAAACAGGCCAAAGAAATAGGATACCAGAAATAAAACTTAAATTAGCATCTTACACTTTTGCATTTGTTAGCACGGGAATAAAACATATGACTTCTGAACAATTTAGCAGCTTAAGAAACTGTTCCTCATAAATGAAGGCCCTCCATTCCCCGTGTACACAATAGATAGCAGGTGCTAGAACAGGGCATAATTTTGAACTCTGTAGTGGCCACCTCCAAGAGGAGTACGAGAGAACACCTAAGTAGAAAGAAAAAGAAAAAGGGAAGAGCCAGGCAGCAGAGGTGCAATGTACCCTGGAGGGTAAGCTGGTCATAACAACTCAGCTCATCAGCCGTCTAACCTATCTCCTGCTAAGCCAGCGTTGCGTTTCAGTTGATAATGCAACTTCTCAGCACCGCTGTGTTTCAGAACAAGTTGTACTTGGCAGACTGCCATGGTGCTGAGTGATCCTTCTCCTGCGGGATTCCAGAGCTTCCACAAACACAACAGGTCACTTTCCACTAATGTGACATAAAAGAGATTGAAAATGTCAGTGTTGACATTGGCTGCCTGCTGAAATCAGTATGCAGAACCAAGCTCTGTTCACAACGCCGAAGTTAAATCGCGTAACTCCCTCTTCCCTCACCAGACTTCACCTCTCCCACACACAGACACGCTACCACACCGAACAGCTGGCTGGAGTCGGAAAAGAATGGCCGGAAAGTAAGGAATTTGAATAATTTTTAATGAGCACACATCTAGCTTTAGGATGATAATGGTTGAATACCAAATGCCATATTGCCCTGCTGCCAGGGATAACCTAACTCTACCTGTGGTACTGGAAGGAACGCACAAAAACTAGCTACACGCACTTCGGGTGTTTCTCTCGGCCTTCTTATCAATGAAAACACCTTTTGTAACATTTTGTACATTTGAAGGATTTCTTTTTTCTGTAAAATATTCAATAAATCTAAAGTAGTATTTTGGCTGTAAATTAGTACTGCATGGATTGTCTTTTAAGTTCTTGTACAGTAGGAAATGCCATAATCTTAACCATTTGGCTTAGTAATGCACTTGAAGATACTTCAGCAAATGTTGGAGAAACGCTTTTTTTCTTTTCAGATCAGATTAATTTCAATGTCGCTTTCAGATCATACCAGCAAAACCAATACTTGAAGTCTGAATGTGAAGTATGAATCAGTAGAATGGCATACAAATAAACTGAGGATCTGCAAAAAATCTAGTTTTTAATGTTAGGAAATGTGATCACAAAACCATAAAATGGAAGATGAAAATTGTTAAAATGCTTTGGAAAGTAATCCATCAGTGTTACTACTGATATGTCACACATTATGCTTCAGAAGAGGATATGTTAAAACACACAGGGGACTATTCCTTTAGCTCTAGCAGGCTTACAGCTATCTAGATTTCTCTCCCAAAAATGTGCTGTGTTCATACTAAGGAGAGTAAACTCTTAAAAAAAATCTGGAGAACTAGATCAATTCACATAATTATAGGTATAACCCACAGTATCCAGGAAAGACTAAAAATTTAAATCAGGATGGTTTTGCTTCCTAAACAGACTTTTGAAACAGCAAAAGCCTCAGTAGGCCATTCAGTAAAGAATACCACTATATGAATGCCAATAATATTTTAATCAGGCACCATCCCATATATCCCATTATTTTTACTTTAAAAAAAAGTGGTCTAGTGCACTGATTCAATCCACAATGGAAAATTATGTTCATGTTTATGTTCTTAAATCACAGTTATAGTAAGGCTAAAATTTGACTCTCAGTCGCTTTTCTGTTGCTGAATTTTTGAATCTCCTATTACATTGGCCTGACCTAATGTGTTTCATAAACATGAAACATAAGAAACGAAGAAAAAAATAGGATTAGCTGAAGTTCTCTCATTTATTATACTTTAATTACTACTACTGCAACAGCTTGAGCCAGTTTTCCTCTGTGGATCTAAGGATGGAAAGTTTGAGTAGTACTTCTTTTCCAAATTCAGTCTAATTCCCCCCAGTCCGAGAAACTGAAATCTCAGAAAGACCTTGTCTTTCAGAGATATGTGAAACCTACTCAAAAAACTGAATAAATAATCAGGTGCCTAGACTGCACTGAGCTACACACTCTTATAGCTACAAAACCCACTGTGAAAACTGACCGTTGATTCTTCCTCTATCTTTTAACGACTTACCTTAACCTCTTAACCTCCGACACTTTAACTTCTATGGGAGCCTTTGACATGTGTGATTTTTTAAATTGTTTGTTACAAAAACTGTATCAACTGGTTTTTTTTCTCATTCACCTGCTCAGTGACTTCTTTAAAAACTCCAGTAGATTTGTGACAAAAGTTGAGTTGACTTTTCCTGAATATATAATATTTATTACTGTGTGAACTTACTCCACTCTTTAATCAGCTTCTATTAGTTTGCCTGGTGCAGTTTTCAACATAGTAGGATTATTATCCTAAGAGAGGGAAACATTATGCATACGTTCTCTTGCGTATCACAAAGACAGATTTCCAAGACAGACTTTCATTTAGCCATAACTATTGCACATCAGCTAGCAGCTGGGATCTTGTAAGTCAGTACAGTGCACTTGACTGTTAGGTGGCTGATTAGCGAACTTCCAAAATGCTGTATTAGTTTACAAAAAGCAATTTTAGCTACTGAAGACAAAGTGCGGGAAGTCATTCCGGGTAAGAGAATTCAACAAAAAAATCTTAGAAAAAGCGTAACATGAACATGCATAAGTTAATTAGAATATTTTCTGTATGTGTTATTATCCTATTTTGCTCAGTTACAAGGCATGCAGTTTAATAAAATCGGAGTGGCATCAAAAGGATAGGGTACCTCAGACCTGCAGGCTGAAATATATCACGGAAATACTCAAACCTGTCTTATAGGGTTAGTTCAGGTACCAAAAGCAGTCTAGCTGGGGTGTAAGGGAATTCAGTTAGGCTATTTACTCGACTAAACAGAACCCTACCCGTGTTTAAAATGACTCAAATCATCCATTGTAACAATAACTCAGGAATGCTGGGCAGTTTACAACGGAACTATCATGGTTTTTTATCTAATAACAACATATTAATACTTAATTAAGATTTTCTGAAACCAAAGATTTGCCCACAGTACAATGTAGGGCACTGCAGAAATACCTGCCACCACCTACGCTATACTTGAACTGGAGGTTATAGGGAATGTTTACACAGCACAATGTTGGGCAAAGTAGCTGTATAGCTATTTTGCAAAGGCTGTTGACCTAGTAAGTCTGAGCAGAGTGCTCTGTTAATGTAGCTATACTGCTTTCAGGACCTGAGCTCTCTCTGCACTGCATAGCACCATGTAAACATCCTTGAGAAACTCTGTTTACTCACATTTCAGGCATGGCAAGCATAACAACCATGTTAGCTTCTCAGGTCACCTTTCTAATATACCCTAAGGTCCTTCAGAGGAAATAATTCTGTAGGCAAGAAGGCAGACCAAGGCTTTAAATCCACTCAGTATTAGGCTTCTCCACTGAGACTACCAACTGCTTTTTTAAGAAAAGCCAAGCTATGATATGTACCAGCTGAGGGGCAGCCTAATTTACAGCTAAACTTGCTTACTGTTAGCTTGTGCCAAAACATGTTAGTGTCCGTGCCCATCAGCCCTTGTCCCCACATTCCCAAACTCTTCTGTGTCATGGAATGGCCTAAAAATTTTGACATCCTATCTCCAAATTCCTGCTACAGAAATGATACTGTTTGCTTGCGTCTTACAACTCCAGTACTTACAAAGTAGAAAGTCTTGCTCAATCTCTGCTGCTGTATCAACAGAGAATCTTCCGGCCATCAAGTCTCTGAAACCGAAGGCTAGCCTTGCTTGACAAATACATATTTATTTTTTTGACCAGATACCACAGTGGCTTTGCTTGTGAAAAAATGCTTCTTCTAATTACGCACTCTCAGTCCTCTGTTCCTGATTCCTTTCCCGTAACACTTACATCTTTCCAAGGTTAATATCACACCATGACTATATGTAGAGAATTGCATAGGGAAAAGTTGAGCGTATAAACAGGAGACAAAGTGCATATTCAGCAGAACAGTATTTTAAAATAAGCTTTCCTTCTTCATTTTTAGAGTGACCTTGTGCTTTTTTTTTGTTAACAACCGTTTATTATTTGTAGAAGAAGGATTTGCTTACTGGGCAGAATCATCAGTAATAGCTCAAAGCAAAAATTAGTCTCAAGTTGGGAAAGATAACTGAAAGGAGCATTGCACCTTGCCAAAAGCCTGCAAGATGAATATTAAAAAAAACTAAAAGTGCACTGTGAACTGAGATTATGGACCTGGTGGTGTTCAAATCTAGATACAGAACTGAATACAAGGTATGTTTTTCCCATAAACCATATTTCTAGATTAAAAGTGAAAGAAATCACAAACCCACTGCCTCATTTAGCCCTTGGAATGCACTGCATTTTTGTCTTGTAGCAACTAGCGATGAGGCATTGAGCACTTTGATTGTTACTTTAGCTGTGGTAGGACAGTAACAGACAAACAAAAGGTTCTTAGTGCTTCTGTTCTTTAAAACCCAGCCTGCATTTGTAAGATGGTCTTGGTTTTTTTCATTTTCTCAAGCCTAACTCACAGAATCTGTTATCCTTGATTCAGTACTATGTCTTTACTGAAAAAAGTAAATGGCATTTCTGTCAGCTAAGAATCTAAATCAGATCTGCACTTAAATTTTTGTCAACTTTCATTTGTGTATTCTATTCAACAACAACAAAAACTCCTACAGAGCTCTGTCTTAAGAGAAACTGAAAAGATCTTCTGTTGGGTCTTGCAGTCTGGTTTCGGGAACAAATAAAAATGCAGTGCACTCCTCTAGGGAAGTATTGATATGAATCATCCTATTTAAGAAAAGGTGTATCAGAAGAGAATGAATCATTGTTTGCTCTATGCAGTACTCCAGCACATTGTAGGTACAACTATTATTCATCCAGCTGTGTAGTAACTTCACTAAACCACTCTTTTTAAGTATTTTAGCCACAGACACATTCTCATTCTGAAATTTATAACTACCTTACTTTGTGGAAGATATTCCATTCTGTACATACTGATACAAACAAAATCACTGTAAGCAAAATTGTCAATCTAGTATTATCAGGTGCGTGTATCTTTTTTCTCCTGGTAGTCTGCCCACACAGGCTGAAAGCACTCAATCACATTTGATCTTGGAAAGTAAACATTACTAACCCTGGTTAACATTTAGATGGGAGATCATAAAATACAGAATCACAGCTGATGTAGAACAAAGAATTGTGACTGACTATTCAATAAATGTTAGGCCTCATATATCAAAAGACTGACTTTATTTAGACCTACTGTTGCTGCTAAATTGACACAGAAGAAAACAAGAATGATGAATTCCTATGCTCTAGAAATGTAACAATTTCACAGATAAATGTTATTTTCCTTTTCTAGAAAAGACAGATAAGAAAATAAAAACTATCAGGATCACTTCTTTCTTCCTTTATGATTTCAATTAATGATGAATAAATCTATAAACTATTTTAGTTTTCAAAACTGAAAATATAGTGTTAACAGTTTAGTTACAAGCAAAGATATACCTTCAGCAAAGAAAAAAGGAAAAAGTATTTCAAGAAACATATGTAACATTTTCTGAACCTAAACCAGTGCTATTTACAGTTAATTACAAAAAGTAGTCTATTAAAATACAACTAAAAACATCTGCAACTGAATTTAGCCTAAAGGTTTTCATTGCAAATACTGTTTGCCTCTGTAATAGGATAAATGACATCGTTAAAATTACTAACTTGTATGAAAAGGGAAATGATCATTACTTGCCAATAGGATGGAAAAGGGACAACAGTATATTATTGTAATTAGGAACTTGTATCCTCTTTCTGCAAAAACAAAAGTCCAGTTTTTCCCTTAGAGTAGATATAGATATTTTGTATTTTATCAATTATAAACACCCCAGTATATAAATTTTTTCGTTCCAGTGATTGCATGCAAGATAAATACAGCATTTAAAATACCGATCTTTTCTACCAACTGACAATAAACTACTTATTCAGTTCACTATTAGGCAAATAGTGCTTTGATACAGCTGATGGGACTGTTGGAAAAGTAATTGGTAATGAAACGCATTTAAAGGTTTTGGAAGGACTGATCCTATCAGCATGTCTGAGCTGAGCATAGCATCTTTGTGAATTAAGTTCTCTTCATAAGGGGTAAGTGCCATGTTCTCTATATGTCCATAGTAGATAAGATGGGATCTCCCTAACAGGACACATGCATACCCTCTCAAAATTAGGTTTGTCCATGTCTGCATAGTATCTAAAAGGAAATTACAAATCAAGAATCTTTATCTGTTTAGTTTAATTATTTATATTGATCTTAGTTTAGTTTCAGTTTAGTTCATATTGATTTTAGCTGATCTTTTAACTATTCATATTTATTGTCTACAGAAGATTAGAAAACCATTCAGTTGCAGCTTTGCCTGAATAAAAATTGTCCCAGAAAGCTTACAATGGTATTCTTACATATTGTTAACGCATCTTCACAATTCAGAACTTTTTTCCAATCTTTTATAAAATTATTTATGTCTAGGAGTATATGCATCACTAACACTAGACTGTGTGCTATGGACCTTTAACTAGCAAATGACTGCGCAGGATTTGCCCCTAAAAGGATTGAGATTAACGACAACAAAAATAATACATTTGCCTTTTGCTCTAATCCACTATAGTCATAAGCATTGTAGGTCTGTGTTTGTAAGACATTATTACCAACGTATGTATAGCTCTTGGGTCACACGTAACTTGTGAACAGTTTGAGTGTGGCTCCGTATCAAACCTACATCACTGGATTGGCAACAAAAATGTAGGTATTTCAAATACTCTGCTAAAGGGACTTCTAGAGTGTCTTGGGAGTGAGCTGCATACTTACTCAGCTCTGTCCAATTGTGCAGCAATATAACCTGTAATAACTGTTGTTATTTCCCTTCTCTGAAGCATCTTTCTTACGGCTTTATCTTTATGTTATACAGCTAGTGGAGATGGGCCACATGTAGATACCTATTACACAAGAGCTGCCTTAGTGTAAATGTCCAGGGTTTAGTTAATAAAAGAAAGACTCTTTTTTTTTTTCTTTAAAGATTTTCTAGATTCAATTGCTCTTGCAAATTCTGAAATATTTTACAAAGTCACAGAAAGCAGTCAACTTCTGGAGCGCGCTACTGTTGTTCTGTGACTACGTCTGGCTGCATTCCAGCTCAATATATTGACTCATGAACTCAGTGCCCCTCTGTTATTCTTATAAAACCTTGTTCTTATGCATGAGTCAAAAGCTTAAGATTCTCATAAACAATAAATTTCTAGAGTCTCGTTCTTGGTTGTCAGCTAATCATCTGTGAACTCCCTGCAAATATTTAAAAAACAAGCCAGAACAGTTGTGTTGACTCACCAGTGCACTATACCACCTTTTGGTCAGGTAATGTACGCAAGAGGAGTCTCTCTCATTAAAGACACTGCCAAAGGGCCAAATCCTTGCCCTTTCTGGCAATCCAGAAGAATAGCTCTACTAGATTCTTTAAAATTTAGAGAAATGTGTTAAATCTGTGGCACTCTTGCTTCTGGTTGCACAGGCAGGCTCTAGCACCCTTTATCCCCTTCAAATGAAATCCTAAACACATGGGAACACAGAAGAATGAAGGCCACTTACCAAAAACTCTATATGCTACTCTAAAGTAGCATTTTTAAGAGGACTTATATATATGTCCTCTTAAAAATGCTACTTTCACTAATTTAATCTTAATATTTTTCATGCATTGGTTGTTACATATGCACAAACATTTCAATTTGTACAGACAGATCATAACCAATTATTTTAGCATTCTACAGGTTCAACAGCAAGCCCAAAAATTTATCAACAGCTGGAAATAAAGTGCACCAATTTTTTGCATAAGAATTAGACAAGCAAATTCAGACTGCATATAAACATCCATGGGTGTAAAAACTTTTAGAAGATGCTTGTGAAAAATTCGGTTCTTACAAGAGGTTCAACAGGGTAGGCTTTCCCTACTGTATTTGGAATCAAAAAGTTACAGTCTTTATCACCTGTTCTTCAGTTTTGAGCAAATTTGTATCTGAGTTTTAGCAAAGCAACTTTAGACATCACCAGCTTTCAATTCTTTGATATCCTAACCAGTTGTAGCTTGTCAAACAATATTCAGAAATATTTCCTGTAACATTAATCGAGAAATCATTTCACAAATATGATCCTAGAAAAAGCATACAGTATCCTATTGGCGTGAAGGCACCAAAGTTCAGAGACAAGGCAGGTGACAAACTGACAGAAACACCGAATTTCAAGATACAAAAATGGTAATTTAGTATAAATAGAAATTGTAAAACCTTTGCTATCTTTATTAAGTGGTCTTACTTTCTATGAAGCTGCTCTAGATATATTATGCAGCTAAGAACAGAATTAATCTCAGAGAAAGGGGAATGAAGTACTCTGACATACTCTAAGTAATTTTTTTTGCAATGAAAGCACAACTTTGCCTCCCTTTTTCCTCTAAAAACTGTAAGATAAAATTCTCTTTTCATAGCTTGCAGAAGGAGAATTAACTAACATGCACAAGCACATGACTCCACCCTAACCTCCCATTTTAGGCTGAACCCACTCCCAAAATAGCAGTGCTTGTGCCACTCAGTGTCAGTTCACTCAGCAGCAGGTTTAGTGAATATATTTTTATAATGGACTGTAGACACAAGAAGGACAGTATTTTATTAACTGTGTGAATAGTAAAAATACGAATTTTAATTTACAATTGGATAAAAAAATTAAGCATGTTTACCTAAGAAATGTAATATTTGCTTACAAGAAGTTTGAGAATGAATACAGTTAAACATGTATTTTAGCTTTGCCCATGCAAATGTGAGCAGCCTTCAGCAATCTTCTTTGTTATCTGTACTTATTCATTACTCCAACACATAATTATTTTAAAAATATCACGATGACATGATATTATCTGGTATTTATTTGAAAACTAATCTCTGTCAGCTCTCCCACAAAATAGAAGAAATAAGATTTTCTACGAATACACCCCACCCAGTCAAAGTAACATTTCTTCTACTATATAGCAACTTCCTTCACTCCAAAAATTTGGAAACAAATCAAAACCTCTCTAAAAATACTGTTTTTCTTTTTCCACATAAGTAAGCAGAGGCAGAGATAGTTTAAGCGATTTAAATGTGAATATAATCCAACAACCCATTATAAACATTATATTACACTATCTTTCCAGAAAGCCCCTAAGGAGTCAGGAAATGATACCTGATTGCAGATATATTTGTCATACTGTTCCCGAAAGATATTATGAAACACTGTTCTGTTTTTTAAATCTTCCGATTTATGATCAATAATAATGTTAATAAACTTCATTAATGACATTTAAATCTTATTGCCACATACAACAAACAGTTTGCAGACCTTGTAACTATACATTATAGTTTCTTTTGGCTCTTCTATTAAGAAGTGTAACACTGGTTCATAAACGTGGTTAATTTCCAGAGATAGCGGCTTTGCCGGATCACAGACATTCTAAGTCTTGTATAATTAAAAGATGAAATTTCTCTGAAGTGAGTGCTTTTTAGAGCTAGAAACACTGGGATGGCAGAATGTCTCTTGGATCCAATAATAAGGCATTTGCTCTGGCAACAATTGAAAAAGTGTTTTCGTTATCCCACTAAGAACTACAAAGGAGTAAAAATATAACAACTCCAGAAATGGTTAATTATACACTATATTACATGCATAGTCTTTTGAGTTACTCACATCAACAGGAAATACAGCAGATAATATAGCAAACACTGTGTAGAGGATGTAAACAGTATTATCTTTAAAGAAATATTAATGACCTCTTCTTTCAGGAATCTGCCTTGATTTCCTATGAAGGGAATGATAGTTCAAGATAGAGAAATGTGATGAAACAGTGGAGGATATGTTTCTCAACCGCGTAGGAACAGTTTTCTGGATGAAGATAAAGGGGTTTCGACTTAATCAATAGAAGCAAATTAAACAGGAATAGAGGAAAAGATTTTATATTGAAAATTTCCATGCAATTTTTATTTTCCAAAGTTTCAGAAATTTACTTTCCCTTTTGTCTTCAGCAATCTCAATGTTACTAGAAGATATTTATGTCCCAAATTTGTCTCTATCTTTTTTTGTTTGAAAGATTACGTTGACAGAGCTAACCATCAATAGAAATCAAATCCTCTGGATTTCAAAGAAGTTTTGGAAAACCAAGAAAAATCAAATTCAGTCTAATAAAAACAAGAATAATTTTTGGTCTACAATATGGTTCTGAAACTGTGTATCAACCAAGGTGGATTTTACATCACTTTCTAATTCTCAGACTCAGAGCAAATTTTATTTGAGAAAGAATGCAATTTCAAAAGTGCAATGACTATACTCTCCATGAAAAGGTCTGGCTTCCTTGTATTGTTATTAACTGATGTACTAACAGACTTCAAACAATTTTTAGATTGATTCTGTTCAAATGCCATCAAATTTTCTTTAGCCCTGCCATTAATAGACTTTGTCCTTTTATCTTTATCTTCCCATCTTAGTTCTCTACAATTCCTAATTTTCAGTTCTTTTGAAGTGTTATTTCTGGGTTTTATATTTGTATTGTATATATGATATAATGAACATTTACTTAATTTTTTTCATTTTCCCTTCATCAATTTTCCTCTTAATTTTTTTTACAAGTAAAAACTTTGGGAGCAACAAAGAAGTAAGACACGGAAACTGTAACGATGACCATATCCTCCTACTGATTTACGCTGAAGACAAAAGAAAAGGTATCAAGCAATTAATAACAATAATAACTAAAGTATGTTTATATTACTTTGATACTATCTCCCATTGTCTAACTTTGCACATGTTTTCTATTATTGTCATGAGGATACTGATGTAAATTCAAGACAAAAAGCTTTCCTAAATGTAATGCCACAGACTGTGGATCCAAATTTAAGCCTAGCCACTGAATGAATCTAGGATCCAATTCTAACAGTAGAATGTTTCCTTAACACCATAGCAGGCATGACTTCAGTACTGACTCAGCTATAATGATGAAACCTATTAAACCACTGACATCCTTTCTCGTAATACGATGAATTTTTCTTACACATCTCCCATTCAAGTACAGACGAGGACCTGCTTAATTTCTGAAATATTACATGATCCTTCCTCAAGCACAAAAACATTTAAACTGACATGCTTATTAGCTTTCTTAATGTTAAAGTGATTAACATGTTACCTCTTGCTAATTTTGTGACTCAAAGAATAAGACATCCGGCATTGCTCATTTCTGGAGATTTGTTAGATTTATTTACTTTTTTCACTATTGCAGCAATTGCAACCTATATGAAATGAGACACTAAATGAGATACCATTTCTATAAAAATTTTTTTCAATACCTAAATATATATATTTTAATGACAGAGATGTAGTAGTATATGTGAAATAAACCAAATTATTACCTCAAGCCCTATAATATACTCAATGCTACCGCTGATTATCTAATGACTAAATCTGTTAATTTAGATACCCATAATTGATGTTTCTAAGAAACTACATTAAGTTTATTTTCTGTTCTGGAATACTTGTTCTCTAGTGAAGATGCCTTGCATGTGGATATTTGGCATTACTAAGCAGACATGCTGGCAGACCTGAACTCACAGCACTTGTATGTTACGCTGAGGTAAACCAACTTTGGATAAAAAAAGTGCACGCTTTTTTTTTTAACCAACCTTGTTGAATGGTTGGACTTCTTAGTCTGGGCATACTGTCATGCTAACGTACCTGCACGGCTTTTGGATGCCACATAGGATTTCTTAGCTCTGCGACAGCACAGAATTAATGCTTCCGAGTCAGAGCTAGATCATGGCTATCTTGGACTACAGACATAAAAACTTAGGTCCGTCTGCACAGACATGCCCAGACCCATTCTAGTAAAGATTTCAAAATGGTTATAATACATTTTATGATCTTGAAATAAATATATAGGGCCAAATACTACTCTTAATTACACAAGAGCAAATCAGGAGTAACTCATTATTTCCATATTTAATTTTCAGATAATTAATTTCAGGTCTGCTTCTCCAAATTCGCACTACTGTCACTGAAAGAAAGATCTGCTTCTGTAACTTGGAGGTCGTAGAAGCAACCACTCATCCATTTCAGAAGAGATTCCGGCTCAACTTGCACTAATATTTACCCTGAAGATAGCAGCATAAGGATAGAGGACCATAAATTTTTAACACAAAGAGCGAGATTTGCTGAATAAAGTAGGATTAATGTAACTGTTTAGTTTAGTTATTTATTTGATTTTAGAATATGAAGGACTAATTAAGGGTGGCTAGAATATGTCAAGAACAGGCAAATTATTAAAGATCTCCCTTACCTCTCCCCTACACACCCTAATGCCACCAATACCAGTTTTATTCTTTCAGTTCCAATCTTGCTACTAGACAAATGATTGCTCCCACTCTCTTTATGTGTGGTATTCTTAATGGGTAAGAAAATATTTTTGCCTTCCTTCTTTCATTCTTTCTTTCCTCTTTTTCCCTTAACTCCTCAGATTCCACTTTGATAGTCTTCTAGAGATTTTAAATTACCCTGCATATCAGCGACACTTTGATGTTAAGTAGCGTTACCAAGGTCATTCTGATAGAAGGACCAGAAGTAATGTTTGTTTTGAAACCGAGTGTGCTGTTTGAATCTGTTTATTTCTGTACTAAGTCTAGGCACTTCGAGTTGTCATGATGACTCAGAGCAAAGTTGCAAAGCCTCAGTTCAACAAAGAGATTAGTCACTTTGTTTTTTTGCACTGAGCTGCTCTGAGTCAGCTTCAAATTGGTGCACATAGAGTACCTGGGTACATCTTCAAATGGTGCAGGTAACTTTAGTGCAAATTTCTGAAAGAAAAGCAGTCTCTGTATATCTGAGCAAATAATTGACTAGGCCTCCCTCGTCTAATATCCCCAAATAAGAAGTGGGTCTTAGAATGAAAGAAATTATAACAGTGTGAATGTTGATTTACATTTTTTCCCTTAGCCAAGGAGAAACTTTAGGGTTAGCAGCCTGAGTTTAATAAACTTTGAGTATACTAAACCATCGGTTGAGCTGTGCTCTTAATTCATTAACTATTTCAGGGATTAAAAATTTAGACACCAAGAAGTTAAGTTTATTTTTTGTCCTTTCAGTCATTGGAAATATTTCTTCTGCTTTTTAATTTCAGCAAAACTGAGAACTAGGTTTACACAATTAGGCCAGCTGCTTTACTTGACTATACACAGTGATTCTAAGTTTACCACGATTGTAAACAAGTGACTCACTTGTTTTTGTTTAGACCTGTTTTTTATTGATTGTCTGGGCTATATCTTTTCTTTTACTGGATGTACATATATTTGTAGTGTGTGTGTGTATATATATGAATGTATGTGTGTGTGAATCTGTATTAATTTTATAATGACTGGAGTTGATGTGGTATAGTCTTTAGTCTGTACACTGTATATCGTCTAAATACAATTCACAGCATTTACACTGTATGTCAAAACTCGGTGTATTTGCAACATAGAGTGTGAAAATGAAGTGTATTACTATTGTATAAATATTTTTACATCTATAGATGTAAACTCTATAAACTCAAAAGAAAAATACACTAACCCAAATTGTCTCTCTAGCCAACAATCTCATCCTGAATGCTTTTTGGAGAAAAAACCCACAAGAGACATCGTAGAAGAAACTGTCAGATTTCTCTGAATCACACAGCTGTATTAATGATTTTATGTGGGTCCACAGAGAAGCATGTAAAAATAACCTGAAGGCTAAAAGTAGTGAACTTTAGAGAAGGAAGGAGAAGGAAGATGACCCTATCCACTTATCAGTTACGACAAATTAGTGTTGCTCTAAGGCCATTTTGAGTTATTTCCACCTGTATGAGGCCTGTATTTGCTCCCCTCTCCTAACAGTATGTTAGTTACCTTTTCATAATGGCCCTCCTTACTTTTTCTTTTCTTCAGACCATTTGACACATCCTGCTGTTTTACTAGGCATTCAGAAGGCTTTAGCATGCCTTCTAATCTAGCATATTAAAGAACAAGCAAATGTTCATGTCTCAATTCAAACTAAGATATTAATGTCACTAAATTATTTTCCAAAGAAATATTTTTATTACATTTATTTTCTAGAGAAAATATTATGGCCAACACCCCTTAAATGCATAATCACTGTATAAAGGAATCACATCAAACATGACTTTTTCTGCATACTTCCTTGCCACCTGTTTATATTCTGACTTATTTAACAACTATTAACTACTTATCAAACTAACAATAGGCATTTAAATATGTAAATAAGAATAAACACAGGGGTATTATCTGTTGCACTTTTTCATTCTTTAAACTTACTTATGTCATTTACATGTATACCCTTGATTTTGTTCTGTAACTACCCATGTAAATGACAAACAAAAATAGTAATGAATTCTATAAACTTATTTGGGACATAATTTATTTGTAAGACTGTATGAAATACAGTTTCATTACATCACACAATGCTTTTATGCTAAAGGGATTAGCATCCAATGCCATGTTCACTTTGCAAGATTAAAAAATAATTGAGATTTGGAACATGAACACTTCAGAATCTGATTTAAGAAGCAGCAGCAGAATGTTAGGCAAGATTTTGAAATCTTCTAAACACTATTCCTTTATAAACTGCCTGGAGATGAGAAATACATTGCTATGAAATGGAGTGATACAAATGCATACCTTGTACATTTTATCTTCAGGAGTTTTAGGATAGAACTTCTGGAGAAGTTTTTATTCAAAAAAATTAAGAAGTATTTTATTTAAAAATACATCAAATGCCTTTATGAAAAAAGAGGGGTAAGCCTGTCCTAATCTAGTATGAAATATAATTTAGAAACCCACTGTATTATTACTTATTCTTCATATTGTGGTAAAGGTCATTATGCTGCATATTGTACAAATATACTGAAGTTAACACTGAACTGCCAACAGGACTAAGTAACAGAATATCCTATTAGTGAAAGCACAGTAGTAAGGGAAGCCCTGAAAGGCATTAAGTGATTGATTTTGCACTGATACAACATATTTACACACACTCTTTCCTCTCCCCTACTCTCACTCACATCAAGCCATGGGTATAGGGGAAAATTACCCTATTCTCCAAGATGCATCAGTACCAAGAAGTGTTGAGTTAATCTATACTGATGTATTAAAAATAAGTACAATAAAAAAAAAATCATATAAATGATGTCACAATTACCTAAAAGAGCACTATAGATAACGCCTCTTCTCAGAACTCCATAAAACTGTGAATAATACCATGGAAGCAGACTAACAGTTGTTCACTGGCCACACGGCATGCCAGTCATACAGACAGCCTAGATCAGGTTTATCGGTTTTACCTTCTACACCATAAGAGTATATTTTTCAGAATGTTAGGTTCCTAAAAAACACAAGCACATCATAATTTTTATAATTACGATAATTTATTACTCAGTCTATTCTTCATTTTTTGTAAAGTGATGGAAAGTACAGCTTGGCAAGCATAAAAGATTAACAAGAATAACAGAACAGCCCTGACAATTGAGTATCAGGAGACTGAGCAAATACTCAATGATAATCTCCTGTTGTTTCAATTTATTGCAACATAATTTTTTTCCTGGCTTTATTATAAACTATTTTCTTTTGTAAAAATTTTTAGTTGTGTGAAAACTACTTATGAATCTCTGAAAGCTCTTTCTGAAGAACAAATGTAGGTGTAAGGATCATACAGAATGGAATTTCAAGTTACATACTTAAAATTAGATTGCACAATCTGTATTTGTGTTGGTGAGCAGCTACTTACGCAAGCAGTCCTACAGGCTAAACTGAACAAATTGATATTTCCTCATGCATTTCCTCCTGTATTGATAGGTGCATAATTTGTCCCTTAAGTACATGGTTCAGGTAAAATTTTCTTAAAATTTCACTATAAAAGTATAGCTGTCTAACATTGAAATGACCAATTTCAACATACGTTATCCTATCCACTTTAGATTTTCCTCCTTCATAAACCAGGAAAGAAAATAAATACTATTCACTGTCAGGCTTCACATAGAATTACTGTTGCTACCATAATTAGGAACTCCAAATGCTTGATTACTAGTAGGTTACCAGAATCATTAACCTCTTTAACCATTAAGAACAATGGACCTTTGCATTGCTAGCTCATCTAATACTAACAAATGAATACTTTAATCTCAATTATTTACAGGTAAATCACTGTTCATTTGCAAAATCTGCTGACTGAATCTGTTAAAAGTCATTGCAGAGCTTAATTAGCTGATCAGCTGATTATTTGCATATGCTATTCTTAAATTCTTAAATTTAACACATAGGAAATATTTATTTTTGTTGGTTTGCATGTGAGTACAACTAATTTTTTGAAAAAAATTACCAGGAACTCAGATTTGTTTAATCATAGTTTACTTGGTGATTATTAGTCGTGCCAAATCTGCCTGGAATCAAAATCAAACGGTAGTTTGCAAGCCATGTTGCTGATATATTCTTGCACTGTGAGAGATTTGCTTCCTCAAGATGAAAAGTGAGTGCCCAAGGAGCAAGCATTAATTTCAGACCTGACAAATCTGTACAGTGTCCCACCTACCCAGAAATGAGCAGTAAAACATACTTAATACACCAGGCATCTGATGGTCACAAAGTTCTGTAAGGAAGTTGTAAGGCGTTCTTGCATTCTACTGTGTCATCACGCCATCCTTCCTGAAAGCTGTATTAAGGGCACCGTATTAATGAGCAAACCTCGAAGAGACATTATTTCCTTCCATGAGCAAGTGGAGAAGTTGGGGGAAATTGGGTCGGAAGTAAAACATAATCGTCATTTTGCTCCCTTCTGTGTCAGCAGAGAGCTGACTGGACACGGGAGAGGGAATATGCTTCATCTGGCGAAGGGCCGACAGCATACTCCCCACTTGTGCAATGCTACAGCTCAGGGGAAATATGATTCAGAGGACTGCTCTGAGTCATAATTTCTTTCTGGGCTCCTTCTGAACTGGTGAGGCTACGTTTTGTCCCATACTTGGAACTACAAGCACAGATTCCATCTTACCCTACATTTTGAAATCTGTCGAGGAGTTCAAAAGCACTAACTGTGCGGGGGGCACCAACACACGGCATTTTCTACAGAGCATTACTTCACTTTGCAATAATTAAGCAAGACTAATGTGTTTTATATTAAGAAAAAAGCAACCACGCACTGCTAATCACTTTAACCAGTGAAACAGCATATGTAGTACCTGTGTTTTCTAAAATGTCTGTACTGTCTTCCTACACATTTAAGATCATTACATATCTCATATATATAGAAGATATATCCATCTGCATATGGAAAGTTGAGACGTTCATTACCTAAAGTTTACAGAAATCCTATACCATAGGATCATAGACCGGTCCGCAGCGGAGCAGCAGATCCCGGCGCCCGGGGTTTCCTGAGGCAGCGACGCGCCGGGGCAGCGGGAGACCCGCCGGGAGCCGGCAGCTCTCGCGAGAGGCGCTGACGAGACCTGGGCGTTGCCAGAGCAACCGCGGCCACCTCCACTCCCGCCAATGCAAAGCAGCCCGGGGAGCGCGGCGCGGCAGTTTGCGCGGGAAGGGGGTCGTCAGCCTAGCGGCTCCAGAGGTGAGTTCGGTTGGTGGCCATCACCCTGCCAGAGGGAACTTAGCTATGGCATCCACCCGGCAGAAAGCCACGTCCTCGGCACTCCCCAGAACGGATGCGGCAACCCAGACAGAGCTCCCTCAAAACCAGGCAGCGTGCAGGCTGCAGGGCGTGCCAGAGCCTTTCACTGGTAAGGGATGGCAGCAGCGAGGACGGCTGTGTGAGGTGTGACCAAGTGGATGATCTGCTCAGCCTGGTGGCAGGGCTACGAGAGGAAGTAGGAAGGTTAAGGAGCATGAGGGAGTCCGAGAAAGAGAGGGACTGTGGAACCAAGCTCTGCCCTCCCTGAGACAGAAACAGGAACAGCCCCCAGAAAAAAACCAAGGTCAAGGGGATCCTGTATCCTGCCCCCGCCAGGCTGAAGGCAGCAGCTTAAAGGAAAGGAGTGAATGGAGGCAAGTCCACGCTCGGGGCAGCGGGCGAGCCCCCTCCTTGCCCACCTCGCCTTCCCAGGTGCCTCTGTGCAACAGGTCCGAGGCTCTGGATGAGGAAGGCCAGTCAATGGATGATGTGGGTGACGGTCCATCCACACCAGAGGTGTCACCAAGGGCAGAAAGGTCTACCCCCGGTATCACAACCACCTCCAAGAAAAGTCGGGTTATAGTTGTAGGTGATGCCCTTCTGAGGGGAACAGAGGGTCCAACATGCCGGACAGACCCTCCTCTTAGGGAAGTCTGCTGCCCTCCCAAAAGGGTTAAGGACATCACTAGGAAATGTCCCCTAGCCTGGTATGGCCCTTGGACTATTACTCATTACTGCTCTTCCATGTGGGTGGCGATGAAGCCGCAACGGGTAGTCCAAGGGCAATCAAAAGAGGCTGCAGGGCCTTGGGACAGTTGGTAAGGGAATCCGGAGCACAGGTAGTTTTCTCCTCTATCCTTCCAGTTGTGGGCAGTGACATTGGAAGAGACAGATGGACCCAGTCTATTAATACAGGCTCCGTGGCTGGTGTCACTGCCACAATTTTGGGTTTTTCGATAATGGGATGGCCTACACGGCACCAGGCCTGCTGGCGTCGGATGGGATTCACCTTTCTCAAAGGGGGAAGAGGGTCTTTGCTCACAAGCTCGTGGGGCTGGCTGACAGAGCTTTAAACTAGACTTGACGGGGGAGGGCGATAATATCAGGCTTGCCCGTGACAAGCTGTGGGATCACACGCCAAGGTTAGAGGGACAGGGTGCTAGCAAGGGCCCTCAGTCTGTTGCTCTGCGACTTGCTGGGTGCACTGGAGCACACTTGAAGTGTTACGGAGGTGAGCCAGAGGCTCCTGAGGTAATTGGAGCAAACAGGGGAACACTGGTGAAATACCTCACAGGAATTAAGGTGTATTCCTCTAAGAAGGTGACACGGCCGACAGCCCAGCTGAAGTGCCTCTACATCAATGCACACAGCATGGCCACCATGCTGCTAGAAAGCTACGATCTGGTTGCCATTACTGAAACTTGGTGGGAGAAATCCCACGACTGGAGTGTGGCTATCAATGGCTACAGGCTGTTCAGAAGGGACAGGCGAGGAAGGAGGGGTGGAGGGGTTGCCCTCTATGCCAAGAAATTGATAGATTGTGAAGATCACTTATATTCTTCAAATATTTCTTACATAATGTGATGGGTTGACCTTGGCTGGATGCCAGGTGCCCACCAAGCTGCACTATCACTCCCCCTCCTCAGCTGGACAGGGGAGAGAAAATATAACAAAAGGCTCATGGGTCGAGATAAGGACAGGGAGAGATCACTCAGCAATTACTGTCACAGGCAAAACAGACTTGACTTGGGAAAATCAATTTAATTTATTGCCAATCAAATCAGAGTAGGGTAATGAGAAATAAAACCCAAATCTTCAAACACCTTCCCTGTACCCCTCCCTTCTTCCCAGGCTCAATTCACTCCCGATTTCTCTACCTCCTCCCTCTGAGCGGCACAGGAGGACGTGGAATGGGGGTTGTGGTCAGTTCATCACACGTTGTCTCTGCTGCTCCCTCCTCCTCACTCTCATCCCCTGCTCCAGCATTGGGTCCCTCCCACAGGAGACAGTTCTTCAGGAACTGCTCCAGCGTGGGTCTTTTCCACGGGGTGCAGTCCTTCAGGAACAGACTGCTCCAGCGTGGGTCCCCCACGGGGTCACAAGTCCTGCCAGCAACCCTGCTCCAGCGTGGGCTTCTCTCTCCACGGGTCCACAGGTCCTGCCAGGAGCCTGCTCCAGCACGGGCTCTCCACAGGGTCACAGCCTCCTTTGGGTGCATCCACCTGCTCTGGTGTGGGGTCCTCCATGGGCTGCAGGTGGATATCTACTCCACGATTAACCTCCATGGGCTGCAGGAGGACAGCCTGCCTCACCATGGTCTTCACCACGGGCTGCAGGGGAATCTTTGCTCCAGCGCCTGGAGCACCTCCTTCACTGACCTTGGTGTCTGCAGAGTTGTTCTCACATATTCTCACTCCTCTCTCTCGGCTGCTGTTGCGCAGGGTTTTTTTCCCCTTCTTAAATATGTTATCCCAGAGGTGCTACCACCGCCGCCAATCGGCTCAGCTTTGGGCAGCAGCAGGTCCGTCTTGGAGCCGGCTGGCATTGGCTCTATCAGACACGGTGAGAAGCTGCTAGAAGCTTCCCCAGACGCCACCCCTGTAGTCCCCCGCTACCAAAACCTTGCCATGCAAACCCAATACAGTCACATGCCTAGATTACGATGAACACTATTTTGCCTTTTCCTAATGGTTATGGAAGGTCTTTTCTCACTGTGCCACGGGTAGAACTTGGTGGAGAATATGGGCATTTTGAATCACCTTCCTCCACATGGCCCATTGCACAGGACGTCCTCTGGATCTCTGGAGACGTCGTCATCGTCTAGATCACTGTAGATGACTTCCAGCACCGCTAATTCTTTCAGGTGTTGGATGCCTTCATCCGTGGTTGTCTACTTTCCTGGGTAGTTCACAAGACATTCCTTGAACAGGTATCTTGCCCTCACACTTGAGAGGAGCCGTCTCTCTCAAGAGGCAAATCACTGCCTCTTTTCCAATTCCTCTCTCAATTCCCTGGTTTCTAGCAAGGGATCACAGCTGTTGGGCTTCCTTACCTTCCAATTGCTGACTGTGGGCCCCGTTATCCCAGCGTTGAAGCAGCCAGGCAGCAATCCGCTCACCTGGCTGGCGGTTGTCATCTTTCCGCACATCTCGAAGTTCTGACAAGGTCAGGGACTGGGCAGTTTCTGCTTCCTGTCTGATTTCTCTCAATCCTTCCTCCCATTTCTTTGTCGAAGGACCGGCTTCTTGTTCAAACTCTTCCTCTTTTTCCTCCTCCCTTTACTGACCTTGGCGTCTGCATAGTTGTTTCACACACATAATCCTTGAAATCCAGTAGTATCCTTGAAATATTAACAAAAGCTTCTACATTTTTAGATGACATCATAAAAACAACTATGACAAAACTGTTTCTTGAGATACCCAACCCACATGATAGTTCATGGATCGCTAAAGATAATCCATTTGACAAACTGAATGTTTACGTTACTCTGACAAGAGACATTAGAGAGCAAAGGTTTCAGCTTGTCCACAGCAAAGCTTTTTTTCAATGGATCACAGAAAAGACAACAAAAATTTGATTTGTCTTGTTTACTCTGTATTTTTCCCTATAAGACTACCTGCTAGCCTGAACTGTTCTACCACTAGCTATCTTCCTCCTCAAGCAGTGCAGTACAACACGAAAAGATACAGTGCTGAGGTCACAAAGTCCATACTACACAGATTTCCAGGGTTTTACTTTATACTAACTTTAATTTGGTTCTGTAGATTGGCTGTTCATTAGCAGCCAGAGTAGCATTACCGCTACGTCTGCATTAGCAAGAAATACAGAACAGTAGAGCAGATCTGGATGGCAAAGAGTCGGTGTTGAAAACTTGATGTCCACTCTATATACATTTTGCAGTCTACCTGACAGTAGTTCTAGGCTGGTTCAATGAAGGGATAATCCATCATCATGCTGCTGTACCACAGCTTTTGGTCTAATTTCATCTGAAAGGAATTCAGTTTTTGCGCTCCAGGACTGCTACACATTGCAAATCAAAGCAGGTAAGTAGGGACAAATGAAAAATTAATTTCAAAAGTTAACTTCTAATCCAAACTAAAACACTAATGTAGCTACATCATGATTGTACTCCTGGAATGCATATTTTGGTTTAGATTCATCAAAAAGGAATTCAGTTTGCATGCTCCAAGACTGTCCTCTTCAAAAGTGAACTCTTAAACCTAAAATGCTGATGCAGACACCCCCTTTGGAACCCAGGCAGAGAGGAGCTCTGTTCTTTGCTTCTCCCTATGCTTTCTTGCAGAGCTCTACACAATTAGTTTACTTTGTGGCATTTGTGCTTTCAAATGCTAAGTTTTTTGGAGTAGTGTCATTTACTATAACCAGTATAATTCCCTGTTCAATAGTGACGAGACGTAAAACATCCCTTTACTATCTTGCATGGGCTACCTGTATTTAGGTAATAGTGTGTAAATAAGAGAAACATGTGCAAAGGCACTATCATCCTTTCCTGCAAACGTGTAAAAATGGCTCCATACAGCAAGGAGCAAAGGCACTTTCACCCTTTGTGCTTCTTCCATGCACTGACTACTGCAGTTACCACAGATATTTATTGTTTGAAGAAGACTGAAACCTTACCCTAAGCTGGCACTTATTCTGCAATGGAAATTGGCCACATTTGTTTTAAAAAAAAGTAATAGTGAAGTTACAATATTATTTCTTACTGACAGAAGGTCTGGTATCCTCACAAATGGATTATGCTGCCTCTGTATGACAAATAGAGGCATTTCTGAGCTGTCAGTCAAAGATGCCGTACAGCAAAAATACCAGCCCAACTTTTCCAACAGAAAGCTCAGACTCAGCTGAAAAAGAAAACAACATGTGGGAGTACCAGCTTTTGTGCGAAAAGGGATTCTATATGCCAGGATTCCTTCTTTAAAATATTTTCCCTTAAATTAGATGATCTTTTCTGTTCTGATAAATACTTCTCTTAAGCTTAGGTGATCATCTGTTGCTCCATTATACAACACCACAATTCTAATAAAACCTGACTCTACTCCATGGTCTTGTATCAGAAAGGACAAGAAATCTAAATAAAGAACTAGTCAATTAACAACTGTGCATTCCTTTTTTTTTTCCTAATTCATTTGTTCATAAACATTTAAAATATATGCCCTTACATAACAAAGAACGATAATTCAGACACAGGAGAGTCCACAGGAATTATTTTAAGAAAATTATTTTGTTGGCCATGACTAGATTAAAAATTCAATATATATCTTGCTGTACAGATGAGATGATAGAATTCTTTCTCTCTTATACCAAAAAGAAAGGACAAATTCTGTCAATTAGACAATAAAAGAAAATACAGAAGCTAAATGAAAATGACACCACATAAAACTGCATAGGTAATCGTCAATTCATTAAGTGTGGCTGTGATCAAGACAAGCACATGCACACTCATTCCCTGAGACAAATATTGCTGGAGAAATTCAGGTTAAAACCAATTTGACCTCCACTGGTATTCAAATACTGACACACTAAGGCTGAAGCTGTATCAGAAAAAGCAAGTACATCAAACACACAAATGTGGTTTGCAAACTTCTATTTGCTGCCTTCAGTGCTAAAGAAGCCTCCAATAGGAAAGGAAGACACGCATTACTTGCAACTTCCCAAGTCAAAACATGAAACTGAACGGGAAAGATTTTTTTTTTTTAACTTAAGGCATTTTTACAAGCCAGGATGGAGATAGTAATTGCAGAAGCTGTATCATCCAGCATAAAGCTGAAATTTCTCATTTATAAACTGTGTAGAGGGCATTTACTTTAACTTCCACTAATAATTGTTTAAAATCAAAGAATTAAAGACATGCTGGCTAATCGATATATAACACCTTTTGGGTAGATATGATGTACTAGCAAAGGCGGCAATAGTAAAGATTCATTTGCACTCAATTTGGGGAAAAAATGCAGTCCTGTCTGCTCGTTACCATTAATACTTGAAAACTAACACTAATTATACCACTTCTAATTTCCAGTTATATAAATGGGTATCTTTAATTTCTGTGCCACCCCGCTATTCTCCAAAGACAATCTGTGAAATTAGTGAATAAAAGTCTGGTTGCTTTAGTAGTTTCTGTATCTTACTGACCTGGACATACGGCCAAAAACTGTGTATCGCAAAAGGGCACATTTATGTTTCTTTCACTAAAGTAGTTGCATAATATTTCACATAATCCCAAAGCTATCATCACCACATAACCCAAACAGCAGCTACCCATAAATAGGAAAACAAATAGGCAGAATAATCTTACTATTCATTCCCGATCCAGTGAGAAAACGTTTTGCAAATTTGAGCATATGCCTTTGAAAAACAGCATTCTGTAGTTCTTTTCACTGCATGGTGACACTATCCCCAATTATACAAAACAGTAAAGAAACCAAGCGTCTGAGTATTTTCTGTAGGCAATTATGTGATAGGATTGGATAGATGGTGAAAGGAGTACAATGGAACAAGTAAACAACCAGATCTTCATTACCAGAGAGGTGCTGAGCACCCGCAGCTCCCTCTAAATTAAATTGGGCAACTCTTTAATATGTCTGCCTTTAATCTTTGCCTAAAAATCTTAAATTCAAATCTATACATTTTCATAAATGAGCATCATAATAAATGCTGTCAAGGTTCCGGTATCTTATTTCAACACAGCAAGGAAGGCCTGGATGAGAGAAACAAGAGTTCATGTAGCTCACGCCTGGAAAATGCATGTTTAGGGGACTCTTGACACACAGCGGATTCTACGCATTTGTAGGGACAAAGGAAGCCCCCAGGTTGGCTTTTCCAATGATTTTTATATAACCCTTGATACCATAATACCTGAAGTTCTCAGTCATTAACAGATTTTATCTCCAAAAACACTCTTTTGAAAAAGGCAGAAATTATTATTTCCATTTGAAGACTAAGGAACTGAAGAACAAGATAGATTGAGAGATTTGCCCAAGGATTTAGGGCAAACCTGCCACAAACTGAAGTGACAGCTTAGAATTCCTGATCTGTGCCTTAAAGAGAAGGCATTTTTGTCCTCTAGAGTTTGGTTAAGAAAGGTCACAATCGTTTCATTTTCTCATTCCGCTGACATACAATGAATGAGCAAGCTTCCCCGTTTGCAGAAGAACCTAGCTATAACTGATTAATTTAAAACCGCTATTTTATTTGATTTCGTGAGCTAACTTTGCCTCTTGTAAAGATCACAGTATGTCCACACTGAGAACAGAACTGCTAAGAAGTTAATGAGAGCAGGTTACTTCGGAGATGCAAAGATAAAATGAGACTTCTAGGGGAAGAGTTTGGGCCATTAATATACATTATGAAGAATTACATTAATTTATTTTGCAAACTAAGTTAAAATAGTTAATAAAATGTTAGAAACGTGTACAAATCTATAATTAGTGAAACTGTGTGACACATAAAATTAAAAACTATGAAGCTTACTTTTCACTCAACATCCTTTGGTTGCTAAGTACTTCTGGAATATTTTTATTCTAAATTTCTACAGAGAGGTAATCTGGAGTTCCTTTCCTTTTTATGAACATGTCATGTGTAAGATTGAGCTAGGATTGTGTTTTACTACTCAACAAAACTGATTTCTTTTTTGTCTTTTATCGGGTAATTACTCCTGTAGATGCAACTGAGAATGAGCATAATATAGGCTGGTGAAACTAGAAGAAATGAGCAATAAATCATGTGACATTGTGTCCAAAACCATTTACCTCTTAATCTTAACTGAATTAATAATATTGCTCTTTGTGGAATTTCATGGACACCTACAGGAACCCATTACTTGTACCTCAATACTTCTGCAGCAGATGCCATATATGGCCCTCCATTTGGCTCAACAGTACGACTACCAATCGCTTAATTACTTCATATTATAGACATTATAGCCACTTGTGGAAACTATAATGAAAGAAATGGTTTCAAATTTCTGGTCTTTTACAGTGCCTGCCTCATGCAGACACTTGGTAGGGCAGAAAGAGCAAATAAATGAAACACAAAGCAAACATACCTCCAGCTCTAAGAACTACAGGTTCTTCAAGTCTGGTGAAGATCAAGGGACACAAAGAGGGGATCTTGATTTCCCTTTACAGTTGCTGGAAGACAATGCAACCACAGTTAAGGAAGCATTTCATACTCAGGCTCTGTTGGTTTCTGCAAGTAAAACTGAAGAATAGAAAACTGACTCTATATAACACTGGGGCACTGACTTTACAGAGTAAACTATGGCTATGTGCTAGACCAGGAGCCAGAGAAATAGTGAGTCAGAAACAAAGCTTGTGAAAGTTATAATGATTTATGACATAAAAGATAGTATAATTAGATCCTATCCCATATGTAGACAATTATTTCAGTAATGGAAGGATATTATATACTAACAGATATTCTTACATATTTTCTGTGAGCTACAAAAATATAAAATCATTACTACAGAAAATTGGTAACTTTGATTCAATAACTGCATCAAAGATTCTAAACAACATTTATTTGAAGAGAGATAGAACAAATTAGTTATTCTTCCTCCTAATGAAAGTTGAGAAAGCGAATGCAAATTAAAGATTAGTTTGCAGTTTGGGGAACTATTTCCTAATAGTCACATAGAAAAATATGAACAATTGAAGTTCTCAGGAAGGCTAAGCACTTTTTTAAGCCAGAGAGGGCCCATCAGAAAAATCCTTTTCTATGAGCTCTGTTCTTCACAGCTACCTGTGGGTCTGATCATGCGTGTCCACCACCCCAAAATTCTACATGGCTGAATTATGCATACGTTACTTTCTCAACTCCCTAGCAAAAACATTGCGAGTGCAATGTAAAAGACTTTAAAAGAGACCAGAAAACACTGATACATTTCTTCTTACATACAGAGACAGCTTATTCATAGTTACTGTCAAGCAAGCCCAGAGGTTGATGACTAAAAAAACCCATAAACAAAATAGAAAACCCAAGCCCTTTCTTTCAAACTGTTTCCTTTCTTCCTCCCACATGTATCCTTCAGCAACCAGCTGGAATAAGCATGCAATGAACACAGTTCACCTTGCTCTATAGTTTTAAGGCTTTAATATATTTAAAACTTTAAAACCACTTTAAATTTTCATGTAAAAGTATAGAAAGAAATCCAAACAATATATGGAAATGCGCAAGCAATCTCAGCTCCACCCAACTGACGGACCAGGTAGAAAAGAATGAAAAATAAAAGGAATACATCTTCAAAAACCAGTTTAATTCTACCAGGGGCTATCAACAATATAATGCAATATAATTGTATAGCTATTGCATGACAGCACTGCATGACAGAATCAACGTTACTGGTGTGTTTAGTTGTGTATTTTCATACTAACGTGTTTGAGCTTCTTTAAAAACTAAATTTAATCTCAGTTTCCTAGTTTTTATAATACTTGTTTTGGGAATAATTACATTTCTGTAGTTACAACTTATTCACTGTATTGCCATAACACTTAGGAGCTATAATCATGGACAAGAACATACTGTGTTAGATGCTGTAAAAACACAAGACAAAACAAAAAAAGATTGCAGTTTAAACACATGATGAGCAGGCAGTAAACAGAGAATGGAGAAGTACATAGAAATAATGAGGCATTAAAAATCAATATGGCAAATGCAAGATTTGGCATGCCAGCTTCCAAATTGAGTTACTGGAGACTCCAAAAAGTATCTTTTCCCACATCTGAGAGGCAGAATGAAAGAAAACATAGAGCTATTTATCCAAAAATTTAACAAGTGGGTGGTGGAAGTTGGTGTCAGGGATTGGTGAGAGTTGTCATCTAAATAATGAATCATAGGTGAGTTAGACGAAGAATGACCTTGAAAGCAAATCAAGTACATTATGTTTGAGTGACAGAGAAGGGAGAGCTAGTGAAGAGACATGGTCAAGATTACTGGCTAGGGAAATGATCTTTGCAGTTGTATTATGGAAAAAAAGATTATTTTTACACTTACACGACTGATGTACACAAAATCCTAACTCAAATTAAATATACCTTTGACAGGGGCACTTTTATTAAAAGTGAGAAGGCACCAGGGACTGCATCAGTGGGCAACGCTCTGACCTCCACTGCTGAGTAACTACTACCACACTGCAGCGCAACACAAGAAGGTAGGAAAGCTGCTTCTGTTCTTGGCCATGACAGTTTGCGGATAGGGACACAGAACTGCTCTGCTTCTATGCCCATTAAATGCCTCTATTAGGGCACTTGGTGAGCTGGCAAAGTAAAGAATTAATTAAGAGAGGAAGAAAGCATTATGGCGGTAGGTAAAGGGCTAGAAATGGTCCCACGCCCTCCAATACTCTCTCTTAAATGGTGGAACATCTGTACATCTGACGATGTCTAGCCCTGTATTTTAACAATACAACAATTAATCTAGACTGGGAAGAGAGAGAATTTTACGGCACAGAAGTGCCCATTCACAATGTGACTGCAAAAAAAAAAGAATTTAGCTCCTCACTCATGTTTTGATCAAACATTCGGGGATTATGTCAGTGGCCTGCTTGGACACCACAGATCACATGCTGTATCGAGCAGCCACAGAAGTAACGCAGATTGCTACTCATGCCAAACCCAACACTGACTGGCACTGGACAATCCCAAAACCGCGACAATTGCCAAATGACATAGTAGTGTATCAAAAATAAAATAAAAAAACCAACCCCACTGTACCACGGGGCACTGCATTTAATAAAAACGCATGATCTTGTGTCAGAACAGGCAACACCAGTTGCGGGGGTGGGGGGAGGCTTACAGGGCACGTGAGGACGAAGGAACTGAGGCAGAAGCCCTGTGCAGGCAGGGCGCGCTCTACGTGTCACGCGTGGCCTCCGCTCTCCTCTGCCAGCCAGCCGCCCCCTCACCGGCCCCGGCCCCGGCCCCGGCCCCGGCCCGCCGCGCCAGGGACGCTCGGTTTTGCACTCGGCTCCAACGGTCGCTCGCGCGCTGACGGGTTGTTTACTTCCTCCGCGGCGCGCGCCCGCTCACCCCTCCCTCCCTGCGCTCCGCCACCGCCCCGCGCGCCCGGCGTCCCCCGCCAAGCTCCCCGCCGGCCAATCGGGGCCGCCCCCGGCCGGTAGCTCTCATCGGACGGGACTTTGCCGCTGATTGGCCACGGGGCCTGCCCATCTCCTCAAGCTCCCGCCTTCCGTTTTACTCGCGCCGCCGAATACACACCGCTCCCCGCCCCCGCCTCCCCTAGCTGTGTGTGTGAGGCGCGGATTGGCTAACGCCCCGGCCGCTCACCCCTTCCCGCCAGTCAGCGTCGGCCCCGCCTCTTTCTCCACTCACCCGTCTCCAGCACAGGAAACACCCCGCTAGATCGTGGCCAACCCGGGGCTGCCGCCGCCTTCCATTGGCCCACTGCGCTGCCCATCCGCCCGGAGCCCCGCCTCCCCCGGACAGCGCGCGCCGAAGCCCGCCTCCCCACCAGCTCCGCCCGCTGATTGGGTCGCTGGGGAAGGGCCGCCGTTCTCTATTCGCTCTCCCACTGCCACTCCGGCGAGCCGCCCGGCCGGCTCCCCGCTGCCCCCCTCGCCCCGCACGCCTCGGCGCCGGGGGCTCCGCCCGCCGCCGGCCGGGGCCCGCCCCCGCCTCCCTCCCGGCGCGCGCCCCCGCCCTCCGCGGGGTCACGTGATGTTTTCGCCGTGGTGCCGCCGAGGCTGCCTGCGTGAGTGCGAGTAGCCGGACGCGGCGCGGCCGGCGGGAGGGCGCGGACGGGGGCGGCGGGTGGGCGCGCAGGCAGGCACCGCCCGGCAGCGCCCGCTCCCCATGCGCGGCCCGCCGCGGGGGGCGCTTCCCCGGTGAGGGCGGATTCCCGCTGCCCGCCCCGTACCCCTTCCCGGCGCTCCGGACCCTGCCTGGCCCCTAAGATGGCGAGTGGGATGAATGGCCCGGGCGGCGGCGGCGGCGGCGGCGCGGCGGCCGGGGGCGGCGAGGAGGAGCCGGGCCCCCGCCACACGGGAGGCGGAGCCGTGCCTCAGCAGGAGCCCGGCGTGCCCGGCGCGGCGGCGGGCGAGGGGGAGCCGGCGGCGGGCGAGGGCGGCCGCTGCCCGTCCCCTCAGCCCCACCACCTGCTGCTGCTGCTGCGGCGCTCGCCCAGCGCCTCGCTCTGCCCGGCGCCGGAGGCCGCCCCCGCGGCGGGCCGCGCCGCCCCCGCGGTGGGCCGCGGCGGGCAGCCCCCCCCGGCGGGCCGCGGCGTCCCCCCGCCCGCCGCCGGGGAGGACGTGAGGAAGTGCGGCTACCTGCGGAAGCAGAAGCACGGGCACAAGCGCTACTTCGTCCTGCGGGCGGAGAGCCACCTGGCCCCCGCCCGGCTGGAGTACTACGACAGCGAGAAGAAGTTCAAGAGCAGCCTGCGGGCGGCGGGGGCCGGCGGGGCGGCCTCCCTCTGCTGCCCCCCGCCCAAGCGGGTCATCCCCCTCTACCAGTGCTTCACCGTCAGCCGGCGGGCGGACGCCAAGCACAAGCACATCATCGCCTTGTACACCAAGGACGAGTACTTCGCCATGCTGGCCGAGAACGAGGCCGAGCAGGAGGCCTGGTACCAGGCGATCAGCGAGCTCATGAGCCAGAGCAAGAGGGGCTTCCTGGAGCAGGAGGACCATGCTGATCAGCAGGTGGACGAGGATGACGAGCACTACGGGGCCGCCCTGAGGCCCGGCACCGTCTTCAAGGAGGTGTGGCAGGTCAATGTTAAGCCTAAAGGGTTGGGACAAACAAAAAACCTTACTGGAGTGTATAGGTTGTGCCTCTCCAGCAAGGCCATCCACCTCGTCAAGCTGAACTCGGAGGTGCCCTCCGTCCACTTGCAGCTAATGAATATTCGCCGCTGCGGACACTCGGAGAACTTCTTCTTCATCGAAGTGGGCAGATCTGCCTCCATTGGACCTGGAGAACTCTGGATGCAAGTGGATGATTCGGTGGTTGCACAGAATATGCACGAGACTTTTCTGGACACCATGAAAGCTCTAAAGGCCTTTGCAGAGTTCAGGCCCCGAAGCAAGAGCCAGTCCTCTGGTGGTGGTAGTGGTACCAATCCTATCTCCTTCATCACCACCAGGAGGCACTTGGGCAACCTGCCCCCCAGCCAGACGGGCTTGCAGAGAAGACCTAGAACTGAGAGTGTTGCCGGAGGGACTCCTCCTACCACCAAAAGCAGCAACTCCTATCGCTTCAGAACATCCAGCGAAGGAGAAGGAACCATGACGAGACCTTTTAGGTCAGTGACTGGGAGTCTGATCCACCTGAATACTGCGAGGATGAATTTGGGCCGGCAAGAAGGGAGCGGAAGGTACGTGAGAGCTGCTTTCAGCTCGTCTTATCACACCAGGTCTGCTTCGCTGCCCGTTTCTCACTTTCCCTCCACTACGAGTCCCATCAGTGTTTCTTCCAGTAGTGGCCATGGCTCTGCTTCGGACATGTTGACCAGGCCTTCTAGCTCATCCGTTTGTGGTTCCCCAAGCGATGGGGGATTTATCTCTTCTGATGAATATGGCTCCAGCCCTGGAGATTTCAGGTACTTTCGGGTGAGGAGTAATACACCGGATTCCCTGGGAAACACACCGCCTATCAGAGAGGAGAACTGTCTGAGTGAGTACATGTCCATGAGTAAGCAACAGGCAGATGATAGCTCAAGAGATGATTATATGGAGGCTGAAAAGTGTTTCAGGAAAAGAACTTACTCTCTAACAAAACCAACTTCTGTAGCAGTGCAGCAGAAGACGACACAAACTACAGCTTCATTAGATGAAGATTCTGCAGGAAATCATGGACGATTACTTTACTCTGAAACACCAAAATTGAAAGATAACCATGAATCGGATTACAATGATGCTAACCTTGATTCTGTATGTAACCAAAGTAGGAGTAAAGCCAGGGATGATGGATACATGCCAATGATGCCAGGAGTTGCATCTTCTCTATCCAGCAACAGCGATTATTTGCCAATGACTCCTAAAGGTATGTCTGTTCCAAAACAGATTAACAATTCATGGTCACCGTCTCAGGTTGACTCCAGAGGATATATGATGATGTTTCCAAAGGCTAGCTCTTCACCTGTACGCAGTCCTTTAACTGGATTTATTTCTAAAGGAAGTAATGAGAAGATGATAAACAATGAGTATATGGATATGTCACCTGGTAATTCAGCTCCAAAGCATCCCAGTGATTCAAATTATATTCACACCGCTTCTGTTTCCAAAGGTTTCAGTTCGTATTTTTCTTTGCCCCGAAGCTTTAAGGCATTATCAGGACAAAACGGTGACCACAGTGAATATGTTCCAATGTCTTCACCTGGAAAACTCTTGTATGGTGGACCAGAAAATGTAAAAGGAGTCGGCAGCGAGGCTCTGGCTAACGGCATCTCTAAATCACCAGTGGTGAAAGGTTCAGATGAAGGACTTGTGCAGAACAGGGCTACTAGGCCCACAAGACTCCCGCTAGGTACAAGAGGGAGCAATACTATCCCAAGAATGTATGATCGTACAGTTCCACCTGAGCCAGCGAGTCCCGGTGAATACATAAATATTGATTTTAATGAAAAGGCGAGTAATACACCGTATTCCTTATCTGCAGAAGGATCGCCATCATCTCTAGGCTCAAGTAGTGACCACAGACAGTCCCCGCTTTCCGATTACATGAGTGTTGACTTGGATGTACAGTCACCGAAAGTAGCGAAGGAACTGTCCAACTCTCTAACAGATATTTCAATTTATGCAAGTTCCAGTATTCCTAGAAACCAACCAAATCCTGACTACGCTAGGCTTTCATTTGGTACTGCTTGTGTTAGCACCGCAAGTAACAGGACTGATGACTACACGGAGATGACATTCAACATGGCAGCAACACCACCTCGGCCATTTGCCGCCGAATCGGACGACGGTGTAAAGATCGATAGCCCTTCTTCCATAGTTAATAGACTGTGCATTGTTGATCGATATGCTGGTAGCGGTAGCTTCTCTGTTCCTAGCTCTGAACCTCCTATGGGACCGAAAGTGATTCGAGCCGATCCTCAAGGCAGGAGGAGACACAGTTCTGAAACGTTCTCTTCTGCTGGGACTGTGACGACCTCCTCCTCTTTCTTTACTGATAGTAGCAAAAGACACAGCTCTGCCTCATTTGACAATGTTTGGTTAAAACCAGATGAAAACATTTCTGATGGTCAGGAAAGCAAAATGTCCAGGGATACCTCAACTGGATTTCAGAATGGCTTAAATTACATCGCTCTGAATTTACGCGATGACCCTATAAGCTGTGAGGCAAGTACTACAGCGCCAACTTGCCATCTCCAAAATGGTACTTCAGGTTTGGACAGTGGAGCTTACGTAAGCATAGATTTCAGCAGATCCGATGGGCTGAAGTGTAACGCTGCGAGAAAAGGTTTGTAACTTTAAAAGCACTTTCCTTTCATGCTCGCTTAACTGTAGGAATTAGGTTCTCTACTTAATACTGAAATGTGGTCTTCAGAGTGGGGTAAATGTTTTTTATAATCTTCTGTATTATTCTAGTACAACCAGTCTCCTCGTAGCACAGCATCCTAACTGCTGAACAAAGATGAAAGGGGACAAGGTCCTTGGCCTAAGGGTTTATATGACTCTTCTAGGCAGTTAGAGGTGTTATCAAACTGGCATCTGCCTTGGTTTTTTAGAAAAGAATTTTGCTAGTATAAACATTAATCGTATATTATATTGTGAATTCTTGTCCTGAGGTAATATAGCTCTTTTTTCCCTTCACTTTTCTTTTCCTCTTCTTCCCTTCTTATAACTAGATGACTCTTCACTTTTTTTTTTTCGTGAACTTGATGTTTTGTAATTTGTGTCATGGATAGGGAGAGCTGAGAATGGCTAAATTGGGTTTAGACATCAAAATTTGGGGCTTAGATCTGTTTCTTTCAATAAATGTAGGTGAAGTGCATGTCTTAGGGTTTTTTATGTGCAAACCTGCTCGCATTTATTTAGTTGAATCTTACGTAAACAGAACTCAGTTTTTTCCCTTGAAGGTTTGGTGTGCTCCTTCTGAGCTCTGGTCTCCAAAGTATCCTTGTATCCTCCAGAGAAGCCATCTCCTGGTGGCTGACGAGGGTGGTGGGGGGCTCCTGCAGCCCATGCTCTCCACATTTCACCACTTAGTAGGGTCCGAGGGCTGAGCTGAGCCGTAACCCTTCCCCTGCTGTACAAGGGATCTGCCTTTGGCGTAGCAGGTGAGGAATGCCTGTGATGGAGGAAGAGCAGGCTCTGAGCCCTGTCTTCCAGGTCTGAAACTTTGGAGAGAAGGTTGCTAGCTTTCAAGTGATCAGTGGTCTGACCAAACTTAAGGTAATGCAGTTTGAGGTGTGCATAAAAAATGAGGGTGTTGGGGGTGTGGAGGAAGAATATGGGAAAGAGGAGGAGCGCTCCTATTCATATGTTAAGCTCTTTGCTCTCACGGTGGGAGCAAAAAATAGCAATTAGCTGTTAGTGGTATTCTGCATGTCCACTGGCTGAACAGCAGTGTTTGTGCAAGCGCTGCATTGCACTGTGACTTTGGAAGTATAATCCTTATTTTGGTGTTAGTGACCCACTGAACTCCTTACAGTAATTCCCCTACCCGGATAGAAAACTGTGTGTGTTGGAAATGATGTTTTCCTCCCTTTGCAAATGTATGTGTAGTCAATAATTGATGAGTACTAAGAGGAAATATTTAATCGCTGTTGGACATTGATATTTGTCTACTTCTCTGTCAACAGAGAAAGCAGTTAAGGGGCAGGCTACTGCTGGCTTTTGCATTTTTAATTACAATCTTAAACACTGAAATGATAGGGGTTTTTTTATCGTTTCACTTTAAAAGTAAGTGTCTGAAGGCAGAAGGTATTGCAGGAGCTTAAAATTGTGTAGCCTTTAATAGTGGAAGGTATAAGCCTGACTCAGCTCGCATGCCATTCGAAGTCTGGCAGCACTGCTTGGGGCTGCTCAGAAATGTGTGGTTTGCCTCAGTGGTTTTTTTCCTCTGCTTTGTTTTGTTGGTTGGAATCAAATTTAGAAGACGTTGAAAGTTGCCAGTCCAAGAAGTGCTTTTTTCCAAAGTTAGTCTTTCAGCACTTCAAAGATTTGTCTGCTAAGTCAAAGGCACACTGATGGCCGTAGCCGACTTGTGTTTGGTTTGGTGTTGTTTTTTTTTTTTGAAAAAAGCACCCCCAAAGACAGCAGAATTCGTACTTGATCTTATTCCCCTCATATGACTAAATCTGTGTTATAAAGTAAAACTTCTTACAAAAAAAGAAGAGAGATGATTTCCTTTCAGCTGTACTGTAACTACTACATTTAAAAATATTTTTCAAGAGATAATGTGTTTAGAAATTGTATTTATGTTAAACATTTTGCTTACTATTGCTACAGCAAAATAGCTACAGCCCTGTGCTTGGGGTTCTTCCCTTGTCTGTTACAAGTTGCGGAGGGGCAAGAGATTTACAGCTGCTGGTTTTTGCCGTGAATTGAAGTTTTCTGGAAATGAAGCATGCACTAAAAGAAACTGTGCATAAAAACATGGGCATTGGCAGGAAATTAAGCAAGAGAGTAGTAAGAGCTTAGGTTGGTGGTTTCTTTCTAGTCCTAAAAAGAAAAACAAAATTATAAAACACTGCTCCAGAACAAGGCCTAACAGTTTTCTATAAAGACAGCATAAAATATTTCTGGTGTATAGTAAGAGGGCAGGTGGCGTGTGGACATTGTTCACTTGTAGGTGGCTCACGGAGGGGTGAACAGATTTCGGAATAGTCCAGGCTAAAAGTAGCTTGCCAAACTTGAATACAGTGTTGTAAATTGGTGGTATGTATCTGTTTCTTAGTAATGACTTAAAATTCTTGATTATAAAGATACCAATTTTCATTCACATACTAAATCTATAGCAAGCATAATTTAGAAGTCTGTATTCTTTAAACAGCTTATCAGTTTCTACTGCAATAAAGCTTTTATTTTAATATTTAAAAAGTTTTTCTGTAATCCAGAAAAACACTTTCACATTCCATTTTGAATAGTGGAAATAAAGCTTCATTCTTAAACCTCTTATATCCTGAAGAGGTGTAGTGTGCCTATGTGTAATTGATATTTTTAATACTTTTGGAGACTTTCAGCAGAACTGCGTGCTGTCTCTTCTTTCCTTCTGCATCCCACTCTTTTGGTCTCTTTGCTTGAAAAAAGCTCTGTGGTTAAATCCATTCTTGAGGAACATATTTAGCAGATGCGTTTACCCTTTACTTCCTAGAAAGGAGCTATCCCATATTTATTAAATTCTATCAGGTAGAGAACTTTATCTCTTCTCCCCAAACTGCAGTTTTACTGGAAGGAAAACAGTTCCCAACTTTGGATTGTTGGCTTTTTTGTTTTGTTTTTGTTTGCTTAAATGGAATATTGTGTTCTGTGACTCAACTGCACTCTCCTAACTGCTGAGGGTGGTAGAGTGATTTCCAATGCATCGCTGCCCCCTCATTGTAATTCCCAAACTACTTCTGGTTCAGGTTCACTGATGTGAATCAAACTTTTTTTTTCCTTCTCCATTCATGACACGGATGGAGGAGGGGGAGGGCACTAACTTGAAATGGTAAATAGGCCTGACTAGTTTTTAACTTTTATTTTAGGTTTAGGCAAAATGGAGCTCAGGTTTTAATGATGATGATAAAAAGAATGTAAGGTTCTGATTTCTAATGCTTGAAGTTTAAGGAGATCATTAGCAAAACAGTTTCATCATGAAATTGTTACACAATATTGAAGCAAGCGGTTTGCAGTTTTGATTACATGAATCTGAGTCATGAAATTTTGTGCTAGGAGTACAGAACACTAAAGCTACTTCAAACAGGGCTTAGCTAATGTATACCTTGTTATTGGGCCTTGTAGAAACTGAGGAGGATAATGAGAATGGGGCGGTAATAAACTGCATAATGGGTCCTGTATAATACAAGTTTCTTCAGACTTAATTAGAAATATTAAACCTGCAAAGATACCCTGGACTCCAAAACCAAAACAGACTGTTCAGAGTAAAAGTAATGTTCAGCTTAATATCAACCCACCTATTTTACACCCACTCTTTAATCTTATCTCTACCTGGTATTCTAACACTATGCTAAGATACTATTTCAGAACTTCTCTCAAGTGCAGGATTATAATTTAAATGGTCCTCACCTTTTTAATCTCCTCCTGTGCTAGACTGGGCGAGAGCATTGTGTACACTGTGGGGAGCTGGGAGGAAGGAAAACAAGTACAGCTGTAAAGCAGAACTTGTGTTCCAAATTGTCCAGATCCTTTATGGTAACTTGCATACTTCAAATGCAAAATCTTGAAGCATATAATGAACAATGTACACTTTGAGAAATTCAGAAGCTGGAAGTTTTAGTTATTACTAATATAGTAAATTACAGTTTACGGGATACCAGGCAAATAACTGCCCCTTTTGGGTTTCAAACTAGCGGTTTTTAAAAGTTTGCTTCAAACTGAGGCTCTTTTGTATCGGCAGAATACTTAAAGCACAGACCCATTTAAAAATAACTTGACGAACCCTACTGAAGCACATCCGAACGCTGCTATGAATCCTACATCTTTGAAGTAAGGCCGGGATAATAATTCTTTAAAAACAAACAAACAAACAAAAAAACCCAAAAACCCCAAACCATTTTTATCTTGCTGTAACAGATGCCACTTTAACAGTCTTGAGTGACTTACAGCTATGCTTAAAAATACCCAGGGTAACTTTCTCAAGTGGTATATAAGCTGCTGAAGGCAGAACAGATTTTTGCCGTGCAGCGTGGGAGTGAGCTAATTATGACATATTTGACCAAGAATCAGTTCGGTTTTACTTGTGCTTGGGTGAGAAAATCTGAGACAAGAATGTTCTTCTGCCATTGAGAGAGAACGTTTACTTGTAGTCGGTGTTGAAATACTTTTGGAAATCAGCTTTCCAGACTCTAAATCCATAGTTGCAGCTGATGGTCATCTGTATCTTTTTTGGAAGTCTAAAACTTTCTGTTTGTAGCTGCCTTGTAGGTTAAAGCGCTGGTGCAGGGCGTGGGGAGTAATCCCATACTGATTCAAACTGCTTTTTTTTTTTTTTGTCTTTTGGTGAAATCTTAAATGCATTATTACCCTTTTAGTTTTCCCTCTAAAACTTCACATTTTCCCCTCCTCCTCTAATGTCTGAGGGCCCCTTGTTCCCCCGTGGCGTGGGGTGGCAGGTGGGAGCGCAGGAGCGCTTGCTCCATCCTCCCAGCGGCTGTATTCCAGCCCAGCATTACTGGGGTGCTTTGTCACTGGGTATTTCTTAAGGGTTTTTTGTATGTCCAGCAGCATGTTAGCAGTAGGTAGAGTTTGGGTTTGTTTTTTTCTCTGCATATGCTCTTTTTTTATGAAAGGATCTTTAATAAGTTTTCTTCATATTGATTGCTGGGGGGAGGGTTCATACCTTGAGGTTTTGGATGGTACTAAAAAGAGCTTATAGTAGTGTGTCTTGGTGTGTGTTTGCGTGCTCTGTTTGTGGATCTGTGGTGCTCCCAAAAACATGCTGAATGGTGTCCAGTATGTTGATTGCGCAAACAAGTTTGGTTTTCTGATCTGAAGCAGGAAACAAACTCTACAATTTTATTTTAAGTACTGATGTGATCAAATGTGGCATTCTTCAACCCAAAGGAAAATGGAGTGATAAAACTGAAAGGCAGGTGAGAGAGAGTCAGGCTTTCTGGAGCCTGGGGATGTATTACTGCTGTTTTGTCCTAAAAATGTAGCATTATCTTATGACTCACCCTTAAATGGTACGTAATGACTTGGCTGGAGAGCTGTCCTGTGGCCCACCCTGCAAATTTGCTGTTTGACTTTTTTTCACGTTTAACTTTTGCGTATTAACAACAATCCAATGATCAAGTTGCACTGTTGTCTTGCAGGTTGAAGCAATGACTAGGGGAAAAGGAAAAAGTGTGTTCTAGTTTTAATCAAGCCCTGCATCTCCGTAAAGGTCACTCAGCTTAGGGACGGTTACGATTTAGTTGAGAACCTTGATCAACAGGGATTTGTGACATACTTGAGGGCAGTGGGAAGACAAAGGTAAATTAGCCTGACTCATCAAAGGCATTTCAGAAGTGTTGCTGAGTATCTTATCTAAGTGATCTTGAACATATAAGTGTTTGGATTTGTGGAGATTTTGCTTCAGGTGTAGCATTACCCCAAGAGCAGCAGCGTAATAGACTGTTAGCAAGAATTTTCTGTCCTGGTTAAGTCTTGAGCTGTATCTTAAGGGGCAAAGGCTGCTTATTGCAAAACATTATTTTTCTGTTAATTTAGCTATATGGTTGGATGCTAACAATTTGGACTGCTTGTGTGTGTGTATACGTGTGTTGTGTGCCAGTGATTTGTGGGTTAAGTGTAAGGTCTAATCATTTTTAATCTTCCGAGAAGAAAGGGTTTTTGAAAGAGATGGCCTATGCTGAAATTAATTTAGTTAAGATTTGGCTATAATTCCAAGGTGATGATACAATTTAATGTGACTCACTTTTAAATTACGACTAGAAGGTGACTAGTGCTTGTGTTCACTGTATAGCGCATGTACCTTATGGACTTTATAAATATAAAATTGAATTATTATTTAGCGCATAAAATAGTAAGAATAGTGTTTCCTTTTTGCTAGGGCATGAAAGGCTCATAAATATGCTACCTACTTGGAGAAAGTTTTCCCTTTTAGTAGAACAGGGTTTTGTGGAATGACTGAGGATATCAAAATGTTTTTTTTCTTTTTCTGAAAATCATGGGAAATAATACCAAAAAGCGTGCAAGAAACCTGGTAAAATTTGCTTCTAAATTTATTGGGGCACTAATGAATGATATCCTCTTTCCACAGGGAATAGTGCAGTTCTCTTCCCATACTCATGCCAAACCAGCTTGCTTTATTGTTTACGGCTCTTGCTGAAGAGCTGAATTTGCAGTATAACTTTTTTGGATGCTGGATAGCCTGAGCCTGAATTATTTTTTGGGAACTAATGCTTCTTTTCACACAGGTCTCTTTAGCTACCAGGAGTTTGGAGAGTTCTTAGTGACAGCGAAGCAGATGCATCATTAGATAAATGAGAACTTATTGCATACCAGACCAAGAAAAACTATTAATGTGAGCCATGTGATACCTTATTTGTATGAAAACCCTGTTTAAGCTATTGACAGGCGTTGGCGTTTCTGCAACTTTTGTGGCACCTTATCGACAGTTGAGCTGAAATTGCCAAGACAAACCAGCAAATGGTACAAAAAGGCTTCTCCTCGGGTCTGGGCACCTTTAGTTTCCTGGTCTAAGTAACCGGAGCCTGTTTGCAGGTTGGCTGCGGGCGTTCTTCAGCACAAGTTGGATGCAGGTAAAACTTCTGTCAGTGCAGGTGAAGGAACGTGCTTTAAGTTCTGTAAGTCTAAACTAATTAAGTTTCTTGAGTCTAAACCAATATGGGTTGGGGGGCCAAAATGATACTGTTTGCTGTATGGAATATTTTAAGTTAGTCAGTTAAACAAATTTGTAAGCTGTTTGAGTTTTCAGTAGTAACATCCACCGTTGAGTTCAAACTTTCAGAATATTTGCTTTTTGTTATGTGAGACACTTTGGAAGGTATTTGCCGTCTATATTTAATTCTGTGCTCGTTTTTCGGGGTGGGGTGGGTGGGTTTTTTGTTCGTTTGTTTTTAGAACAAGATGTTTTTAAATTGCAGATTGTGGTGAACAGGAAATCAGTTAAAAATGAGTTGAAAAAATCAAAAGATTTGGTCTTGAGGTCATTCAGACAATATTACGACAGCGAGTCTGTTAATGAAAGCTTGTAGCTGCAGACGCGATCTCTGCTCGTTGTAGAACCTGAACGGGTAGGCAGGATGGAGGTCCCCCTACGTGCCGCAGATGTAAATGTGTTGGTCCCCGTCCTAAGGAGCTTACAATTTAGAAGATGAAACTAAAGAGATGGATGAAACTTAATGTGCTGGGGTGGAGAGTAAGATAAAGATCAAGGCTGCTACCATTGGCAGAACAAAGATAAGAGTCAGCCTTGCAGAGAGATAAAAGGCTGCCTGAGAGCGGTTGCGAGAGAGGAAGCTGGTAGAGGCACTTGGAAGGGTATGCACACGGCAGGGAGCGATGGAAGGTAGCAAGCTATAAATACAGTGGTTGTAATGGTTTAAATGACTTGAAAAGGATGAGGTAAATGTCAGAACATTGGCCAGGATATTAATCTTGGTAAGAGGAATGTGGGCCAACATGTATCTCCGAGTTAGGAGCATGTCCCAATGTTTACTTCTCCCTTTTAGATGTGGAATGTGATGATTTTTTTCCCCTCTTTTTTCCTTTCTCCTTTCTGTAAGCTAGTTTTCCAGCAGCCATGTGACTGATAGATTTGGTGCAAGCAGGGGTGCAGGAATGTGTACCGGAGCACAGGATCACCCAGTGCAGCATCCCTGGACAGTTAACGTCGCATGGACCTGTGTCCTCTGTTCTTTGTGAGACTTTGCTCCAGAAGCAGTTAGGGTGATGGAGCTGCCTTGGCATTGCTACTGGTTCCTTCTTGGTTTTGCAGGGGCTTTTTAGGTGGCATCTCTGGGATTCAGGCAACCTTCTAGCATTGGGGAGGAGGCAGCAGAGTGGCTTGGGAGATATATTCACCTTTAGGATTTGTAACCAGTGTGTCAGAGCTTTTGGAGTCCAACTCTGAACTGGGAGGTCTGGATGGCACCTGCTCATCGCTGCTGTGGTGCTTTCAGCTGCTTGAGAGTAGCCTGTGGAAGCTGGAGAGCAAAACGATAGCTTTGACAGGAGAAAGTTATTTTATTTCTGTGTCGGTAGATAGGTTGAATGGACACTGTAGTGGTTGTGGGTGAGTCTGGAAATGGTGGCAGCAATGAGGCTTGATTCACTGTTGAGGGTTTAAGTGATTGAAATATTAATGTTGACATGTTCCACAAGGTAAACACTAAACAAGAGTTGCACACAGTTGATTAAAAATTGCCTGTGTGTAGACACAGTTTAACTCTGTCCTTTGTGAGCTCCTGAACTGCTCCGGGAAGCTGAAGGCCCTGTCCCTGGCTCTTGTGCAGGTGCTGTGGTTTGAGAAGACCTTGCTTCACACATGCCATGCGATCTGAACCTTTCTTCTTCCTCCCCTGCAAAAGCCAGGGTTCTGGGTATCCTAATGTTAATGCAGACTCAGTGATGTGATAATTAGAAAATGTAGAAAATTGATGTGTGCCACTGCTCTGTGTGGCTGATAGCAAAGATTTTTTTTTTTTTTTTGGTACTGGCACGCATGGGCAGAAGGTATGGCTGAGGAGGGTGTAACTGTTCGGGTATGTGGCCATGTAGTAACTTTTTGCTTTTGACAGGCATTTATGGCAGTAGAGGTGAAAGAAAAAGGCAGTGCTGAATGCTTTCAAACATCAGTGGCTAAAGTGGTTGGGAAGAGCAAAGGGATGAATAGGAACAGGTGAAACTTTCTGTAGAAAGGAAATATCAGGAAAGGTGATTTGAAGGGTGGGGAGCCGTTTCATTAGTCATGAGTGACACTGTCCTTTCTCTTAGCTGTGTTCATAAGAGTAGTTTTGCTCACTGAAACTGAAGACCTGTGCCTGCAAGCAGACACCACCCAGCAGAGGAAGAGCAGGGCAGGCGTATATAATACTTCCCCACAAACATACACCCAGCCTCTGATTTTTTTTTTCCTTTTTTTTCAGCTTGGGGGACTTCCTGAGCCTGATGTAGTTTGTCTTTTATAATCCTTTATGGATCTTTAATCCAAGTACTTTTCCAATCTCTCTTTGATCCTGTGTAAACTCCTTGTACCCACAGCAGCTTGCGGTCAGGGCCAGTGCACGCTGCGTGCAGACCTCTCGCTGTCTATTTTGGACCTTGCTCCATACCGGCTTTGTTTGGCAGCCCCTAGTTAGTGTATGGGAGGAGATAACAAACCCTATCTTTTCTCTCCATGCCACTTAGGATTGTGTAGATGCTCTATCCTCCTCTGCCATACACTTAGCCAGCGTGCTGTCAGCAGCTTCCTGTACCGCACACAGCAGGGACCTGCAGTATAATTTTTTTTTTTTAATTTCCTGATAGGTCCTAATGCTTCTCTACAGGCTGAAGGGTCCTTGTTACCTGGCTGTTCTCACTGGGAAGCTGTTTCACACCTTTCATGAGCTTCTCCGCACTACTCTCAAACTCTTCCAGTTATTCCAAGTCCTTTTTGAATGAGGGAACCAGAGCTGTGCGTGCTGTTCGGCGCCGGTATTTGACGTGGCCGTTTTCTTTCCTATTTGTTTCCTAACAGTTCTAAAAGTCCTGTTTGCGGCAAGAGCACAGGCAGGAAATATATTCCTCCCTAGTGGCACTTCAGGGCTCCTAACCTTTGTCACGAGAGCAGAGTGAACTGTGGCAGGTGGTATTGTCAGAAGCCGCACAAACAAGATTATATTTTTTGGCTAAAATTTACCAATGTTTTCTGCAGTTTGGGAGGTCAGTCGTGGTATCTTACACATTTGCCATGAGAGTGCTTTTGAAAAAGCAGAACTTTTTTTTTATTCTTCTGCAACATGAAAATCTGAAATTTTGAACTTCTATGTGTTTTTAAGTGGAAGAGAAGTTAATTTTTAGTATTGTCTCGCTATATTGTAATAGAAGGTTAGTTTAGCAAACAAACAACAAAACAAACAACCAAAAAACCAAACCCCCCAAAACCCCAACAGCTTCGTGTCAAGCTGTCCGGTGCAATTTGAATTGGTGTTAGGGCCCTGCCAAAACTGCGTGCAAGTTTCCTAGTTCTAGGAATAGTATCAGTAAGAGATGAGATTAGGGAGTGTGCATAAGGCCTTCCTAGAAACAACACTACTGTTTATTAGAACAGAAAAAGAAGCCACTGTTGCAAACGATAAGGCATTTCTGCAAAGTGAATAAAAATTATCTTAAAGCATGGGAGAGGTTTTTTAGCTCGTGAAATTGCTAAGCTCTAATAATAGTGGAACCACATTTTGAATGAACAATTGTGGATAAAGATTATTTGTAAGAGTAACTTTGTCTTCTAAATTTTAGAAATTCAGCTTGAGGAGGAATCTAATTTACTGGGATGTGTTGTTACCAGTCGTTGTGTTTAAATAGTTTATCCAGTGAAAAGTGGGTCATGTAACAGGTTTTTTGAAACAAATTTTACTTTTTTTTTGCTTGTGGAAAGTCGGTAAAATTGTAGGTACAAAATACATTCATTAGCTCAATTCCAGCATCGTTAGTTTGTTGTTGAACGAAGAAAGTACTTGAAATATGTGCTTAATGGTAAGCACGTAGTTTAAGACATTTCCCAAATAAGGATGTCTTTCTGTGTCAGGACCTTGTTTGGATTACCCAGGTACAGTAACTGCCTGTGCAATGGCCACAGTAAATGTGTCAGTTTTCTGATTTGTATTTGTAGACTTGGTGTCTGCGTGAGCAAATTAAGAAGGAATTCTGCTTTTCTCAAGTAACGCCGCTTGCCTCTAGCAAGGTCTAAAGCTATGCCATTAAAATAAGAACTCGAAGAAATAGGACAATGACATAGGATAGTAACTATGTATTTGGTAAGATTTGGGGCAAAAAAATCTCTCACTAATTTGTGAAGAATTTGGGCAAATTACCTGCCTCCCCCCGACCTGCATGCCATATGGAGGGCTTGAAATGCAATACATTGCAGTCCTCCTGCCCTGTCCCGGTGGCGTGAACAAAATGCCTTTGGACGCGCACGTTGTGTCCTGAGGTTGTGCTGGGATTTGGGGCTTTCCTGAACAACAGGAATATTGTGTGGCCATGTGCGCAAGAACGTCTAGGGCTGTTCTGCTGCTTTTGATCTGCCTAAGTCAGATTAATTCCGATTTCCCCTGAACCTGAAGTTCAGGAAATGGAGAACTTCAGTAGTGTTCTCCAGAAAGCATTAAGCTGTCTTAGTCTTTGACATGGAGATTTTAATCATTTAATTATCTTAAATTAATATCTTCTGTAAGCAAAGCTTTTATCCTTTTAGGAATCAGTTGGAGAATTATGTCAGTAAAAGCCTTTCCTGTAAAAACAGATATTACTTAGGATGGATTTCTTTGGCAGAATTAGGATATGTCTGCTGTGTTCTTAAAACCTCTTGGTTTGTTTCAAAGTGGCCTGACTTGTATGACCTTAATAATTCAGATGCAGGAAATGAAGTGTAAATTGGATATATTCTCATCTGATACATTTTCAAATGGAACATGCTGAGTTTGCAATCTAAGGAATTAAGACTAATCTAATCCTTTGCCCCTAATTTTTATAAAACTATAGATTATTTTTGCACAGAAAACTTGCAGAGCGCTTTCTCAATGTGTTCCATAACTTTAAATAAAATATTTTTGAGCAATGGCATACTGCCATCCTATTTTAAATATTTGCCCTCTTAGTTTCTCTTCTGCCCTTGTGATCCTTTTCCTCTGATTGTTTGTTCCTCAGAAAGATCGGGACAGCTGTGTGTAGTCTCATCTTAAACTGATGAATGTAAATAGAATTGTGTAATGAAGAGAACATTGTTTTCATTTTCTAAACTTTGCTTATGTATTTTGAGAGGTGATCTGTGAAAATGTTTGGATGCTTTCTGTACTTGTTTTCCACATTAAATGTTCATAGGAAGTTGAATTTGTATTGTTCTCCATATTCTGAAGCAATAGAGCTCAATTTTGAGTAAAGGCTGAAGCTTTTGTGTAGAATCTGTTAACGGAGCTGAAGTTTGTCTAAACAGAAAAGCCCAGTGTAGGGTGCTCTGAAAACTGCTTAGAATAGTGTATTTCTAGGCTGCTTCAAAAGTGCAGAGAGTTTTCTGAGTTCAGGTTTTTGCTGCTTGTTTTGTCGTAATGATCAGTTGTCAGTTTTTTTTTTTTTTTGTAGACTGAGCAGATTTTCTTGGAAGAGCTCGTGACAATCCAGGAACAGCAGTGTGTTTACACTGCAAGTGAAAGTTGTCTTCAAACTTGTCACGTCTGATCTGGCCACTGAGTTTTATTCGGTGGCATTTATGTTTTGAGAACTCCAAGGCACTGATGGGCTGCTCTGTGAGCATTGTTGCTCTCTTCCCAGCTAGTTCACATCTCGTAATTTGTTTTCCTTTTAGAAGCGTTGTTTCATCCATTTCTCTGACAACTTCCTCTACTGTTCCATCAGTGTTGAGTCAAATACATTTATATGGTATCTGTAATCTGGTTTTTATTGTTGATCAGCAATTCTCGTATTTGTACTGTTAACATAGAAATCTTACATTATGAAGACTGAAATAAGACCATCCAGTTTCACAGAAGCTGTGTTGGTTTTTTTGAGCAGCTCATGTCCTCCACTAGTTTACCTTCACCTACCGACTAGTCAAAAGGCAGAAGAAGATCAGGTGCGGGAGAGAAGAGCCACCACGGAGCTTAATGCGCGAGCACTCCTGCAACCTCGCTAAATAAACCCACGTCACTTCCTAAGGATCCTTCTGGCAAGGAACCACAGAGGTGGAAATCCACAGATTAGCTCCGGGTATCAGTAGCACAACAGACATCGGCCTTGTTTTCACTTACATTAAACCCATTTTACACCTCTTTGACTAATAACTTTGCTCGTGGTGTATGTGCACGTGCGGTGCTTTCACACAGCTGGGTTCGGGTGCCTCTGTGTCGACAGAACTGGTGCTCTGTTGAGACCGAGGTTCCTGCTGGCTCCCTGCAGGCAGCTGTAGCACTAAAATGCGAGACGCGGTTAGGCGGGTGGTTCAGCGCAGATCTTCCTGGGAGGATGTGGTGGGGGAAGCTACATCAGCTGGAGCTCCTACAACTTCACGGTTCAGAAATCGGTGTCAGGGCTTGTTTCTGCGACTGTCCCTGGCTCTGCTGGAGACCCCGCTCACCCCTGGACGCAGACGCCCCTGGTCGTGACGTGGGATTTCTGTGATGCCTGGAGGTTGGCGGTGGGTGGCCTGTGGGCCTTTCTGGCTGTGGTCCTGCTGTGGTGGGGAACGGGCTCCTGAGTGCCACCCTCACGAATGGTGGTGACTGCAGACACTTTGCGGGAGGGAGCTTGCAAGACTTCAGTCGCGTCTTAGATTTCAGAGGGAATTTTTTTTTTTACGTGGTCAAGTTTCATGAGATTCTTTTTGCCTTTTCTATCTGATACTGATAGATGCGTTCACACACACACATATATATATATATCAATTTATATCTGTATCTATATAAATATGCTTGATGCTCTTATCCCAAAAAAGAGCTGATGAGTCAGGGCATCAGCCAGCTGTACTGCTCCAACTGCGATACTGACATTTCAGCTTTAACAAGGGGATTAGAGAAGTGGTGACAACCAGTAACTCCGTGTCTGAAAGACTCAAGGCTATATGAGACTGTTACCAGCTTGTAGGTAATGTTTATGTGAAATTCCCTCATGTTTATTTACAGTTCCCACAATTCTATTTTAGCTTAAAAATGAAGAGGAAAAGTGCTGAAGTATAGTTTATAATCATGGGGAGAAGGGGGGGACAAGTTAATGAGATCTTGTTTGACAAGCACAGAGTTTCGGGAAGGGGGGGACACTGCAGGGAGGTCCCGAGCTTGCCTTTACGCTGGTGTAAAACTCTGTTTGAGCCAGGACATGTAGGGAGTTCATAAGCTGTAGTGAAGCTTAGTTGAGGATACTTTTTTCTGGTTTCTTATGAATTAATCTGTGTTAGACTGGGCTCTGATCAGAGTTACCTGATTTAGAATTGGTTATCATGCTGCCTTCTGAGTTATGCCAGGCTTGTTCAGAGAAGCTTAGGAGTTAAGCAGGGTTTTTTTTTTTTTTGCTCTTGAGCTCTTCCCCTTCAAGTATCTTAAATGTAATTTGGTGTCAGTTTATGAAAGTTTTCAAAAACTTTTAGGTATAAATACTGAGTTCTGCCACATGGGATTGATTCAAACAACTGGGCCTTTGCTCTTCAAAATGTTTTGGGGATATGCTTGAAGAGATTAGAATAACTTGTCAAACGGCTTTCAGGTGTGCCTTGTGTGTTAGGCGTGGAGGAAAAATGTCCTGACAAAAGCAGAGACAGTTTTTGAAGTTCCTTTTATGTAAGTTTATAGGTCCACAGCAAGGAAAGGGTGGGGGGATGCTGGTACGTGTTAATTTTTACTGAATATAAGTTTAATATAGAAGCTTTAACTGTTTTAATGTTTGACTTGCATGCATCGTTGAGGTGTGATTCATTGCCAGCTGTGGTGCATATTTTCATCCTTTAGTCCTACAACAAAATAATATTTTTCTGAAGAGGAAAACTATTTAAAAAATGATAGCTTCACTTGGCTTTTGTGAAAACAAAGCCATCAGTAACCACATCACGCTCTGTGTGTAACAAGCAATAGCTTTTCGTAGTGGTCTTATGATCCCTGTGAAATAATACAAATGGAGATTCTTGAGTTGCGGGTGTATTTTGGCTGTTTCTTCCTTGAATTGTGGAAAACCAAGTTACTGTATTTTTGAAATCACTACGTATTTGAAAAATGAAACTCAGCAACTCAGACCTTGGTGTGGGTTGTGTAGGGATAAAAGGGAGTTTTCTCTGAAGTCGAAGGCCCCCTCTACTTCTGCACTGCATCCAGCCCTGCCACGGTCTTTGCTTCTCTGTCTCTCGAGCAGCGGGCAGCCTTTGCCGAGAGCTGGGGCTGTCCCAGCGGCAGTGGTAAGGGCAGGGCTGCTCAGCGCAGCTCATCTGAGCTTTGTTCTTTTTTTCTTGTCTTTTTTCCTCTCTTTTTCTTTTGAAGGGACAGTATTTTTAGCTGGACGGAAATCAGAACTTCTTTTACTTAGGGTGGAGTTTGTGTGTGCATACTTTATGATTGGTTATGTAAGTAAACATACAGGTTTGCATTATTATACATAATGCTTGCTTGTTCTTTAGATGGTCACATTTTCTTCAGCATGTTCCTGTGGTAGAGGCAGTGAAGCCCTATGCTTTCTTTAGCAATGAGATTTAACTGATTTCCTTGTGACCCTGCAGAAGAGCATGGGCAGGATTAAGCTCTGAAAGCCCTTCTTCCGTTCCAGCGGGCCGTGCTGCCACCGCTGTGCTTCGTAGTGAAGTATTCCCCGTATTGCGGTTCTTCTCAACGGCAGCGAGCTCTCCCAGAGCAGTGAGAGAGCTTGTACTGTGTGGCTTCGAGGGGAAAAAGTAGACTACATTTCTGTATTTGATGTTTTCTGAAGGCTAAATCTCCTATGCTAGCTGCTGTTTCTCAATGAGAGCAACCTGCTGTTTCCTCCTTCCCTGTGATGCCAGGAAGCAGATCCCGCAGACACGTACCTCAAACCTTGAAGAGAAGGTGACCAAAGCCACCTGACTGGCAGAGGACAGTGCCCTCAGTCCTGGCGAGAGGACAGACGCGTTGGAAGAGGACAGTCTGTCAGGACTGGGAGACGGTGTAACCCAGTGATTTGGCTGATGGTACCCCTCCAGACTGCAAATTAGCGTTCACACTGGCTCTGTTGGGAGTGGAAGGGGTTTTGTAGTGAGCTGAAAAGTGACTTTTTGTATGTTGCTCAGTTTGAGTTCACACCGCTGCAGAAAGCGTTTGCATCCCCTTCGTTAGATTTTTCCGTGTCAGGAACCTTTTGAGTGACTCTCACCTTGGCATGTGCACGGTTAATTGCAGAGCTGGCGTTCTGCTTTGAGGTCATCCTCTCTCCTATTTCCATTTCTGCCTTGTCACCCGACCGTATCTTCCTGTAATACAAGATTACATTTTTTTCCCCTGATTTTACCGAGCACTTTGTATTTTGCCTTTTCCAGTCAGTTTGAAGCCACTGGTTTTGGCTGACGGCAGAAAAGCTTGCTGTCTGCCATAGCGATGGGCTTTTGTACTGTGTGTTGCCTTTTAGTGAGACTTTCTTGAAGAAGGGAAAACTATACTCTGAGGTGTTTCTTACCATAACTAAATTAAGGTTTTTCCTGAAAAGTTGAGGACAGGGCACGCGGCTGTCATGACTTGCCACTCCTTGTTTGGAGCTGGAGTTGCAGGGAGTGTTTATATTGCAGTTCTGTACCTGCTGTGAATGGGAGTGTTCGCCACAACCTTAATTACACCTGGGTGAACAGAACTGCTCTACATTCATCCTGTGCTGCGTGCTTAGTAATAGCCTCTGCGATGCGCGTCGCCTTGCGAGGATCGAGATCTCGTTAAATGAAATATTGATAGTGAAATAGGTGATGGGTAGCTGTAAGCTTTGGTCCCTCCCACGGCGCGTGGGCTAGCAGTACGGTGCTGGCTGCAGTCCGAGCTCCTGTCCAGCGTACACGTGTCAGCTCTGTGGTTGCTGCGGCTCTTCGGTGCTTGCTTCAGACTTCATAGTTCTTCCGACGGCTCGGGATTTCTGAGCGTGGTATCAGCTGGTAGTGCCCCCTCCCTCTGTGAGGGACCCGTGTCCTGCATTCAGCGGCTGTCACTTCTGCAATGGATAAGCTCCATGTATTCTCCTCACTAGAAAACATTTTTTTCCAATACAACTTGCATTTAAAATGTCACTGACTTTTTTTCCCCCCCTTCCTTTCTAGACTGACTGTATTGCCATGGAAACCATTGTTGGAAGAGAAGACTTTTCTGCTGGTAACTCCAGAAACTGTGTGGTGCTTTTGGAAGCAAAGCTCAGCTCCAGCCGGCTACTTTCATTTCCACCAGCACGGACATAGACACACATCCTTTTAATTAATTTTTTCATAGACATCAGCTCTCTACAGTTGAATTAATTTGAATTGAGATTTTTTTCATAGCTGTGCTTTGGTGATGGAATTTGGTCTTTCATGTCATATCTATTTGGGAGGCAGCGTGAATGCCAATAGGAGATCCCTGTATGCCCCTTTCTTCCTCCTGCCTCTCCCATTAATTTTTTTTTTATTTATATTCTGAGAAGTCAAAGCTGGTTTCTGATTGTCTGTTTAACATGGGTTTTGCTTCTCTGGTACATTAACAAGTGGTTAGTTTAAAACATCTATTGTTTAGAAGTACTTTGGCAGTTCAGGATTTTTCAGGTGGCTGGGCGGAAGGAGGGAGGGAGAGGGAGGTGCACATTAGCTTGAGGGGAGAACCCGTGGGACTGAACTGGTCTGAGGAGGAGAGACCTCTTCTGCCTTTTTTTTCTTTTTAAGGTTTTGCTTTTATGGTACAAGAGGTATTTCTTGATCATAGGCTAGAATATTTTAAATCAAATATCTGTCAGAGCTTAAACTGAATTTTTTTTTTTTTGCTCAGAATTTTGGTATGTACAAAGTAGGATTAATGGGCTGGTTGTCTTGTAGATTGTTTTTGTTCTTACCCTCAAGATACTTGTTTATAAATACGAATTGTGTAAAATGAGGTTTTTGTTCATGCATTCAAATGGAGAAGCGCAGAGTCGTATCCAGCATTTGTGACTTCTGCATTATATTTGTCAGCTGTAGCTTTTTAAAGGGAAACCACCCTAATTGATCTTACTTTCAACCAAAGCCCCATTTTTAATTTGGGACTATTTTTGTTCGTTCTTCCTGGCATAATGGGGAAAAAAGTAAAATGTTGGCTCATAAATTGTCTTTATCCCACTTACAGAAATGCGAACAATGACTATTTGACGTTTTTAAAATAAGCCCTGATTTTTCTGCAATTTAAGTGCTTCACTCTTGTACTGAATTTTTTTTTTGGTTGAAATGAATTTAGGTTTTTAACACTGCTATGAACTTAAAGAGCATGACACTAGTCGTTGGTACATGCAATGTATAATAAAAGGCACTGACGATTAATAAAGGGTTTAGAAGTGGTACACAAATCCTCATGCTGTACTGCACCACACAGCTGGTAATCCTCTACATTGTATATTGTACAACTGATTTGTCAGGCTGCCTCACCTCTAACATACAACCTTTAAATTGCTAGTACAGTTTGTATAACAAATTAGACACTGTCAACTTTGTTCGGTGATGTGTACCCAAATCTATTTTTGAGTAGTATTAAAATGTACATGTCACTGAAATATGAAGACACTTTTTTTTTTTTGGAAACATGGTACCAATCAGTTTACGCAGTGTCTAGTGACAGGAAAAACTGTTGCTACGAGGTTTAAAAGCACAGATCTGTTTCTGATTCTGGAAGAGAAGCTTAAGTTGGTACAGTTACTTGTTGCTGCTAAACATACACTAATTAAAAATACGACCACTCTTACAGACCATGATACTGTCTTGCCATATAGCTTTTGTTTGGTCCCGTAAATTAATAATGCAATATGTAGACAGCTTTTTATAAAGCTTTACATCTTTTCTAAGAAATCAAAATTTGGATGAAGATAGTTCTAAACATTTAATGTGAAAGGAAAAGGTTGTTTTGAAGAAATTTGTTACATACTTATTTCCTATTAGATCCCTGAGGCTGCCATTGTACAATATACAGCACTGATTTAATAAATGCTGAATAAATAAGTAAATGGGTAACCTCAAGTATAGTGGTACAAATACTAATAGGTACGGCATAATAAATATGCAATCTTTTTGAATCTCTTAGTTTACAGCAACTAATTTATTCAGTATTGTGCTGGAAGAACATTTTCAGATGATGTAAAACATATCACTATATATACTACCTTCCAGCTACCCGTTTATGCTGCTGTATAGTACAAAAATACCAATGATAGAGAACAATGTTTGTCCTGTAAATTTAATTTGATATTGGACAGTTATTGTCTGTACAAACTAAAACATATATGGTTGAAACTGTTCATTATATTTGCTATTTCTGCTTCACAGATCTGTTTTAAAGTTGAGCTGATTGATCTGGCTTTGTCTTCCATTGTAAATATTGTTATGTTGTTTTCTTTGTAAAACACATCGCGTTTGCGGTTTTGGGAGACTGGCTTGAAGCTCTGTATAGTGTTTATATTTATCTGACTTGGCTTTCCATAGAGCTACTTGCAGTAAATACGTGTTCATGTAGCTCCGTGTCTGGGTTTTATTTTTAAACAAACTTTTGGTTTTTTCTGTCAGAAGTGCATTTCCTCCTGCTGCGGCTGCTTTCTTCTTAAAGTGGTTTTGTCACCCTGTGTCCCTGAAGATTCAGAGAAGCTTTTTGCGTATTTTAGGGGAGTGATTCCCAGTCTGTCCAATTTTCTCTGCCACTTACTGTAACAGGTAACAGACAGCAAAACACCCAGGAGTTTCCTTTGTCATAGATTCATAGTGCTGGTAAACAACTGAGTTTCTGAATGAAGAAAAAAAAAAATCAGTGCCTGATACTTTCTTGTTCTGCTTTAAATGCAGAAGACTCTGGCAATTTTTTATTCATAACTTTGTCCATGACCGGGTATGGAAGTTTCATGATCCAAAAGTACTAGTCCTGGAAGGAATTTTTAGCAGTGTAGTATCAAACAGGGTCCTGTCTTTAGAGTTTAGGGTAGAAGGGAACAAGTATGGCTTGCTGTTGTAAGTTTTGTAGTTACACTTTGGTTGGTATGTGTAAATAAGGTCTTGGCACGTAAAACCAAAACCCATACAGATATCTTATCATTTCAGGTAACGCACCCATGTGTAAAAACAACTGCACTTAAGTTGGAAAATAACAACAAAATGTAGTGCCTTTTCAGATTCCTTACTGACATGAAGGATATATCAATAATTCTGTATAGAAGGAGTTTTATCCATAGTTGTGAGCGTATATGATCTCCACAGATGTGGGAGATTACTGTGAAATGTCTTGGATTAGACTTTTCTTTTTTTAAAAATACCTGATTTAATTCTTACCCTGTTACTCAGAATAGTGCGTTAAAACGACTCCCTGTAAAAGTCAAGTTCGCTGTAAGAATAGGGTTTTCCTCAAATAAACCAGCCCCCTTACTCAGGGCCTCATTTTATAGCATGTAGCCTGTATTGGGAAGAAAAAGAAAACAGTGCTTCTCATACATGGCAGAAACAGCCCTACCAGCAGTAAACAAACAGCGAAAATTATCCAAACACTGTCAAGACTGTTGCAACAGCCTCACAATAACTGCTTTAAGAGACCTTTGACTGAATGTCTCATTGCATCTGAAATGGGCTAACTGCTGGAGGGTTTTTTTGGGGGGGTGGGGTGGAGGACATAGTTTTGCGCTAATTTTTCAAGCCCCTTTGGGTGAATCATTGACAGAACTCTCTGGCTTCTGAAGCATGGTGAAAGCCCTCAATTAAAACCAGAAGGCAAGTTAGACTTCCTATCTGAATTTGAAGACAGTCACTAGAATACATATTAAAAGTCTTTGTTTTGAAATACGTTGACCAATTCTAATGGACCTTGCATCTCACTGAGCAATACGGTACTGGAAATGATCGAATAACTGGGAACGCGGGGTTCAGAGCAGGGAAGAAGGACCTTTTCAGAGTTACCAGGTAACAATACAATTTGTATTGCATTTTTTTTTTACCCCTGCATCCTCTTTTGGCTATAGCAATAGTGTTCCCTCAAATATAAAGAAGTTTTCATTTTTCCATGAAGGGTTGTGAAGCAACAAGTCTCGGGGGAGAGCAGGAGCACTCAGCTTGCTGTATGTATCTGGGAGGTAAGAACTTCTCCCCCCCCCATCCCCCTTTTGTTAAAGAAACACACCAAGCTCTGCTTCTTTGGTTTTCTTCTGAGTTATTGCGTTAATTTAAAACTTTTTAAAGAAGCGTTATGGTTATAGGAGACTGACTGTCAGGAAATCTAGCTCAGTGGGCACTCAAGCTGCTTGTTGGCACAGTAGCCTCGGCCACCGTTCTGTGCTCCACCCATGGGCTATGGCGAGTACCTTCACTAAAGGCAGCAGTTTGCCTGCTTTGCTAACCAGTTACTCTTCACCTTGCTGCCGGCTGAGGCTGTTCTTAGGCAGTGGTCGCCTGTCTGCTACAAATGGGTTGAATTAATAATCTTTCTTTTAAAAGAAAATAGTTCTAGATACTTAGCCTACATTTTAAATGTAGAACTGTTACTACTCCCCTGAGCTAATTCCTGCTCCCGCCTTCCATTAGCAATAGTGTCCTGCTTCTGGTCTCTTGCGCAATTTTCAGCTTGTGCTTCTAATAGCAGAAGTATTATGTGGCCAGCAACAGTGCTGGATTGTCTAAAGCATAACTTTTCTGGAAGGACCTGTTAAAGACATGTAATGCTGCTCACAGCAGTGTAGGCCTAAATCCGGCAAAACGACCTTCCCTCAGTGGTGTCCCGAGGATGGCACTTCGGTACAGCTCAGGCAGCATACCGACCACAAAATACTTAAGCTAGATATCAAAGTATATAGAAAATAATTGCAGAAGATCAAATTTTAGAACTCGAGCATTTGTTGCGTGTAAAATCAATATATCACTTTTTCAAATTCTAAAACTACTTTTTAAAATAGGAACTTCCTCCACCCTTTGATGTGAGAAATCCTCACTATAGAGGGGATTGACCTTTACAATAGAGGACAAAATGCTGCATGCTTAAGAGCTTCTAAAGCACAAAGTTTGCATGTAGTAGTCTAGTTCGTCATATAGAAGTGTTGCTGCACTGCTCTGTGTGCCCACTTTGGTTTATAGGTTATGCTTGAACTGCAGAATTGTGTCTGAAGTTTAAATCTCACCTTATAAATGAATCTGAGGTTGAAGGAAGCTTTTTCCTTTAAGTCAAGGATTATAATAGGACTTACTAGAGTGAAGGAAGATACTGAAAAGTTTGTCTTAAGCAGATCTTTGTTCTTTAACACTAGAACAGTGTAAATCCAAGTTATGCATAAGGTTACTGTTTTTAGGGTTACTGTTTTTAGGATTTGCAAACTAGTGTTCTTCAGAAAGTTGCATTTTTTTCACTCATCAGCCTAGTTGGAATTGACAGTGCACCATCTGCAGCAAGAACAAGAACTGGGCAGTGAGCAAAGAGGAGCACTCCCCCTTCTAAGTAAGCTTTTTTTGAAGTCATTGCTGCATGCAGGCACTTCCAGGAACTCAGTCGTGTTTCTCTCCTAGCTTTCTTTCAAAGCTATATGGTGCCCTCGAGTGGATAAAGTGTGCAACTTGTCCCCATACAACTTAAAACACAGTTTCCAGGTTCCTGCTCAAGGTTACGTAAAATAGACTGACTTTACATGATTAGTTAAGAGAATAAAAGCTTTAGTTAAAAACAAATGAGACTTCAGGAAAAAGAACCAGAAGGCAAGTTAGACTTCCTATCTGAATTTGAAGATGGTCACTAGAATACAGATTAAAAGTCTTTGTTTTGAAACACGTTGACCAATTCTAATGGACCTTGCATCTCACTGAGCAATACGGTACTGGAAATGATCAAATAACTGGGAACGAGAGGTTCATAGCAGGGAAGAAGGACCTTTTCACAGGAACTTTGAAGAAGTGGTATTCTGAGCTGTATCATGTTTAGGCTATGTTGAAGACTATTTGAAGGCTCTAATGTTCAAAAGAGTTTTTTACTTTTTTAATAATAAATCTGCAAACACAAGCTTTTACCTGTAGTTTAATATTTATATACTGATGGATAGCACCTAGAGGCCCCAACCAACATTTGAGCCCTCTCATTGTCTCTGCCCCAAAGAGCTTACAGTCTAAGCAGTCAAGAAGTAGGAGAAAATAATAACCATGCTTTCTTTTATAGATCAGTAACTCTGATCCAACACAGGCCAAGTGATTTACCTGCTCTAAGGCACAGAATGTGTGGTGGGAGTTAAACTGACATCTCTTGAATCTCTGCTGCAGGTCTCAGTTAAAAGATGCTCCTTCCTCTCTAGACCACTTTTCTCTTAATAAAAATTAGCCCGTTTGGAAATCTCAGCCTGAAGCTGATTAAGGTTCAGGACTGTTCTCCAGGTCAGGGTGAGAGCTGCAGGAACAGAACAAAGAATGTATCTGTCAGAAGTGTAGCTGCTTTACATATTTTCATTGTCTGTGGTCATCTCACAAGACTAGCTGTTCTGGGTGCTATCTACCTTAGATTGGAATGGTATCTCCTGTCTTTTCAGTTGAGTGGGCTTTGTTTTACATGCTGCAAGAGAAGCCCAAATCTTAGAAAGACGCGCTGTTTATGCACTACTAGAACAAACCCGTTCTGCCCTTTCCCAGGTCCCCATACATGAACACTTCTTGTTGGCGAGCACAAGACAGGGGCTGTTGCTAGGGAAGGCTGGGAGAGCTCTTTCTTCTGGGAGCTGCTTGACCTTAGCATCTGTTCTGCTTTTTTGGGGCTAGGGATAGGCCGCTATGTTCATTTTAGGCTTCTGAGGAGCCAGCAGTAAGATAAGGGCTTGTGTTTACAAGAAGAGACTTACTATTTTATTTCCGCTTTGGTAACTAGTTCTTGACTTGGAGGTAGCAGCAGGTTCAGTTTCTTTCTATATGCATCAGCAAACCAAAATAAAATGAGTTGAAGGATGCACATTGCTGAATTGCCCACTCTCTACCAACATATATAACTGCAGCTAATTGAAAAAAGACAAAGCTATTAATATTTTGCATTTTAAACTAAAGAACTTCAGTTTCATACTTAGTTGAAAGCTTTTGAAATCAGCACCAATCTTATTGTATAAATCGCTGCCACCTGGTCGGTCACCAGTCCTATGTCTTTTGTCAAATGTGCATAAAACAAGGAGATTTCTGATGCTCCGTGTTTACAATGATAACCGAAAGGTAAGAATGAATAGCCATTAGCAGACAAATTACTTAACAGTAGTCAATAAACAAATACACTTCACCTGTATAAAGCAGTATGTTAATTCACAAGTTAAGTTGTATTGATAGTTGAGGTGGCAATATACAACGAAAATATTAAAGTATCATCACTTGAAAAATAGTCTTGCTTTGTCAGGGAGCTCTGTTTATACATAAAGGTAAATGAAACAGCACTGACCATAGAAGCTGAACAGTCATGCATACAAAAAGTGATCACTTTTCAGCTATTGCACAAGTAGTGACACTCGTAAGACAAACACAGTAGGATTCTTACAAAATGACATCAGAAAGACTGCATGCACCATCTTTCAAGGCCTTATGTGAACCGTACATACACAAGAGTTGCTGTATACTGTAAATACATTGTGGATGTGTATAAATTCACATAAGATTAAAAGATTAATTTGTAAATAGGGAAAGATCTGTTTCCACCAGCTTATGCTTTATTTTATTCAGAAGGTTTCTTAGCATGTACACTATTTTGGATAAAATGCATGACACCACTTCAGAGTAGAGGTTTCACGTAAGCATAATCTTAAATGCTTTGGTAACCGGATATTCACAAGGAACAGGTTTTGTTAAACCAAACTGATTACTAAAATGTGAATGTGACTTTTATTCAGAAAAGAAGGATATGGAATATGGCTAATAATTTCATGTATTTTCACAAGATAAAAAAAAAAACCTTTTCAAACAGATTGGGATTTCTAAGCACAAATAAAACCACTGATAGCATGGTGTACAACACTTAAAACCCTCATCAAAATTACTTCAGAATAATTGTGCATTTCCCAAATATATCAGGTTGGCAACTGAGGAAGGAAATGAAATATTAAATGAATAAGTTGGCGTAAGAGGGGTAAATTCTCTCTGTACCACAAGTTTCATAATAAAATACTGCCATATGTTTTAATTTTCGACATAAGCATTTTTATATCAAGAGTCTGGTTTGTTTCTAAATGACTGAAAGTTTCAACTAAAAAGGTGTTTACACAATATACACATTTCATTACTTACAAAGAGAAATAAGCTTAAAATTTCATATTAAAAACCTGGGATACAGTAGGGTTAGTAGCACCATGAAAAATGTTTTTCAAAACTGCAGTCTTGTTATTTTAAACATACTCAGTGCGTCGTGTTTTTCTTTATTCTCTTGGTTGATCAAAAAGGTGCCATTTTGGTACAGGGAGAGAAATGAAAAAATTCATCTTCTGATCCTTTGTGAACCTCAAGTGTTCTTTTCTGTTTCCAAGAGGTCAATTCTTTCATCTTAGTCCTGTTGTCAAATACGTACCAAACAACCCTGAGTTTGGCACATGAGTGAGGTACACTTGAATTTGCATGGTTAAAAGAGTTTGGATTTGTTTTTTCTTTTCTTTCTGCACAGTAGCACCATTGTTGCAGCTGGAAGACAGTGCATCTTAGGAATTTTCAACTGTTTTATAAAACATTCTCCAAGACGTTACGTCTTCTTCATGCAAACTTGACAACGACTAATACGCGTCCTCAAGTCTCCAGCTTTCAGTGTCTCTGACTGAGGTTTACTGGTTGGCAGACACAAAGGTAAGGTTAGGTTAGCTTTTTCCTTGTTTACACAACTGTTCCTTTAAACTTCTACTTAATTCACAGTTTAAGGTAACACTTAAGTACGTAAGTGGGGAATTAGTCCTGTATTGGAGAGTTTTCCTTAAGAGTGATCTTTTTGTATGTCTTCAACACCAGGTGACCGATGCTGAGTTGTGTCCAGTGTCTCAGTGTACACAAGCTATGCTAATCAACTACTTCAGTCTAGCATATGATGCAGCACAAACACCAAACCGAGTGGAAGTTGAATTTTGTACACCTGAGACAGTATTTCTGGGGTCTTTGTTTGTAGCCCTTGGGTTTCTTAATTGAAGGGTACTTTAACAACCCATAAAAAATACTGCTACAGTGAGATTTGTATTTAAGTGATGGCTTTACCAAATTATTTATTTATATTCTGAAAGGGTAGGGAGGTGGGAGATTAATATAACATATTTGTGTAATATGCATGCGCACAGAATAAGTCCAATTCTTAAAAGTTTCTTTTAGAAAAATAGAATAAAAAAGGAAGTTGTGTTTATGGGAAACAGAAAACTCAAAGGTGTGTGGTAGTTGTTAGTAGTTCACTGGTTTTCACTAGTGAATTACTGGTGAATTACCACTGACCAACTACCCTGAAAACTTAGAGTTATGACTATTTAATGCACATTAAGTATCACGGTTGTAGGTGTTACACAAAACCAACTTAGGGGCCCCTACTGCTATATAACACAGTGCAGATTGCCAGCCCTGTACCATAAAGCTACCTTTTTCAATTTGGTGGCATTGGGAATATTTATAAGGTTTTTTATCAGTAGCAATTTATTCTATGAAAGGAGATGATTTTTCAAAGAAAAAATGATTTTGCTACTCAAGTTGAAAGGGAAAGAGTTTGAGGAGCTGAGAGACTCCAGCTGAAATGCTGACTGCAGAGGAAGCTGAGGACAGAATGTCCATTGGCTTCCTTGCCGCTAGAACGTCATCCTAATTCTTCTGCGAAGTACTGGAAAAAATGCTTGCCATGGACGGTGTGAAACCTCCTTCACACAAGACTTTTAAAAACAGGTTATATGAACATCTGCCTTAAAAGGTTTAAGTAGAGTTGATCTTGCCCTTCATACCTGTCCCTTGTATGTCTGAGAACTACCTTTTCAAATATTTGACCCTATTGAAAGGCCTGGCAAGAAAAAAAAAAAAAACAAAACGATCTTTCAGGCTCCAAATACAGTAACTACAGTATGACTACTTTCAGAGAGGGTACTACTAAATGTGAATAAGAATTGACTAAAAAGAATCTGACTCCTTGCAAAACAGAATGTGCCCTAGCAAGTTTTTACATAAAATTAAAGGCGTACCAAGGAAACACTTGAAAAACTGGTTGTGAGGGGAAAACAAACTAAAGTATTTCCCTATACCCCTGTAAACAAATTTCTTTTGATCTTCGCAGTAAATTCAGTTTCCAAAGCTTTCATTCTGGAATAAAGCAATATACAAGAAACAGGTTTTCTTACCTGAACATTTCTGACACCTCTATAGTTGCCAGCCAGAAACTATATGAATTGGCATAGTAATTACAAGTGCCACGACCATGGCATTCAATAAACGGAGCTGAGCGGAATTCTTCTAAACAGGATCCAGGCGATGCCAAGGCCTGTCCAGAGCCCTCTGCTCCAGCACTAGTGTGCTGGTGTAGGGGTGGAGGAAAGAAACACACAAACAAGAATCTTACAGTAGGTGCTGAAAATTAAATAGCACAGCATTCAACTACTAAAAGAGCCACTCTTCATTCTTGGTAGAATAATGCGGTGTGAGATACCTCCATAAATATCAGTTACACTGGGCTCTCTGTACTGGAAGATCACTGTTAATCTTGGCTACTATGGTTTTGGTCATTGAAGGTAAAGACTGTTAAAAACTATAATGGTTGTCATTCAAAAAAGTCCTAAAGCAGCTAGTTGAGGACAAAAGTGGGTACTAGCCACTTCTGGAGTAGGAGGCAGTTCTTACCATCATGAAAGAGTAACCAATCCAAAGGGAGTCCCAGCCTGGAGGACACGAAGGAATCTGAATGGTCTGACTGTGGACAGCTATCACCATAGCAGGAGCTTCACACACAACACATCTGGACACGGAAAGTATCAGAGAAACACATGATATTAAAATATAATAGGAATATGTTTTATTAAGAATTCTTACACAGAGAAAGGGAGGAAAACTAGCCTGTAAGGGGCTGTCCTATTAATTATTAAACTAGACTTCTACTTCTCATGTATGTTATAACTGCAATAAGACAGTATTTTGGAGTGCAAAATCTGCCTGTATTTCCACTCACAACCATCGGGTAAAATAATGAAGCAGTTCCTGAACAAAAATCTGGAAGCTCAAAGTCCCGAAGTGAATGCCTTAATCTTAGAGCTAATGGCTCTCATATTCTCTTTCCTGTCCATGGCGATCTGGCGCTGCTGACTACATAGCTTCCTCAGTCGAGGAGAGTTCTTACAGCCTTTCAGCCTCTAATTATCACTACTGCACATAGACAGAATGTTTAAGACAATGAATAGTTTAAAACAAGCTATTTTCCTAGTATTTCCCAGAGCAAAACATGACAGATTCATCTCCTAATGTCCAACCTGCACTCTGGAAATACATGGATAAAATGTGCTATTTATCCAGATATTAAAGAAGAGAGCTGAGGGCCTGCTTTGTCTCACCGGCTAATGAATGGCTGGATGCTTTGCCCAGTCAGTGGCTCCATGCTCATCGGCATTGGCTCTGGAGTTGATAGCCAGTAGGAATAGTCATTCCTTGATGCAAAACTACAAACATTGTTGATGTTGCAGAACATGAAGGGCATGGTGCTGAAACGTCTAAGACAGCTCCCAGCAGTACCTACAGAGTAAGATACATAAAATGTGACAGCAAAGTTTTCACTTAATTGCTTTTTATAGCAATTCTTTGAGAACAGTAATTGTGTATTCTTCCTCCCCACCTGAGTGCACAGCATGTCCTATCAAATTGTCACTTGTGGGAAAAACTTAACTTCTCAGTTTTGGTTTACATTCTTTCATCCTGAATTAAAATGTGCAACCTCTGGAGGTAGTAGATCTCAGTATGCAATCCTCATCCTCGTATAAGTAATCTTTAAGACTGTCAGAGAACCAGAGCTTTTGAAGAAGCAGCTACACCCTCTTTCCCCTTAAAGACAGAGCATACAAAATATCTCACCCAAATCCTGGCCGTGTGCTCTCTCATTTCCTTGCACATATAGAAGAGAGAATCCATCATATATTCTTGATGTTCCCTGTGGACATAGTGGTGTATCCCTGGTCTGGCTGTGCCGAGTTATAAGGAATCCATGAGCAACAGAAGCTGTTCCAGGAGGACCGGGTGGGCCTTGTAAGCCATCGGGACCAGGAGGTCCCTGTATTCCTCGTGAACCTGTTCACATGAGAGAAACACAACACACAGTATTTATTAACACCATTTCTTGCTCTTTTAGGACTCGTGTAGCTCTGAAAGATAGCATGGTCTTGTGATTAAGATGCTTGTGAGTTGGGGGACCTGGTATCTGCTAACACTATCTTCCTCAAATTAATTTTTTCATGTAAGCTTGGTTACATGAGGCTGTCATAGCTAGTTATTATAAAATAACAATGCAACTTCCCTGTGTTGTAGGGGTATTGCGAAGTTAAATACATTCAGAGCTGTGAGGCACTAAGATAACAACTACGGTGGACATGACAGCTGCTGGAATGAGTCCAAATCAGCTTCCCCATTCCAACACATATTAATCTGTCTATGCAGTTTAATAAGATAATGTTGAAACATCTTGCTCAAGATCACAAAATAAATGGCAGAGCCAGAAACAGAAGCAAGTCTTGCTTTAGGGCATGCTATGGTGACACCTGAGCCAAAGTCCACCAATATGAATAGAAAAGCTGCAGTCACTTTTCAAGTAGGTTACAAAAAGTGGAAATAGGCTAGAACAATCTTGAATGAGAACAAGAATGAGTCATGTGACTGAGAAAGGTATCGGAAAAGGCATTTGTTCTTGAACAGCAAAAATATCAGGAAATATAACTACAAATATTTAGACTATGTTATTCCACAGTCATTATTACTTACATTTTTTCACTAAAATAATGCTAACAGATTTCATATAGCTACTCAGAGGAAAAGGAAAAAAAAGGCATTAAGGATTCTTGTACTGTTTTAACTGTTTAAATTCTAATACTTTTTCTCACAAGTTGCAATATAGCGACTTAATATGTATCATCTTCTTTAGAAAATTGTCCCAGTGCCTAGTCTGATTTCTTTTCTCAAATCATAATTCAGTAATTCTAAGCAATAGCTGCATGGTAGCCTGATCTCTGCCTTTGGTGAAATTCTCTCCTTTATGATGTCTGTTTTTCCCCATTCATGATTTCCATGCAAAATTAAAATTATTTTATTAATCTCTCTCTTCTGTTCCTTACTATCTTCATTATCTCCTGTGCATCATCTGTGCTGCAAAGGGGACTCTACAATATTACTCGGCAATGTATTGGTTCCAAGAATATTCCAAACCAAAGTATGTTCAGCTGCCTGTAATATTTTTGCATTAAGAAAATCCTAAAATTATGATTTTATTATTATTCCCATGAGGCAAAGATCTTACTTCCCAGTATTAGCCTGCACTCACAAAAGGGAGCATCTCTTTTTCCACTGGGTCCTCACAGGATAAACACCATACCTGGTTGGCCTGGAAGACCTCTCTCTCCTTTACGTCCTGCTGGACCATCAAAACCAGGTAGTCCATCTCTCCCTGGGTCACCAGGAAGACCAATTGGACCTAGAATAGACAAACGCAGAAGTGGAATAAAAGCTCTTGAAATCTCACTACAGAAATCTTTAAATTGTCTGGGACTTATCTATTGTTTCTTCATAATACATTAGACGAGAACAGACCATTAAAACAGATTTATATGGTAGAACCCTACATTTATCTATTAATTCTTGCTGAATTCAGTAACTTGACGCGCATTGCAACCTGCAGTCAGCTATACTTCTTAGTCATTTTCTCTGCAGCCACCTAGGATCATACCTGGCAATCCCTGTGGCCCTGGCAATCCCGGTGGCCCTTTTGACCCAGGCTGTCCTGGAGGCCCCGGGGGACCAGGGTCACCTTTGACAACAATGCTTCGTCCAATGGTACCTGGTAAACCTGGTGGACCTGAGAGAAACCAAGGTGGAGCAGAGCATTAGAAACAGTTTCTGTTACTCTTTATTGCAAAGTCAGAAGCCAAGAGCCCTTACCAATGCAAAGATAAGTGTATATATAAGGCAAAAAAGTGCTCTTGGTGACCCCCCACAAAGGACAGCTCTTGCAGGGGTTAATCCATGTAGACTGGATACAGAGTATAAAACATGAGAGGGTTACTTGTAGGGCTAAAAAGTATAGCCCGGAATTGTGTTTAAGCTGTTGCTCACTTAACTACTTTCATTGCTGGCTGAGACTGACCCAGTCCTACATCTGTGTAACAAATTCTACGGGCAGGGAGCAAAAGCGACAATAACGCTACCCAGGAGTCCTACCTGGTGGGCCTGGCAGTCCTTGACTGCCTGTGAGGCCAGCGGGTCCTGCAGGTCCAGTGGGACCCTTCATACCTGAAACATCAAGTTCACACAGTTACACAGTGAAAGAACATGCTGTCTTACAAAATCTGCTGCAGGAATGGCCAAAATCAGGCTTCTTTTCTCCCTGAGGGGCTGTTACTGTGTCTGGAGGTTTTCACTTGAAATGCTAGTTAAATACCTGGGAATCCTGGAACGCCTGGAACCCCGGGGTCGCCCTTCATTCCATTCAGACCTGGACGACCAGGATCCCCCTGAACAGAACAGCTTCACGTTATTCACTCATCTCCCTCAGCAGTTTCAGAAAAACAGGTAGAAAAGGTGGCTGGGGGAGAAATAAGCACTCTTTGGGTCTGTGAACTAGTACTTTGAAGGGCTGAGGCCATGCATTCTGCTCACTGCAGCGGGTGCTGTCAGAGAACGCTGTAACATGAAGTGTGCATTGACAGCTCCAGCTCCCACAGGAATATAATGGGGGACATCCTGCCCAGATACAGGGGCATAATTAAGGAAAAGACCTTCTTACTTGCTACAAGACAGGATGTTAGCTACCACATTTTGGCTTTTATTTTACTATAATAAACTGCATATTCCACCCAAATACATCCATTTTTATTGCATTTAAAAATAAACTAGGGGGAAAGCTCCATTTCTTGTCCTACCTGGCGTCCAGGTGGTCCTTGATCTCCCTTTTGACCAGTCAGGCCAGGTGGGCCAGGTTGACCTGGGTTCCCTTTTTCCCCTTTAAGTCCTCCACTGCCTGGTGGCCCTCGTGGACCTTCTGGGCCTGGTGGACCTTAACATTGTAGAACAAATAAGCATATATCAGTACATATCAACCATTCTCCCCAAGTTTGTGCCTTCAGCGTAAAAAAAAAAAATTAAAGATATTTTGGCTTGACTTCCCAGCTCTATTTCAATGCTGAATTCAGGATAAACTAAAAAGAAAACAAATAGAGGGATTATTTGCACTACCCAAATCAGGAACCAAGGCTCCTTCTCTAGCTGATGAAGAGAAGCAGGTCTTTCCAGAAGGCAGTGCAACTCACCTGCGTTAGAGGCTTACCAGCGACCAGACTGGTGCCTTTAGTAGGAGCCAAGAAACCCAAAATTAGATGGTACAAACATCCCCTCTGCTGACCTGCGTTACATTCACCATCTCCTAAGTGCTATCTTAATAGGCTGAATTCCTTTTGAAAGCCAGTCTCAACAATGTAAAATGTTGCTGCTTTTTTTCTGTTAGAATTTAACATACCTATTGAGGAGCCCAGTATATACTATCTACTGACTGCTGGGCAGCAGGAAGCCCATCATTCTGCCTTGCCGAAATACTAATCTGAGTTGCAGAAACTTCCTTATGTTGAATGACTCTCCCTCCTACTGACTTGTCTATCTTTAGTAGAATTATGCTGTGTAAATCCAATAGAGGAGCTGGGCTGGTCTTTAAATATTTTCCTTTTGCTACAGCCACATTAATCCAAAGCAAAGCAGTGGATTTAAATGAATCTTGGGTATTTGGAGAACTGAAAGATGAGACCTCCACCTTTATGACACCATCGAAATAGAAGGATACTGATACTAATTTGTGGCAAAACAAATTGTATGCTAGTGCAGCAACAGCTAATAACATTTTACAAGTTAGATCTCATAATTGGATTAACAACAGGATCTCTTTGCAGGACAGTGCTCTGACATTCTCCCCTATAGTACAACAAACCTAATCACATTTATCAGTGTGCTGGATTTTCAATTCTTCTGCAACCTCGAATAACTTAACATCTCTTTTGACATCCCGATAGTCTATATTCAGTGGATAAATTTGATGAGCTGTATTTCTGCATGCAAATCTGAGTATAGAATTCCTTCCAAAATTTTTCTTTTTAAATCAACAGCAAATTTGATTTCACACATATCCTGTAGCAGTTTCAGCTACAGAAAACATCCCATCATGCAAGGATTTTTTGTGTTCATTTTGCTCTTTTATACTGGTCCAGTACTGTACACATGCAAAATAATAACAGGTTACCACCTGAGGCATGCTAATCAAACACATACGATCTGCAGGTAGCCGTAGTCCTTAAAAAGATAATCACAGAATTACAGGAAAACATCTGTTTCTTTTACATCAAGTGCAACGCAGTAAAATAAATTGACCGAGTTAAGAGTCTAACCTGGAGGACCTGGAAGGATCAGAGTTCACCAAAGCCCAATGATCGATGTTAGAAGGGTCAGACATCACACAGTACAAAACAAGATTACTAGTTAGAAATAGTACAGATGACAGTATATACACTACACAACAACCCATTTCACCAGCATATTTTGTATTTACAATATAATCCACATGCATGCATAAAACCATACATGAATACACGATGATACGTATTTTCAGATACAAGTTATTCTGGTGACTAGGCTCTACTAAGACTAATTTGACACTTCATTTAACAGCAAACTTAAAGCTTTACTAAAGAATGTGTTATTGCTTTAACATTACAGCTGAGGCCTGTGAGTGGTTAGTCCTACTCACAATGGGGTTTGGACTGTGTAACCATTTCACCGACAGTATTCAAGATCACATGGCCTGGAGCTTGGCAAATATTCAGGTAAATTGTGAGTGACAACTTACTCTTGAGCAAAATTCTGCTTTGGGCAGGGGGGAAGTGTGATTAACGGAAGGACTTAACACTGCTAATCAGGTATGAGCCTCAACTATCTGTGAATACAATTCTAGGACTAAAAAGTAGGCTTATACCCTCTTCAAAATGGTAAGCAGGATTGACATGGATCAAAAGGGCTGCAAATGCTATAAGCAAAAATACAGCAGAACTTACAAATTTAGAATTTGTTGTCTTTACTGTTAGCATTATTTTTTCTTGATAAAAATACCCCAAGACGCTAATTTACCTGTTTAAGGTTATTATGGAGAATGGCATGTGGTAACATCTTTAGAAAACTCATTTAAACGTCTTCTTTCAAAAGGTAAGCTGTTTGTCCCTACCATGCTCCTGAATTAATACATATTTCAGCTCCTGTGCCACTTGCATCTTTCATATCAGTGAAATGATTTAAATATATCAACATATCACCATGCAATTTACAGCTAAAAACTACAATAAATACACATCACGTTTACACCTCAATGCACTATTTCTTACATATCCGGTAAATTATTTTAAATATTAACTGTAATACAGTTGTTAAAAATAATGACGTGGACATTTCATTGTTACTGTTAAGTACTTATAAACTATATTTCACTGTTAGATAAGTTTTGCTATGATTTATAAATCTGTCCTATACTTGCTGATTATTGAATTCTGGCTGGGCAGAGTCACAGGGTGGAACAAAACGTGAAGCAATTGAAAAGTTCCTCTCAGCATACCCATGATGGTAGCCCTCTTTGAAAGTGTGATTACTGCTTGTGTGGCCACAGTTTAATTAAAAGGAAAAACCACATTCATTTTTTTACATGACTGCATAAAGCTAGCATTCAAACATCAGGGGCTACCACATTTGCTACCTCACAGTGCTTAGGACAGCACACTAAAAACTAAAATGTATTCCTTTATTGAATTTTGATGATGGCAGTTCTTTGCTGCCTGAAAGTCATCATAGCAAAACCTAGAGACATCATTATTATTAAATAGATATACCAAGTCATTTTCAATCTAGACACAGATGTTAAAAATCTTCCCAAGAGCTGCCTTGTGCTACATGCTGATATGCTAAAATTACGATAAGCTTGTGAAAATGACCATGTTCTTACCAATCCTGTTCCACTGCCCTAGTGTTAGAGAGGGGAGGGCTGTATGCTTCATTTTCATTAAATACATGTGAAAGGAAGAGCTTTCCTCATTTCCTCTAAATGTGCTGGTGAAGCAAAACAATGGAAATAAGGATTTCTCTGCACTCGGAAGTTACAGTGCTCTAAGTTGGGAATGTAAAGCATCACTGTTCCTCTGTATAAATTTTCCTACGGACACTGTTGGTATAAAAGAAGCATCTAATTTATTTAAGTCACTTGAGAGTGTCCAAAATCAACAGCAGCAAGTGTTACAAAAATGAATACTGTCATTTGCCCAAGCTGCAAAACACAATTACACAGCAAAGACAAGGGAGGACAGCGCAATATGCTTTTTTTTAAAAGATGAAAAACAGTATATATTTTTTTCAACGACACTGAGAATAAATATGCTAAAACAAGTTTCACAGTTGGGGACACTTTATAAAAGCCTTGCAAATCTGGACCCACATGATGTTCTACCATGGGGAGAGCAACACTATGTCCTTCCAATGTTGGTCCTACAACAACATGGAGGAAGAGTCTGAAAGCCAACTCTGAGCTTTTCTTTACTACCACAAATTAAAAGGTATGTCTGAAAAATGACTCAGCATATCTACATTTAGACAGTACAAAAGTATATACATTCATTTTCATGCAAAGTTACTATTTTGGAGTTAAGGGGCTAACCTGAGGGACCTGGGAGTAGGGGGTCAGAGTTCACCAAGGTCATCATTAGAACAAGGGGAAAAACATCAAAATTGTTAGAAATATCAACAAGCTAACATATTCAACTAAACCTTTCTTTTTAGATTTAGCTCAATATTCCTTTACATACAGTATGCAAAACACCAAACTATTATTATTCATAGCAATGAAAATAGACATGTGGAGTAACAGCAATGTTGTGTTGCCCTGGAAATTGGCTTAATTTTATAATCGATTAATACATCTATTAACATTTGTTTTAGGGGCAACTCAACTGAAGTCAGAGAGCTACACCATGTTTGACTTCATCATTTTTACTAATCTTAGAATATACCCAGAAGTCAACAACAAACAGTATACGCATACAGCTTCTGGTTTTATTTATGTCCCTAGAAGGGGTGTAATTTGACAGTCACACAGCTGCTTTTATGACTAGCAGCCTTATGTTGAAATGTTACAAAATCAGCATTCCAACAATAGACTGTGTTATCATTTGAAACAAAAGGCTGGAGTGCTGATTGTACCAGAACTGCAATAATAGTTTGGTTTATCCACATTAGTTCACGCATAACTGAGCAAAACAAATGCTTCACGTTGCATGCAACAAAAATGGAAATAAGAGAAAGAACGAAAGAGAAAGAGAGAGAGAACATGGCTGAGCAGAACCTCACTGGTTGTTTCCCTCTGCCAATGCTCATAAAAACTGCACAAAATGAGTCCCACCATTCCTCTACCTCCCCAGCTGATGAGAGTCAGTAAGCACCTGATTTATAGACAGAAGTGTAAACAGGATGAGAAGCTTCACAAAAACACCAATGCTACAGCAGATCATAGAATCTTAGTTGGTAGTTTTGTTATACATCAGGAACTGTTTAGCTGGTTTACTTTTTTTTTTTTTTTTTATTTGAGTTTGGAGATATCCTCTGTATAAGAATCTTTGAAAAATGAAAGCCTGTACTCTTACGGACCAATCAGCTTCCTGTGCCAAAATTTTAATTGCTGTACCACTCTACATACATAAGAAATATATTTGGCAGATTTTGACATCTAGGATGTCTTAGGCGTTTATTTGGGCACACTTAAATTACAAAGCCCAAGTCCAGCATCCCACCATCTCTTATCCCTTCACTCCTCCCACTTGACCCAGCTGCAACTCTAACCACAGCGAGCACAACTGGGATTACTTGTCCCATACTCCTACCTGCCAGTGAGCACCTAGGCAGAAGAGGACAAGGCCACACGGGAAGTGGAAAGCAAATTAGGACTACCAACTTGCTGCAGGGATGCTCCACTGACTGGGTATAGCCCCTGGGGCACAGCAGGAAGTTCCTCCAGGAGAAGGGGGGAGGCATGCACTCCTCCTCGCACTAACCAAATAGGAAACCAGGAAGAAATTGTGACTGGCTGTGAATTATTAACCCATTGGGTTGTTCCACACCAGTCACATAAAAAGCAGGTTTAGAATACAACCCAATTCAAGCATTTTTACTAGGACTGAAAGAAAACCTCATTACACTGGCAAACAGCATCCCAGTTTTAAGGTGTTATAAATTAAAACCAAATGTTGTTTATAATGACTCATTTTTTCAAATGCACCGTTAGTATAGATAGTTCATAGCCTACTCTGCACAAGAGAAAAGCTCATACTGTCATTGAGAATAATCAAATATTACTCAATTCCAGTTCTAGTGAACATATTTTGATAAAATTCCATTCTAAAAATGTTTTTCAGTGGGATTGCTTCCTCCCATATAAGAAGCAAGCATGAGGAAAAAAAGGAATCTTAAAATCTTTCCAAGTGTGTCCTGCAAAACTAAACTCCCCTTTGATACCTAAAAATGAACAATACATGTGCAGCAGCTATTCTACAAATGCACTAACTCAAAACTAACTTTCTGTTATTCAAAGATTTCTTTCAGAAAAATCTGAGGTCAGAGTTTGAGGGCAATGAATAAAAATATTAATTCTGCATTTATATGCAAAGAAAAAACTGTAATCAACCAATAGCTTGGTTTGAAAGTAGTCTCCTTTAAGGAGAGTATCAAGCATGTCAAGTGAGATGAGTCTTATTGGTGGCAAAGTACTTCTGGACTCAAGGTACAGCAATAAGCTTGAGCCAGAGCTGTGACAGGTTCTTTAAAGTTAGATTTTTCAAGAGCAGTATCTAAATACAAATAAACATTCTATAACACAAAATATAAATCAAATTCTAATACATGCCAGGGAGTTGCTCAGCAATGTTACCTCAGTATAGTGGTTTTTTCATTCCCAGAATTAGTGGGTGCAGGAACAAAATGCAAACATGGAATGGAAAGACGAACACGGCATGATGGTGCACTGAGTCCATGGGAGCCATGTGACACAATGGAGCAATGACTTATGTTACATGACACGAAGATGAAGAGGCAGCTATCCAATTTGATCATGCTGTGATGCTAGCGTGAATTTGATTTTCATGACTCTTAAAATGATGGGGTTTGTTACTTTTGGTTTTTTGTGCGCGATGACATTTGCTGATCACGTGACAATACTGCAAAGGTATCAGATATTCAAAAGTCGATATCGTGCTCGCTAGATTATTACTGTGACAGCATGCGGAGAATCTCCCGTTTATTAACGCATTGGATTTTTGCTGCCAGGTATCAGAAATTAATAGAAACTGAGGCTGTTTTATTTTTAGATACTGTTGCGTTTGGCAACAAAACCCTCTGGTTGCCCACAAACATTAAGACCTATGCCATGAGGCTTGAATTTATCCATCCAAATAAATTGAGAAAGTTTAAAGGCTGATAACCTACCAGCAAAATATGAAAGTACTGGCAGATATTGATAGGTATGGATCATGCTCTTACCTGGCCTTCCTGGAACACCTGGTGGGCCAGGGCTACCTTTAGGACCTTCCAGAGGTGGCCCTGGTAATCCTGGTGGACCTGGTGGACCCTGTAGACCAGGGAATCCCTGGAAACCTGGTTCTCCCTTCAGTCCTGGAAGTCCAGGGGGCCCTGGTGGGCCAGGTAACCCCAGTTCTCCTTTTTGCCCTGTAAAACCAAACAGCCACGTTTATGAATATTGTTACAAATTGATATGCAAAAAGGTCCAAATGTCAATCTGCAGAGCCATTTCTCTCTCTTGCAGAAGGTGCAAGTTTGGCCACAACTCACCTCATTTGCGCAGCGAGACAGTGTAAAATTGGTCTAACATTCAGAAAAGAGTTAGGGCTAATAATTCTTGCAGAAGAAAGTGCTATAGCTTCTGACATGTTAAAAGGTCTTACTAAGTCTCACTTTACTACTCAGTGATGCTGTAATTCATAAACATCCTCTGAGTGTGCAATGCTTTCATGAGCTTTTATATACCTGTAAAGAAATCTGTCAATATTAAGACTTCAGCATTTTTTTGAGACACTGCTGAAAGTTAAGACATACTTGCAAAATTTTCAAATAAGCTTGAGGAATTTAGGAGCTACTGGAATTTAATGCTACTGGAAAGTAATATAACTTAGGTTGTGAAGTTGCTTTTGAAAATATAGCAAGCAGCTATATTTTCAAAGCAGCTTCATTTGTCATCTGTTGTACGAATGCTTTATTTACTGAGACAAATCAGCAAAGTTCCACACAATGCAGTAGACTATTATCCTGTGTGGATTTATTCTGTCTGCATAATTGCTAATTTACAAAATTCAGTAATCAGTAATGAGTGTCTTTATTACCTTGGTTAATTGAAAATGGTCTGCTGAGGAAAAAAAAAGTATTTTAGCTGTTGCTATGGCATTCATTTGTTGCAGAACATACAACATGCCCTTCTTTTTTTGGTGTATAGATATATTCTACATTAAACCTTTTTAACAAAGAACAACAGAGAAACTTTACCTGACAATCCTGGGAGTCCTGGAGGTCCTGGGCGCCCAAAACCTGGAAGACCTGAAAAGAAACAGATTCAGTTAATAATGAACATTTAGCTTTCAGGTCTCCAGGAACAGGTATATGAGGCTGAGAATGATGAAAGTGCAGTTTGTCTAAATCTCTGATTCCTTGAGACTATCAGGATTCTCATTCACTCACAAGTCTACACCAATGCTAGAGGTTTTGCTGCTAAAACGCATCTGTAACTTTCATAAGTATTTCCATCCATTCACATGATGCTCTTTCAGGTTTTGGGAGTTAATACATTTGCATTTTTGGTTGGGGTTCTAGCTTTAAGGCAGACATTACACCGTTTATCCATTCTGTAACTGAATTGAAGCAATACAGCTACCGTGGAATACAGGAACATGGGCTGGCGTTGAAATCAGGTAATAAAAAATATAAGAGCTGATTGAATTCTTGTCCTGTGCTTCACTGGCAGCTTGACAGCACCCTTTGTGAACCATTCAGTGGCTGGGAACCACAGAAGCAGCTTTGAAGGTGTATGGGCAGTTACAGGAAAAATAGAATAAGGCAGGACATCACAATGCAGAGTGAAGAGGAGAAAACAAACAGGAAGGATACCTAACCTGGTTCGCCCTTCTGACCAGCTGGTCCAGGGATACCGTCTCGACCAGGCTGACCCTTCTCCCCTGAAGGACCAGGAGGGCCAGGACGACCAATATCACCTAAAAGGGGAATAAAACACATTAGCACAGTAATGCCTAACCTGCAATAAAAAACAAAGCAACCTTCCCCCCCTCCCCAGCATTTGAATCTGAAGGTATAACAACGTAATAACAAATTAATGAGGGTGTAATCTTAAAATTAAAGCCTTTCTCTCTCTCCCTCTCCCCCTGACAATTTAGAAAAGGCTTTTCGGCCTGTGACCTTTTAAGCAGTTAATGTTTGCTAAAAATAATGTAATGGTTCCCTTTAGGATAAATTAGAATTTTGCTCCCATAAAAACAGGTTAGACCACTGGAGTACTTAACATAAATAAAGCTGATAAATACTGAAACAGTTAACTTCTTGTTTCAATAGCTAATGATATGACTATGACAGCAGACACAAGTCGTCAAGAGAAACTTAAAACTTCTTTCTTTTCTGATCAGTTTCAGTGAACTAAGTGTGTGGAATGATGTTTGAGCATCCATATACATATAGGTGCATTTTCATGATGTTAAAAAGATAAGAAGATAGGAAGTGGCTTCATATGTTATGTTTTTCACAGAAGCAGCTGACCTTTGCTTCACTGTTCACGCTCACCTACTGGCCCAGGTGGTCCAGGCAGGCCAGGATTACCTGGAGGCCCCTCGATACCTTTTGGTCCTGGAATTCCTGGTGTTCCTGTAAAGTACGGGCATTTCAATCAAATTAAGCACCAAACTGGCTTTTCAGCAGATCTTGAAATGCTATAATCTGAGATGCCCTGAGTAACAAATGAGCTAATTGTATCAAGATACTGTATTTATGCTCATTTTGCAGATTTACAACTGATTAAGGAGATGAATTATAAAGTAAAGAACGTACAGAAACAAAACATACTAGCACAACTGTCCTTACTGCTACTCTCAAGGCTCTGTCTTCTTAACTGTTGAGTGCTAGTGGCCAGACGCAGTGAGTCTGGCAGTCTGCTAGGAAATTACCATTTTAGAGACAGGTGTTTCTGCCTGACAACAAGGTGAAAGCATTACTAACTGTGGCTGGCTAGTCCTTCCCCAATCCTCCTTTCCTTTCCTGAAAAAGGATCTTAATAAAAATGATCTTAGTTAGAATTTACACCGGATTCTCACCCCTACAGCATGAACGGAGTGGGCGGTAGGAAAAACAATCGATCCGTTGCCATATATATGTTCTGAGGAGAATCTGAGCCTGATCAAGGTAGCGTCTCAATACACCAGTTTGACTGTTCACAGTCTTTCAGGCATGACATGAAGCAGAGGTTAAACCTGTCAAGTTCATGGCCAGGTTTTGTTCTCTTCTAAGCTTCCTGCTGCCATGACTACAGTTATAAATTCCCTAACTTCCTACGTTAAAGCAGCTCAAGCATGCTTGTAGAACAGCCTTTATTGCTGCAAATGCGGCATAGGTAAAAACCTTGTTTCTTTAAATTGAGAATGAAAGAACATACACCCATGAACAATCTCTATTAATATTTCTAAGAGTAAAGTGCAAAACCTAATTTCAGGAAGAGATTTCTCTTTAGAACATATTTTTAGACAATAAATGTGTTAAAAAAGCCCAGTTTTCCTGATGACACGTTTTATTGATTCATGAAAGAAAAATATGGAGCCAAACACAGGTATTTTGTGGGTCAGAGAACGTGAGAGTCTGTTGCGGGGAGTGGAGAGCATTAGCTAACACAACTGCTACAACCCCTCAGAGCAGATGAATAATTTCAGAAGGCACTCTTAAGTTATGCATTCACACACTTACTGCTGCAGTGACAATTCCAACAGCACAAAGCTTAGAAGCAGCCGACTGCTAGAAACTTTGAAAGAAGCTGCAACCCTCCACCAATTACCCACTGTCTTTAGATGTATATGCCAGTATCGGAGAGCAAGAGGGAAAATTAAAAAATCCTGTTCAGAATTACCTGGGAATCCAGGAAGGCCTGGTTCTCCTTTTGCACCTGGATTGCCTGGAAATCCAGGCAAACCAGGATTTCCAGCTATACCTTTACTGCCTGGACTACCTGGGTATCCAGGCAAACCAATATCACCCTAGAAAACATTAAGCAAAAATAAGAATCCAGTCTTTGTAAGATAAATCAGCCCTTCTTGTATGTTCCCAGTCTTACCATCACAAAAAGGTCACCATTATATTGTGTACACTTCTCCTTATATCCAGTTAATGTTAACCATCTCGCACAGAAAATTAATTGGAAATAGCAATTGTAAAGATTTTAACAGTTTTCCCCTACAATTTTGTATACAGAGTATCATAGTTTTTCCTCAGAACTGGCCTACATTAAAGAAAAAAGTGTTATCTCTTCTTTCAGAAGAGACAGAGATTTTTACCCCATGATAATGCAGAAGAAAAAAAAATCTGTGGAGCTTTAATTATGCAATGTTTTTGCTAAATTAATTGCTGCTCAACATCAACTGTAAGGAATCAGTGAAGGCTGTTAGATATCTGTAAGTCTTTTTGTCACTTTTTTGTGGGTAACAGAAGGGATGATATAGGTAAATGATAGTGCAAATATTTTATATAGACTTAAAAATTTTAAGCACCAGTAATCATGATATATCAGCTCCTTAGTAATTTATTCTTAAATGCATATTGTCTTAATTTTTTTTAGAATTAATTACATAATTAGACATGGGAACAATGATATTAATTGTATAAATCCCTACCAACTACCAAAATGTCAGTGGGTGTCACAGTGCAGACTTGGCCACTAACTGAACCCAACTTGAAAGGTCTGGTAAACAATCTTCTCCTTTAACCAGATTAAATTATATATAAATATTTTCACCTTTAAAATTAGAAATTTTTGCTCCCACCTGAAAAGAACAAACCACAGTCAATGCTGCTTGTTATTAATATATTTATATACATATTTACGGTTATACATAATACACATTAAGTTATAGTTTAAAAAAAAAAATCAACACAGAATCTAATTTCCTCATGGAATTTTCTATTGAAGAATTTTGTAAATGTACCTTTGGTCCAGGGATACCAGGAATACCAATGCCTGAGAGACCAGGGTCTCCTTTCTCCCCTTTCAATCCAGGAAATCCTGCAGGTCCAGGCTGCCCTGGACGTCCTGCTATTCCTTGGCTGCCTTTAATCCCTGGGGGACCTGTCCAAAATATAAAAATACAGCTTTTATAAATATAAATAAAACTTCTGCAGTAGTTTAGTGAAATCACTCAAATTACAGCAACTGAACTAAAAAGCACTAACAAATTGACTGGCTGGCTTTGAATACCTAATGTGTTTTTATTTTTAAAAACAAACTAAAACAATTATCTAAAATCTCTTACAGCTTTTTGCATGACATTTCTAAGCTTTCTTTTTTTAATTCTTAATTTACACAAATCCAAATATTTCTTTGTAGTATCTAGGCACAATTTAATATTAGAATCCTCAGAAACTGGAATTTTTGTTTCAGCAATCTTTCTAAATAACGGAATTCACTTTCTCCTTCCCCTTTTGCTTGTTTCTGATGCCTGTCTTCTGACAGGTGGGTTTACAGAATCATGTTTTTTCTGAACTTTCTGAGAAACCAGAAAAGGATGAAAGTTACAAAATGTAGATCAGTCTGCTTCTACATCTCTAAGCACTTTAAAGTAATATCTATTTACAATATATTTGCTATTTGCATTTTCTGTTTTAATGGGTATTTCCAATTTCTTATGTACTATTTCAACAAATACGTATGTAAGGCTTTATGTATTCATTTGCATTGCCATTTAAATATTTTCCTAGATACTGCACACAAGATCCACCTTTGTACTATATAAAAGGAAAACAGTGGCCAAAATGAAGTAAAATACAAGCACAGAAACTAACCTGGAAGACCCATCTCTCCCATGACACCTTTTAACCCTGGAGGTCCTGTTGGTCCAGGCTGCCCAGGAAGCCCCGTGTCTCCCTTGAGGCCTAGGAAAGTTGTGTTTTTCGTTAATTAATGGCAATAATTAAAAGTTTCTGATATTCATGCATTCTCATATGAATATGCTTGTCATTTAATTACAAAGGCAATGGATTTGGGGTTGCTTTAGGCCTCATACTGCTCCTAAATTCTTTTTCACACCCATTTGTAGTGAAATATTAAACATCATCTTTGTTTGTTCTAATCCAAGATTTGATCAGGGCAACTACTTCTTTGTTTTGAAGATTAGTCTAATGAAATCTCAGTGCCTGATTTAGTAACCATCTGAAACAATTTAGTATTGGTGTGACTTGGTCTCTCATGAGTTGTTCTGCAGAATGAACACATTATCTCTGTCTCATCTGCCATAGGTATTCACTAGCTTCTATTATGGAATTAAATGCGACCTACAATGCTCAAACTAGTTTGAGTCCTGGATGGTTAAAAAAATTCCCCAAGCCCAACAAGATATTTAGAGCAAGACCTATATTAGACGTAGTGAGCAAAGATTCAAGATTTCAGATAATTTGTTACAGCTGTAGGAAGAAGCAGTGCAAAACAGAATTCGTTTTCTTGATCCTTGCAATTCTTGAAAGCAAAGATGTGACATCCGGACAGCCTTTGCAATACATTCATTTGGCCATTTGCAAAGTACGAGTATAATGACTAATAATAGAAGAAATAAACATATGAAACTGGCAAGTCCTGTTGGCAGATCCTGCAGTCATGCTCAAGCAGCAAGCACTTTTCCAGTAATCCTAAAAGCTATTCCAATCTTCAGTGGGATCAGCTTAAAACTGCTTTTGGGTCTGTTAGAAGGAAAGAGTTCAAAGCATGCTGTTTGGATAATGACTTTACATGTCCCACAACTGTGCTGCAGCTTTAAGTGTAAATCCCTAGGCTTTGCTTAGATATACCTGGATTAACATCCCAATCCCATGTGATAAAAATGCATGCAATTTTTTACATATCAAAACAGTCCATCTGAGGCCTTGTTTACTTACCTGGCAATCCTGGCACACCTGGTGGGCCACTAAATCCTGGTGGACCTGGGTCACCTGGGAGACCTTGATAACCTTTCTGTCCTGATAAACCAGGAATACCTCAAAGGAAAAAGAAACATTTTATTATTATTACTATTACTACTACTGAATGTTTTCTTTTACCTTAAGAGATCAAATGTACCTATAGGTGAATAAAGATCCAAAGAGGGATTTTTCTTCAGTAAATATAATTCGCCCTAGTTTAGCAAAAAGAAGTATCACAGAACACAAAATATTGCTTCTGGAAAGTTTAAAATTACTACAGAACAGGAACAATATATGTAAGTAGAGGAAAAAGTAACTTTATGACTAATGCCAATACACTTCATTCAGAAGGGACTGTCTTTTCGGATGAGCAGACACCATGCTAACCTCTCTATATTATCCAGTTTATTTATATAAATGTTTAATTACATTGCTACATCAGAAGCATTTTGGGACTGATATATTATAAAAATTAATGCAGGTATTTAGCAGATTTTTACAAATTCTATGTGGTTATATATATATACACACTATATATATATATATATACACACAATATATATATACATACAATAACTTTGTGCAGGCATAGTTAAATCTGCCCTCTACAGCTCTTACTTAACAGAGGGGGGGAAAAAGAAAAAAAAAAAAGGAAAAAAAAAAGGTAAGTGTCTTAGGATCCTACCTAGGCTTCACAGAAATGAATACAATAGATAAATTAGCACAATAACGGCTGGGCCAACATTAGAGAAAGGCATTCTGGTTCTCTCTAGGGTAGAATATTTTTACTCTTCTCAAGGCTAAATTAGAGTTCAAAGGAAGCATCAGAACCCTTGGAGGGGAGGGGAAGCAAGCGAGAGAGAAAACAGACTTGAGTGAACTGAGAAAACCTTCCAGGCTGTCAGCTTCTCAAGTAGAACACACAGAGATGACATTTAGCTCAGGGGAGGGTAAGCTCACAGAGATACCCAAAGGGAGAATCTGGAGGTGATGCATGAGCAGATGACCTGTGCAATTCCATTCTACAAGGCAAAGGCCCAAGGGCCTGTGAGACAGCAGGAACGCAGCCAGCACAGCAGCCATGACAACTATCTCTCATCATGCTTAGGAATAGTACCTAGAAGACTGAACCATAATCCTGCTGAAATCACCTTAGTACTATTACAGTATCTCCATATGCCAAAGAATAGTAACAGTTAATGAGCAAGGACATTGCAAACTAACCATACAGAGTAACCTGGCCATAGAATCACTTAAAAAAACGCCTAAAATAAGAGAAACTTAAGCCATCTCCATATTCTGAGTTTAGTTTTTTCTATAAGAAAGAATGAACTGTAAGAAAGAATGTAATGGATTCAGTTACAGGTCACTTATCTGTAGAGGACAAACCACCGCCCCAGACCCACATGCAAAGTTCTGTACCTGGAACACCTGGCTCGCCTTTTTCTCCTTTTGCTCCTAGCTGTTTTGGATCAACTTTTCCAGGTGGACCTGGCAGGCCTGCTTCACCTTTGATGCCTTTCTGTCCTACCAGTCCAGGAGGCCCTGGTGGACCAGGTAATCCATTATTACCTACAGTAGGTACAGACAACAAAAGGGAAAAAAATATAATGCTTAAGGTAAGCTAATATATTTGTAATGCTTCTTCTTACATAGGGAATCCATGATTTACTCATGAAGTTGGAATTCACTAAATGATCAATCAGTTTATGCAAGGTTCTCCACAGCATCTTAAGCCCTGGAACAAAGCCGAGTGAGTGGACTGCATGGGGATGTCTGTATGCTGCAGTCTGTCAGCTCTGGCCAGCCCAGCTCAGAGGAAGCAACTGTCTGTACGACCCACATCAAGAGAGCTCCCAGAGCCCCACCACACTATACCACTAGCACAGAGGAGTTGCAACGGCTACAGCAGCTTTGGATTTACAGCCTCCTTGTTCTAGGGAGATGAGTGGGTTTTCTTCTACCAAACTCTTCAAAAATTCATCTCCAACAAGGGGATTGGGAAAATGTAGATAGAATAGTTTCTCTGTTATATCTATAGAGCTGATTCTGGATAACTCCATAACCCAAAGCTACTGATTTTCTTCTTTCTGCTGCTTAAAGCAGACTTCACAACATACTTCAGAAATATTGCCCTACTTCAATGCCATCAATCCAAAGGTAATGTTTTAAAAATAGCTAACAATTCATGACATCAATTAAAAAAGAGTGACTGAATGCTATGGCTTAAAACTGCAAAGCAATTCTGAACATCAGTCAAAAAAAGATAACCTAAGCAGATCCCAGTAATGACGATCTAGATGTTAGTATTACAATGCCTCTTTCCACACAGGACATGGAAAACAGCATTCTGCATTCTCTTCAGGGGCAGATAAAACAAACATTACCTTTCAAGCCAGGCAGGCCATTTCTTCCAGGAGTTCCTGGAGGCCCTGGAGGACCAGGAGCTCCCATGACGCCCATCTCACCTTTGGCACCTAAATGCATTGAATCACCATTGTCATTCTGAACAAAAACTCAAAACCTATCATTACCTAATTTTTACTTCCCTGCATCTCTATGGTATTTATTAACCAGCACATGCATATAAAGCCCGTTTTAAGGGAATTACAAGCACTTAGTTCTTGTATAGATCTAAATCAGATAAAATGACACTTGAAAATTGTGCCAAATTTTCCACAGTTAAGTCCTGGGAAGAAAATTTGCAATGCACTGTTCTTTTTGGTAGAGAGCATATTTATACCTCCAATAAGTTTAGTTCCCTGGTTTGAAACATAAATACTTGTTTGAAAGCAAACTTGAATTTATTGAAAGCCAAAAAGACAATTAGGAATACACTACTTTTAGAATCTTTTGTATCGCCCCCTCTATCCGAAGACCGAGATTCTCAAAATTCACTTTTGAGATTTCTATTCCAGAGAGCAAAACAGACTATCTTAACTGAATAGTCTAACACACAGAATAAGTAAATCAATATTTAAAACTGTATGTTTGATCCAACTGATAGCATTTGTAATTATTTCCTTTAAACAAATTCTATTTCTAAATTGTAGAAAAAATAATCACAAAATAAATTAGAAAAGTGTCATAACAATGATGATCAAAGTCACATTTGAAAGTTACAAAACAGAATAACGTGGAAAATATTTGAATCCAGTTACAGGGAAGAGTGAAGAGGTGACAAGGATTTTAATGCAACAAATATTGTTATAATTTTTTTTTTTAAATATGAGATACAATTGTTACATGTATCCAACTTTAAATGGATAGAATAAACATTGAAGCTCATTAAGCTGGCATGCCCAAGCATAAAGAGCATCCAGCTGTAACTACAGTTTGGTCTTTGTCCACAGGTAAAAAATGTGAACTTACCTGGAAATCCAGGTATTCCATCCCGGCCAGGTGGCCCAGGTGAACCCTGAGGCCCTGGGAGACCAGGGGGTCCTGGATATCCTGGGGTTCCTCGGTCACCTGGAGGACCAGGAACGTCGAAGCCTGGAGGACCTGGATCCCCTTTCTCCCCTGGAATGCCCTGCAACCCTAGACAATGTTGTTAAGACACAATCTTTTAGCAAAAAGTAAGGCAAGACAGCGATCTGTGTGTCTCTGGGCGTAGTACTGTAGGAATAGCTAAATTTTATCTGCAGTCCATTCCTAGCACTGATGAAAACCCTGCAATTCTTCTAAAGCCATTTATTTTTTAATGGCTTCCAGGTGTTAAAAGGCCATATTCTCCTGAAGAGAAGCATTACTAAAATTTTACCAAGTTGTAGCAAATGCAATTAAAAAAATCTCAAAAGGAAAACAACAAAACTCTTCAACAACCCTTTAAGTCTGCTTAACAAAACAAAAAGCCAAGATTGATTAGACTGGTTTGTATTTTATCATTAAGTATTGAGATTCTTACAAGTGTATTTCCATTGATGATTCCATTTTACTACATTCTAAGATAACATCAGCTGAATATTTTTGAAGGAGAGTAAAATTCTGCATTGCATTACATTTCCCTGAATGAAAAATATGAATTGTCAAAATATGCTTTAGATTGGTTAATGCTAATGATACTGAGCTCGAGGCACTGCTGAAGCAAGCAGACAGCTTGTTTCCCTCCAGTGCACTGTATCAGTGAAGATGCTCATTCTGGAAATGTAGCTAACAAAAAAGGATTATTTTTAAATCTGAAGTTAAGAAAAGGCTTTGGTAAAGAAACCACAGTACCTGGGGAACCTGAGGTTCAAAAGCCAACGAGTTAGAGCTCATCAGGAAGTTGAGACAGGTAGCAGTAAGGAGTTGTAATAGTCGTTAAGTTAGGAAACAAAATAAAGCACATACAGATTAGAACAAAGAAAAAATCTACCTAAAGTTACCGAAAACAGATCTAAGTACAAAGAAACCAGACTGCAAGGAAACCTGGGGGTCTTTTTCAAAGTGGAGCCACCACTGTATGCAGAAACAAGAAACTCAGTGAGATATTTTTAAATATTGATGGTACATTTTAAAAATAAAAGTATTTTTCCTTCTCTCCTTGTCTAGTATTCTCTTTGCAACTGGGGAACAAGTTTTTTCTGAACTGTTTCTTACACAAAACTCTCATTACCAGATACTGGCTTGGACACCTTCTGAACACCAGAGTACATCCTACCAATCAGCTTCTTGTTGATCTGCATCACATTCTGGTAAATCCCTTCAAATGGGGATTTTCAAAAGATGCTGCTTCTTTATAACACAAAAAACCTCTAAATAATTTTTTCCCCATTCTTCTAGTTCTATTATGCAAATTTACATTGTTACACCTACAGAGATAGTATATTGCATGTTACATGCCCTAACATAGTCTACTGAGATTATGACAACACCATGCCAAAACCTCATAAGTAACTACAAGGCAGTATTACTCTGTAAGTCTGTAAGGGGGATCCCCACTCTCAACTGCAGGAACAAGTTTAGGAGTGATGTCATGATGTGTTCTTTGCACACTAAAAAGGCAGATCAAGTTTTCTTGACTGCATAGGCCGTAGGCTTCCATTTATTTAATGATAAGCATGTTTCTCTGGCAGCAGCTTATCACTGCATTAAACTATGGTGTCATGTGCCTGGAACTGCCTACTTTGCAGAGAAAAAACAGTACCAGAGGATGGATAGGGACTGCACATGCTCTGTGTTTAAGGGGTCTCTATCAGCAAGCAGGGAAAAAAAAAAAAAAAAAGAGAAAATAATACATAACCCAATACTAGGACAAACTTCATATCTAGAATGGTAAAGATACTTTTTCAAATAAAAATTAATCCCAATTGAATTTCTGATTCTCAAAAATGTAACCATATCATAATTAGAACAATATAGACAATACAATAAATTATGAAGTAATTTGTTACATATTCAAAAAAAGAAGAATGTTAAGTTACTGCAAACTATTTGAAGAAATGGTGGTGCAGAGAAAGGAAATTCTGAACAGGGAAATCCTTTCAAGAATTTTCCAAATTACCTGAAAAACAGAGCCCCAGAAACTTTACCCTAATGTTGCATAAAGGAACAGAATTAAAACAGCCTAGTAAAACAAACAAGGGATTGGAGATGGGAATGTAAGGCATTCTGCACAAAACAGAGAAATAGCAGTGCCAAGGGAAATAACAAGGACTTCTCAAGAGGGACCTTCAAATATGCACTAGACTTCAGAGCCTCCATGCTGTTAGTAGCCACAATGATTAGTCAGTACAGACACGAAGAGTGAAAATATAAGCATTTCAAATCCACCAACTCTAGTACTAATTGTGCATTTGTCAAAATTGATATTTTGCAGAATAAATCAGTGATCACATGAAATCAAATTCTGGCTAACACCAGAAGAGATGTTACAGGAAGACGAAAGAACATGCATTGGATGAAATATTCAAATGCATACTAATACATCCCACCCCAAATACACACGCGTGTTGCCTTCTGTTTCAGTTCAGCCTCGAGTGCAACCATAGATTCAGGACGGTATAGTAAGCACAGTAAGCCAGGCAGAGGACCCACCTGCTGTCTCAGGGAACTTCTGTGACCCCTTCTGTCCCTACCTCTTAATACTGGACACATTCAAGGCTTGCTGGTGCAGCAACCACACATTCCTTTCCCCACCGGGAAACTTGTGAAAAAATATACTTAAACATGACCCACACTTTATACATGTGAGTAGAACTCAAACTCCATGGGCCTACTTACTCAAGTGCTTGCCTACCTTCAAGTTAAGCACTTTGCTGAATCTCAGCTCACAGTCCATAAAAATCTGAATATGATCAACCAATCTGTGACCCATGGTCTTACAGGGGGCCATGAATTATTTTTCAGCATGCATTGCGAACAATGCCAATCCCAGTGCTGGCATACAAACAAATTCAAAAAGTGTAGCTCACAAACATGCAACGTAAACAGTCACACAGGCATGGCAAGAACCAGATGGGTTTTGAAATGCTTCAGCGGCAGGCATGCTCAAGTCCGCAGAGAATGTTCTCACTGTGGTGACTGCCACACATTTGCAACATCAGGAGCTGGTGCACAGCAAGCCCATTCACTGAACGAAGGGGAAAAGGAATTTCCCTAAAAAAACCTTGTGAATACAATGATGTGTATGCATGCACATGTACCCTTTGTGCACAGAGATGGAACAAGTTCATGTCTTCATCAGTCACCAGTCATTTTAGACAAAAGACAATCAAAGTCCCTTCAGAGACATATTCCTAATTATCACTATCCTTAGATTCTACTTTGTCAATCTACTTTAAGACTATCATAAAACTTGTTGGTTTTGCAGAAGAAAAGTGTGTGAGGGAATCAGGAACCCCAGAACTCAGAGGTTTCTGTAAGAGGAATTCTAAATCTCTTTTCCAGGTGTGCTTATGACAAGATGAATGTGCATGACCTCTTTTATTGACAGGCTTTTGTTAAAACAGTATCACGTCACTACTTGGAGAATATTTTCTCCTCTACAAAACAATGAACCAGCTAGTTTGGAATATTTATGCTTTCTTCCTTTCCACATTAACTGAGTTAAATTGCGTTTCAACTTCCATTCGGAAAAAAAAAAAGAGCGCCTAGCCACATCAGGGAGGATCTGAATTACTCCCTTGATTTTGCACTCACCATGTAAGTAGAGGGAGGACAAATAGCATTGTACAGAAATTAATTTTCTAGATAATAATGTGAAAAAGTTCTTTAAAAATACCTCTCAGCCAGTGAATTTGAAATACAGTTTGGTAAGCTAGAAAACTGCTTTGGAATTTAAGAACCATCTTACTATTTGAAAGCAATGTAATGACAGCACAGTACAGGCAGCTAAAGGCAGCTTTTCTCCTCTTCTGTATCCCCAAAACCTCTGCACTGACATTGTGCTCCCTTCTGTCTTGTCCTGAACAGTATTGTGATAAACCCTTTAAAAGAGATTTTGTCGCTATCCATGCACAACAATTTCTAGAATTTCTGCTGAGGCTCCAAGTCTTCTCCAAAGTGGGCTTTTACACCTTTGAGACCTCTCTAAGTTGTGCAAAAGGCAGGGCTGAATGTAATTCCACTTCTAATTACAGTAAAAAACATGATGTACCAAGTTTTGCCCGCTTGACTGGCAAGACAGCCAAGCTAATAGACATGAAGTCTCTATCTTTCCTTGCCTATCTGTTCAGTAGGACCTTCAATGTCCTGTGTACCTGCTTTTTTGTTATGCCAGAAATAAGCTAAGGGTACAATTCATGCGACTTTTACCTGGGGGGCCAACAGGACCTGGAGGTCCTGGAGATCCAGGTGGACCTTGACCACCAATGCCAGGGATGCCTGGTGGGCCTGGGAGTCCTGGTGGTCCACTTGGTCCAGGGTCACCTAAAAGAACACCCTTGTTTAGTTAAATAGTGAACTCAGTTCAGAGATATTGGCTTTCAGAAGCAGAGTGAAATCTCGTCCTTGCATGCAAACAAATATGGATCTGACGCAGGAAAAAACAGACTTCAGAGGCTATTTCTGAAAGCCAGAGATTTGTCCTCACTCTGTGTGGAATGCATGCAGTTTACATTTCTAGGCTACACAGAGACATGTTATTGCATCATAATCCACATCAAACTCAACAGATGCTCTCCAGCAAACCAGGCATGCTCTGCAGTTCAATACAGACAATAATTAACACTAGGAATTTGTGAATTGCTAACCCTCTGCAAGTTGAAGCACAGTGCATCTAAATGACAATTATTCTATTGAAAAAGTTTTACCCCCATGTTAACATGATTTGTCTTTAGAATACAGACTTTCAGATACTGACCCACAAACTGGTATTTACTCCCTTGCTTGCTTGTCTTTTGAGAACACAAGCTTCCATTTACACAGGTGTCTCTGATTTGGAAAAATGGGACCCTGAAGTAACTGCTCTAAAGTCAGCACTGCTTGTATTTAACTGCCATATGACTCCCAGCGTGTCTTCATTTTTTAAAGTTCAATAGACAACAGAAAAGGGGAGAGTTCTCCATACCTTTGGGCCCCGGAGTTCCGTCAAAACCTGCCCGTCCTGGGAGACCAGGGTTTCCTGGGAAGCCAGGATCACCTTTAGGTCCTTGAACTCCTTTTGTGCCTGGTGGTCCTGGGGGTCCAGGTGGTCCTGGAACTCCAAATCCACGATCCCCCTGTAACAAATCAACAAATTTTTCAAAAGGAGGTTTTCTAAGTTTAGCGTCTCCTAAAAATGTTAAAGTAGCAAAGGAAAAATGCCCACCATCTTAGAGTTCAATTTCCTTTTTCCTACCCTCACTCAAACCTCAAGTAGAGAATGTGACTTCCCCACCATCAAAAGCTGACGACAAGAGGTGAAATCCTCCCCACTAACTTCCCACTAACGCACAAGAACCTCTAAGAAAGTGAAGTTTTATATTAAACAAGCAAACACAGACCTTTTGTCCTGGGAAACCAGGTGGTCCAGGAGGTCCATCCAGACCAGGGCGACCTGGAGTTCCTGGAGCTCCGGGGGGGCCTGGAGTCCCTGGGAAACCTACACATGACATGGAGGTTAGGGCAGCAGAGAAGGGGACACCAGAGAGCATTAGAACAACTCTTCCAGAAATGCTTAGGGCCCGTGAAAATTAATCTCTGAAAAGAGGTTCTGTGCTATGCTCAAGCATACTTGAGGGGTACCCGTTTGGCTGAGATAACTTCTGAGTATACTTCCTTTGCTACAGAGAATCTCTGGGACTCCTCTCAGAGGAGGGCACTCCCCATGCTGTGTGCTCTAACAAAAATTACAAACAGTTCACATCAGAAACATTAACATCTTGAGGCAGCATTTGGAGATCATTTATTGATTCAAGCTCAAACACTCATCACTTCCCAAATTTTTACCCATTTGCTTTTGTGTCCTTGGTTTACTGAAAAATGTAAGCTACCATGAAGGAGCAGTACAGTGAACAGCAGGGTATACTCTGTACAGCTCAGCAGGTTTTTATCCTGATACTTCTGCAACTATTATTAAAGATATATAAATTCAAGACAAACATTTTTTAAAGGATTCTAGAGACAGAAATCGACTCACTAGGAAAAAGTGAAGAGACACAACCCTCTATGTTCCCTCTTCTAGCCAGTACAATACTAGTAAAATGGCTGTAAACATACCTTTTGGGCCTGGTGGACCTGGAAGTCCAATGCCAGGAATACCTGGCTCTCCCTTTGCACCTGGGATGCCTGATAAGCCACGCTGACCTGGCTGACCAGGATCTCCTGTAAAAAGAAAATCAACATAGTTATCAACAATCAGTCCAAATAAAAAGCTCTTGGAATTCCCTGGATATCTAGTTGCTGCTTTACCTGGAAGACCTGGGTCACCATTTCTTCCTGGAGGACCAGGGGGTCCAGGAACTCCTGGTTCTGTAATAGTCTGGCCAGGATCACCTTTTGGACCTAAAACCAAAAAGAATAAATATGTATCACTCAGTAGGAGTTTCTTTTCTGTTCTTTTTTGAGCAGAAAAAGATGCTAGCCACATCCCAAGCTTACAAAGAACTTAAACACCAGCAACACTTTACCCAATAGGCTATCTGCCCCTAAGCCCCATACAGCTCTTGTATGCTTAGAAGCATTGTTTAATATTAAGGCAGTTTTCCTGAAATGTTATTTTTTTAGCTTCCTCCCAGGTACCATCACGTGAATTGTATTTTCCATAGCTGATACCAGCACAACTTGATCAGGATCTGCGTAGTTGACAAGAAAGTAACAAAAGCAAACTTGTTCAAAGCAAACCCTTGTTTTCAAAAGCTGTTGTAGTTGCAGTATTATTAAGCATAAGCCAGATGGTAGTTACAATGCATTTCCACTATAGTCAGTTGAGAAGGAGAAGCTTCTCTAGAGGTCAGAACAGAAGGGTGAGTCATGTGCCTATAGTAACACAGCACAAATTCTGCTCACTTTGCGATTCTGTGATGACCTTCAGTAAGGGAGCTTATAAACACTAGGTCTTACAACGCCTTTGGGAAAAGCTTAAAAGCAGCATTATGTTTAGAACTATCCAGAGCAAAAGGATAAAATTTGATTTTACAGCTTTTGTTCAATAGCACACGGAGACCAACTCACCAGGAACTCCAGGAGGCCCTGGACGGCCTGATACACCTTGGATGCCCTTTTCACCAGGTGAACCTTGTGGACCAAAACCAGGAGGTCCAGGAAGTCCTTTGTCTCCAGGAAGACCTGGTAGTCCTGGATCACCTGGAATACCCATTTCTCCTTTGAATGCAACACTGCCCTGAAAAAAGGAAGAGCAGGATGAGAAAGAGGAACATGTATTTACTATCAAAGGAGTAAAGTGTTTCATTGCTTCTGTTTTGAAACTCTGGCAGTTTCCATCCTTCTAGCTCTCAAGGCCATTAGCTGCCTACATCTTACTAACATGGTAGAGATAAGGTCTAAACCTGGCTACTTAATTTTTTCACGTTACATAGGTGAAATGTAGACAATGGCAGAAGGGACCATCTGACACTATCCAAGAGAAGTCTCAGCTTATTTTTAGAGGCATTGACAGATTCAGGGAGTACCTCTGTATATCATCACTAGATTGGCATCTACTGAAGAGAATTACTGTGTTAGTCACATTCAGGAAAAAGTGCATTTGCCAGTCCTCTTATCTGCACTATGTCAAATGCATCTAAGACTTCCCAAAACATCTGTCCAATCAAAGACAGCACAAAATGGAACTCACAGGTTCCCCCTTAGGGCCAGGTAGACCTGGCAGTCCATCTCGTCCAGGAGTGCCATCTATGCCAGGAAGACCTGGAGGTCCTGGGAAGCCAGGGTCTCCTTTGTCACCTTTCATTCTTGGAGAAGTCAGGACATCCCCTGGGTCTCCTTTAGGACCAGGTCTTCCAGGAGCACCTGGGGACCCTGGGAATCCCTGAGGGGGAAGAAAAGAAAAAAAAAAAAGCATTTTAGTTTTTCTTTCACTCCCTCTCTGAGTTTGCCACAATATAAGAATTATGCATTCAAGCTAGTTATGGACGAAAAAAGAAGTATTAGACAAGAATTCATATCTACTGTGCACAGATCTACCAAACATGCAAGACAAATGAGACACTGTTTTCCCAGCAGAACATAACACCACCACTTACTGGTGGCCCTACAAGGCCAGTTAATCCAGGAAGCCCCTTTTCACCTTTTGGTCCAGGAAAACCAGGAGAACCTGAGTAGCGCAGAAAAACATAAAAGAAAAACATAAAACTGTAGAAGCTGTAAATATTAAGCATGCTGTTTGCATAAGATAATAGCTAAGTTGTTTTAAAACCAGGCAAGGTTTAGTCTGGGTTTTTTTTGGAGAGCTTGATTTTATTTGAGCAGCACAAAACTTGCAACTCTTAAGGTAAATCACTTGTGTCAAAAAATGTCACACTTTTAAAAAACTCTAGCTCCTCTACCATTTCAGGAGTAGCAAGTAGTAGAAGTTAATTTCTCTCTTTCAGTTAAATCTATAGCAGGCTATAAACCTTCAATATGCAGAATGCTTGCAAGTCTGTCTTTGATCAGAGGATTTTTTTTTTTTGAAAGACTAGATTTTCAAAAAATGAGTGATTGTTTTATACATATCCAGCCTGTTTGTTCCTAACACTCCCCAAGTGTGCAAAACAGGACATGCACCAACTATATACTGGAGCTGGCAGCCGTGTATCTGAATTTGTACACAATACACAGATACATCATTAGCATTATACACAGGTACTCAGATACAAAAGCAACTTTATAGAATATATTAAGCAAAATAGTGAAGACTACAGCCTTACCTGGACTGCCTGGAAGTCCTGGTGGTCCTCTCTCCCCAGGAGGCCCAGTTATTCCAGTTCCTATGCAATTGAAGCATGTGTCTCCTTGATCACCTAAAAAGATTTGCATTGAAAAAGCATACTTGAGCATCAGATCTTAGAAAACATTAAAAGAATTCAGCACAACAGAAATTGTTTGCTTGCCACTGATCTATAATTCCAAGTCCAAAACGACTATTTTACGTAATTATATGATTGCTTAAATATTAGGCGGCTTCCCCCATGAAAGCCAAACTGAAGCTTTTTGGTTGCTAGAGTCAGGCAACCAATATCAGATATGATTAGAATTTTTTTAGGATAGTGCAAAATAAATTCAAATAAATTAAAAAAAAATGCTTTCAATGATAAAAAATAAAACTGTGGACTTTTTTCCTCCACAAAAGTGTCCTCTTCTAAAGTATGTACCTGACACTTCAAAGTACAACTCTAAAACATATATCAAAATCCCAAACTTCAATTAAACTCCAAGAGTGCAAAATAAACACTGGGAATGATTCACTGATCTGACATTAGGCCAAACTTATTTCATTAAAAAAAAAAAAAAAGAAAAAAAAAGAAAAAAAAAAGAAAAAAGAATCGTTTCAAGAAGCTTAGGAATTTCATTCATATACAGATTTTTCTGACATTTGTCAATGTAGTATTTAAGCACCTCATTTAGGTTAATTAATTAATCAATCCTTACAATCTCCATGAGAAAAAAGACTTCTGTTTGAAAGGAGTACAAAATCAAGTGAGATGCCCAAAGTCATCTAGGATGTCCATGGTTGATCTAGGAAAAGATTCTCACTTACCCATATCAGCATCCTCATTGCAAGGTTGTCTTTTTGGAAACAAGGATACACATTAAAGATGTCTGTCTTTTGCTTACCAAACAAACAAACTCATTGTAGATTGATCAACTCAAATTAGGAATCTTGCATTTATAATTGCAATGTTGCTTTCCATAAAAACTGTCAAGTTTATTCATGAAGTAAGTATAAAACTTTTTCACATAGAGTTGGCAACTGCTGTTACAAAGCACTTAGTTTCTATCTACCTGGGAGGTTCTCATAAACCTGAAGTTCCATTTTACTTTAATCAGGATCCACGCTAGGCCCTAGCACTGGTTGTACCCTCAGCCACTTTGAGATTCCTGTGCTTTAACACTAGATGAGGGACTATACTACGCTCAAAAAACCCAGCTTTCTTACTCAGAAACAGAAAATATCTGCATCAACCCTACTGGGAAGAGACACTGTTTATCCTTATTTAGTGCAGGCTTTACATTGTTTAACAAACTTTAACAAAAAAAAGAAAAAACAAGATAGCCATGACACTGCACCTTTTTGGCCTCGCTCCCCTGCAAAACCTTGTTGTCCTGGAATTCCTGGAGGACCTGGCGGCCCCTGCTCACATAACTCTTCACCTAAGGAGAATCGGGAGACGTTTAATGATCAAATTGTGTTAGACAGACAGCAGCACTAAATACATGTATTCAGTACAAAAATGTACTTCCTAGTATTTGTATGGATATTCTAATATACCCCCACAACCACAGACCAAACATTTTGGCAATTCCGACAGAGGACTGCTAATGAAAACCCACCAATATAATCCAAACTCAAAAGGAAACAATCAGTGATATTACACAACAATCATCAGTTTTGCTTCACAACCTCCACTCTCTCCCACTACTTCCCACAGCCTAGACACTTTCATCTCTACGCTACATTCTGCTATTCAGCCTCATATCATAAAAGCACGCGTATGAAATATCATCAGAGTGAGGGGACTTAAGATGCCAATGCCATCTAGCCGCTAAATTCCTCCCTGAACCATGTTAGCCCCCTCCATTTACAGCTTTCCAGTTCTCATATCCCAACTCCCTTTGTATCAAAACGGAGCTAAAAGCCTTCATCCAAAGTGTCCACTCCCAAGCTAATTTTGTGTGGTCTACACACTAGAATATTTATCAAATGAACCTGGAATTCTGTGAAAAATTACTCCTTTGATTCTCCGGTATCACAGCTCTTAGCAGGGAATATTACCTCCAAGAATTTTTTAGATCATATAATGAAAGCTAAATTTAGTGAAGACACTGTCAAAGTGATTACTTCCTGCTTTATGCACAAATTTTAATGTAACTTTCATTAGTTGGATTAAATAGGATGTAACATAAATTGGAAAAATACTTGATTTTTTACATCTGGGCCAAATCTGCTTGACCCTGGGGGACTGTCATTATTCCGTGAGTTAGCACAAAGGTCCCTTAAGTCTGACAAGATTTCTTCTCCTCCAGTCTGGCTGAATCTCACAGATAAGTCACAGCAGGGCTCATTTGAGGTAGAAAGAGGCATGATAAAGCCAGACTGCAACTCACACCATTGAATTCCCAAATTCTGTAATTGTCCTTAAGGTTAGAGTTCTACAAATGTCCTGATTTGCAATGGGAGAAACCTGGAGAAGGTATACAAATAGCTTGGAATCTCACGGGCTTCAGCTGCTGATAAACTACATCTTTGGAGGTAGAATTAAAAAAAAAAAGAAAAGAAAAAAAAAAAGGAAAAAAAAAAAAAGAATGAATGTCAAAGCTGTTCAGTCTCTTCTACTTGCTGTCTGTGTGGTCATCACTTACCAGGAGGAACAGATGGTGCAGGTGGCCCTGGGGGACCTGGTGGTCCTGGAGGTCCTCGTGGTCCATCAAGTCCTGGTTGCCCAGGAATAGAAACTCCAGGTAAACCTGGATCTCCCTTCTGTCCTCTCTCACCAGGTAAGCCAGGTGGACCAGGAGGTCCAACAGTAGTGATCCCTAAGATGGGAAGAACTTAGTTCATTGAGAGCTCAAAGGTTTAAATCACTTTTTTGCACGGATGACAATGATATACAATGAATAACATGCTACAGATAAGACTGTGTCTTTCCATGTAAGTACTCCATAACATTTCTTTTATGGAATCAAACTATATGTTAATGTGCAGTGTTTGACATATGCACATTTTGCATTTTCAGAAATTTTTGTTTGAAAAATTGACCTGAGACTCAACAACTAAGTTTATGATGAAAAAAACCATAAAACATGAATAATGAAAGGAAGTACTGATGGAAAAAAGAACATTTACAAGCTGTAACATTAGAATCATAATATTCTTCTCTCTGTGTGTATAAGGCAAATACAAGTGTCACCGCTCACCCCCATTGTAGACTCAGATCATCTCCTCCTTCATTACTGGCCAATGTACAGCAGAGACTAGGTTTGATGGCCAGGTACCAGACTTCTGGTACACAATACTTTCTCTGTGTAAGCAGTGGATAACGTAAATTATAGGTAAGTGATATGAGATAAACTACCCCTCAGACCATTAAGCTAGTATCTGTTTGACAGCCTTGATGATTAGCATCCTCTGTTCACCACAGCAGGGGCAATGAATGTTCAGAATTCCTCATATTATCCCCATAAGCTAAGGGCTACCCTTCAAGCTCAAAGGTAGCTCTAAATAGTTCTGCCTTCACTTTCTGCTCAGTCCATCTGTCAATAGGCGCGTGAAAAGACTGTGAAGCTAAATATCCATTCAGGCATTCGAGCATACAACTTACTTTAATGCTTACACTCCTACCTGGAGAACCTGGCAAGCCAGGTGGGCCCGGCCTACCAGAGAATCCACGCTCCCCTTTGGCTCCTGGAGGTCCCGGCAATCCTTTGCTACCTTTTGGTCCCACTGTTGCATCAATGCCTGGTCTTGAAATGACCTGTAAATGTTTCATGTTCATGTGAAACAACTTGCCAAGAAAAGAGTCACCGGAATGGTAAAGAGATGTGAGGGAAGAAAAGTTCAACATACTTCGAACCTTACACCAATAACAGGATGCTTTTCCTGCTCCGCTGAATTACCAGGTAAAATTCCAGTAAAGAGCACTCCCCAATAGGAAGCACTTTTACTGCCAAGCCAACATGGTTAGAACAGGCTTCAGTGAAGCTGACTCAATTTCTTCTGGTCTGAGGTTATAGTCTAACCTTGTATTTGTAACCTAGCAAATCCTAGAGCACAGAATCTATCTTGAAAGAAGGAAACAATCGTTTCCATTAGTGAATATATGAAATCTTTACTGGTTCTGTTATTGTTATACCCAAGAGATGGGACTCACAGCAACCCAAGAACCATGATGAAACAACACTGTCAACCAAATGCAGAAAAAAAAGAAAGGATCAGCAACTTACAATTCCAGGAGGACCAGGGGGACCAATGTCACCTTTTTCACCCTACCAATGAAATTAAGAGCATTTTTTATACTGCACATTAGTACACAAGAAAGCTATTGCAACTATTCCTCAACACTGTAACAGCATAGGCAATGCAATTACTACTCAGCAAGAACTGAACCCAGTGATGGCAGATTTTCAAGCTACTACAGCAAAAATGACAAAAAACCTGGCATACCTTTTCACCCTCTCTTCCTGGAGCACCATTTATTCCAGGCCCACCAGGTAAACCCTTCAAGAAAAGAGAAAAATAATCACACTCGGATCTTCTCCATATCAGAAGAAAAGCTTATAAGGAGTCTACTTAGATTAAAAATGTACGAGATACTCACATCCCTACCAGGCTGACCAGGTTCTCCGTCTTTGCCAGGCTTTCCCTTCAAAGACATAAACATGCATTGAAATAAAATGCTTCAGTGGTGAAGAATTCTTATGGAAATAGTGTTACTTATTTCCCATTTTTCAATAAACCAAACTTTCTCCAGAATGCAATCCTTGTGACAAATACCACAAAGATATCAACCAAGTATAATCAATGGAGTTATCTAAACTGAGGTTTTCATTTTGAAAACCAGAGCACAAAAACATGACAAGTCTTAAAGAAATGTTGTGCGAACATAGCACAAAATGATCTCCAGTTAACTATTACTGATTCGTTGTGTTTAATAACTCCCTTTGTTTTAACATTAGAGAAATCCTTTATTTGGAAAACAGATCCTAACTCTCTAAACATTAGAACATTATATTTAACTAGGAAATTAGTATAATGTGACCAGTGAAATTAACTACAAACATTTTTGTGTTTGAATTTTAACTCTCCTTTAAACCAAATCCAATTTTCTGAAGGACAGTATCAACAAAAATATAAAGTGCAATTCTGTGCAAAGAAGTGACTTCTAAAAACTATATCTTCTTGCTGAACAGATTTGTCATTGCTACAATAAAAGTAGTGCAAGCTCCCCTTTACTCCAGACCATTCACTGGGCAAGAGAAATAGAACTCTATTGTTAGCATTACCGAAGCAGAATGCATGGGGGACACCTGCTGGAACATAACTAGAATAGGTCGTTAAGTTTCACCACAGTGCCAAGATCAACTCTCAATCACCAAGAAGTTGACAATAAGACCTGACAGATATAGTGTATTAGAGTATAATGTGATTTGTGAATTCTTTGTTATTAATGATGAGTTCTGATTCTCAAAAAAGAGGTTTTAAGATTTCCTGTGAATTTGCAGAACTACCTGTTTGATTACATATACTGACATTTTTCTGAGTATATCTGAAATGGGTTTGAGCCACACAGAATCATATGGAGCCCTAAAAGGCAGCTTTAGAGTAACTTAATAGCAAAACTGCACTTTAAGTATGCAACATGCCCAAATTCAGAGTAATAAAAACAAACAAAAAAGTTGGTAAAAAAGCTTTGGGCAAAAGGCATCTGCCATATCCCCTCAGGACTTTTATACTTCCAGATCTTCACAACTTTATGTGGTTCCCATTTGCTTTTGCAGAGAAGCAACTTGGAAAATACAATTCAAAACCCACTCAAAATATAAGGAGAATTTTGGCTTTGTAAATCTGCCTCATTTGTTATGTTCCTTAAAGAAGGCAAATCAAAGCCCTCCTGTAAATCTCAGCAACTAAGAAGGATTTTATCTAGAATACCAAACATTTGGTTCCATTATACTTACTTCCTATGGAAATTGGAAAACCTATTACCAATATGTTTCTAAGCAGTGTTCATATATTGTCCAATTAACCTGAGTAAGACTTGTGTCTTGGTTTTCAGAGGGGCCCGTTATGTTGATGAAACTATGGGTTCAGTAGCTGTGAAAGTGAAAATACAGAACACTTTGAGCTGGTAGCAGCTTGCCTTTTCTTTGCTGGTCCAGCCCATGTTATTTTCATCCTATTTCTTAGCACTTCTATGATCTTCCTCAGCTTTTCTGAGCTGTGATATCCAAGTAAATTTAAATTCCGGGATGGATTTGAGTCTAGACAGGAACAAAGTGACTCATGCTATCCTCAGATGCAGCTATCCTGACTTGTCCCCTCCCCATATAGCACATAAACTGAAGTAGTCTCTTGGGAAGCAACAAATGGACTTTTGGTCTTAATGCAGTGTTCAGAGACTTGGTTTTTTGACTCACCTTACAAGTAAACCCACTGAGAATGAGTTTACATAGACCAGCTTAAATATATACCAATCTCATCCTGCTTGGCAACCCCGTACATAGCAAACTGAGTGAAGACCCTCTCTAAAAGGAAACAGAAAACTGCTGCTTCAGTCAAGCAGTCCAACAACTTTGAAGAAGGTAATGTAACCAGATAACATCATTCAAATTAGTTTCTCCTGCCCCCAAAACCAAGATCTACATGTAGATAATTCTATCAGAAAGCACTGAGAGATCCATAGCTAGAAGCACTTTCATGAACCAGATGCATCATCTACTAGTTCACCTGGTTATTGAAAAAAAAAAAAAAGTCGTCTCTTACCCAGAGGCTGATGGCCCCACCTGAATTCAACATTTGCTTAATTCTCAAAGATAACACTGATTGGAAAGATAAATGTTTGGTTAAACAGACTACTTACTCTTTTGCCTGGTTCTCCTTGCTCACCTTTTTCACCTTTTACGCCACCGGGAAGACCCTGGACACACAAACGTCATCTTAAACTGAGCCCAGAAGCCAGAGTAGAATGAATGTACAGTTCTGATACAGATGCAACAAAAAAGAACTAAAAGAGGACTACTCACAGGAGGGCCTTGTGGCCCAGGAAGTCCTGGCGGGCCTGGATCACCTGGAATACCCTGTCAATCATAGGCAAAGAAAAAGAGGATTAAAGCCTCCATCACTCCCTAGTAGCTCAGTTGATTTTTTTAAAAATAGAATCTTTTTTTGCTGTCATTCAGATTTCCAAGTACTATGAACAGTAAGGGATCATATTTATTCTTTCTTTGTGTGGAACTTCAAGGGTATAAATTTTATTAACTGCTCATCCTGTTTATTTAGATGATTCACTCCACTAAGACACAACTGCCTCCTGCGTGCACTGCAGCAGCTGGTTTGGTGGCCTGCAGCTGCTATACAATAATAAAAAGAAAGAAGAAAAAAAGGGAAGAAAGAAAGAACAAATGCCAGATCCTGCTGAAATTACAGAAGCAACAGTCATTAGATTACTGGTAATTGCTGAAGTTGTGAGGCCATCAGGATCAATAGTGTGTTCGTCAGAAAAATGTCACAGGATCACTGTATTAAAAAGTTAGGGTTTCTATTTTGTCTTGTTACACCTTTGTACAAGTTCTTAAATCTCTTCACCATTAACCTAAAGAAAAGTTACAGGCTATTGAATCCACAAAAGGTTTCTGTGCAGGGCTTCTGTTATTGTCTTGGAGGCCTCCCAGACTTTTATAAGCCCATCTATACAATTGATTTTTCAGTCAGAGATCATAGGTGGAGGTACACACCAGAACCTTGTGTGTATTTCACAAAAAAATAAACGTAATGTTGAAATTTTTTAGATTGTATACTACCAAGCATAACCTTTGTTATGCACTCAGACTGTGCTTGTAAGTCTTAATGCTTTAAAAAAAATGTAGTTAGAATGCTTTTATTTTGTACATTTATAGAACTTAAAGCCAGTATAATTAGTCCTTCAGAGATCCCTGATGACAGAGGCAAATTACTCTGACCCTAATAAAGTCAGATGAATTTTTGCTTCAGCTACAGTGTGGTCAAAATGTCACTATGTGTTTTCTTAGAACTATAAAGACACAACATGCTGCTCTTCACCTTCTGCCATACCATCCAGTAAAACAGAGACAAAACCAGAAACCTTTCTAGGATGACTGTGCATTGCAAATGTACATCAGTGGGTAGCTCCAGGGAATGCCTTAGTGGTGCCTAATGTTCTTCTGAAAGGAATGGTAACAAATGGTTTGGATCAAGATGAAGGGCAGAATTGTCCTACACCCTGCCAAAATAAAATACTGCCGTGTACCAAAGCTTTCTTCTCTGACACATTTCCCAAGATGAAAAGGTGGAAAGCAAGGAACTGATCCAAATACAGATGGAGGAAACTAATAGTTTAAAGCTCAGTTACCACAGTGACATTTGAAAAATAATCAGAGCATAAAAACAATCACTCACCACTCTTGCCTCAAAATATCTACCTCAACTCTTCTATTACTCAGGGTGGTATTTGAGAATACCACAGAAATTTCAAAGAAAACATGAAATCCAAGCACCCACGATCCTGCTTGTGCTGCACAGATTGTCTATGATTGGCACCCAGAATCAAATGGTACTGTGACATGTTCCCCAGTGAAAAAGAAAGTAAAAATGTAATAACTTAAAAATGGCAAATCTCCCAACGACTTTTTGGCATTTATGGGTGGGGAAGGATCCGTACAAATCAAACCAACCATTTGAGCTTACTGTCATAACAGGGCTTGATATTTACTTTTGAGGGGCCAGAAACAGGGAAAGCACTTTATTCAGACCACAAGGAAGAAAGATCTTGGGGCATCACTGATGACAAAAAAAAGGAGAAAAAAAAAGAAAAAAAAAAAGGAAAAAAAAAGGAAAAAAAAGAAAAAAAAAGAAAAAAAAAAGAAATTGAGTTAAAATTTTTGAAAGACTTCTTCACAATGGATGACACAGCTGGTTAATTAATGGGAATCTGAATCCCCAGACAGCTTTGAAAATCCCAGTCTGGGTGTTCCAAGGAATGAGAACTGCTTTTACTGTTACTATGAACTTCCTTTAAGAGAGTTTCTTAAGGACAGTTATTTTATTGAGGGAAGTAACTGAGCTAATGTGACTGGCCTGTCTTCTATTAAAGGAAAGGTACTCAGGCCTGAAATCATAGAATTGTTTAGGTTGGAAAAGACCTTTAAGATCATCAAGTCCAACCATCAACCTAGCACTGCCAAGTCCACCACTAAACCATGTCCCTAAACGCCACATCTACACATCTTTTAAATACCTCCCAGGGATGGTGACTCAACTGCTTCGCTGGGCAGCCTGTGCCAATGCTTGACAACCCTTTTGGTGAAGAAATTTTTTCTAATATCCAATCTAAACCTCCCCTGGTGCAACTTGAGGCCATTTCCTCTTGTCTTATCGCTTGTTGCTTGGGAGAAGAGACCGACTCCCACCTCGCTAGAACCTCCTTTCAGGTAGTTGTAGAGAGTGATGAGGTCCCCCCTGAGCCTCCTTTTTTCTAGGCTAACAACCCCAATAGTCAGTACTTTGAGAAAAATAATAGAACCTCTGCAGTAAGCAGGCTGTGAGTATGAGCCAAACCAATGGAGGCTGCAGCTTGATCACATGCTTATTACAGATGGATATAGTTTCCCACTCACCTGATCTCCTTTCTGAAACTCAATGTCATTTGGTCTCTTCTGTTCTCCAATCTGTCCTGGTGGCCCTGGAGGTCCCTGAAGACCTTGTTCACCCTAATGTGCAAGAAGATGGCAGTTTGTTACAGGCAATACAAGCCAAAATGGCACGCATAAGTATTTTGAAAATAATAAGCAAAAATATCATCATGATCACCTACTCACTTTTTCACCTTTGGGTCCTTGGAAATTCAAACCCATATTACCCTGCAAAAAGTATAACTCATCAGCCCTTAGAAGTCACAAATGAACAGAAAGAAAAACAAAACAGTCCACCACCACCACCAATGAGGGAAAGAAAATACCTTAGGTCCTGGCAGCCCTGGTGGACCAGGAGGTCCCTATTAAAAAAGGAAACAAAAAAAAAAAGTAATTTCCAAGCATTTTACATGCCGCCTTGTGTGTGTGTGTGTGGGGGGGAAGAACAACGTTGCTGCTTTGACTGCTGTGCATTATTACTTATGTAGACAAGGCACCTTGCCTTCCTCTGAGAGCTCTTCCATATGCTATTCAACTTCACAAATATGTAAGAAACTAGTTTTTCCTTTCAGTGAGAGAGTCAATAAAATTAAACCGTCAGGTATTAAACATTAAGGAAAGAATCATCCTGGTCTAAATAAACCAAATCTTGTCCCTCAGGTTTCACACAAACAAGGAGCCTGCACAAAGATTCAGCCTGATTTAAAGCAAAAAGAGGTCTGGGAACAGGCTGAGTGTTTCAAATGTATCACATTTAAATGTGCACAGTGGCAGCTCCAGGGTGAACCGAAAGCATGGTTGCTGTTGTCTTCATACCAAGTCTCGAGTACCAAGATCTCTGCAATTTACTGACCTGCCTCTGAGGACACGAAACAAAGAAGTAATAACTGCCCCATTTAACACTTTACGGGTAACAGGTTAAAGAAACTTACTGTCAAACCTGGGGGCCCTGGAGGGCCAATTGGACCTGGTATTCCCATGGAGCCGGGTGGGCCCTGTTGAGAAAGTGAAGGAGGCTATGAAAGAGGCACCTTTTTATGAAAAAAACAGTGAGACCTTCAAGGTCAAAAAAACCCAACAGCCGGCACCCCATACACATCAAATCAAAGTAGCTGACCCCTAACCTACCAATCTGTCCTTGTGGAAAGGCCTAAATGGGTGTACATCATGTTAGGAGTGTTCTGCTCTCAACATCAATACATCTCTTTGGCTTGGATAAGGGAATGCTTTTTTGTTTGTTTGAACTTTGTTTTGTGCTTTCTTTCTCTTCATGCACTGAGAGGGAACAACAAAACACTTTGTATTTGTGATTCCTCCCAGCCAGAAACAGACAATAGGGAAGCACAGATCAGAGGAACAGAAATGCTAACAGGCTCGGTCTGGTCAGAATAGCCTGGGGCTTGCCTCTCTGTACCAGGAAATGGGAGTCTCTGGCTTCTGTCCAGTCCGATAGACTCATTTTCTGCTCCCCTTGTTCTTCCACTAAAGCAATGAATGGCTCAGTGGGGAAGCACAGGGCCTGGAGTCACTAGCTGTTTTCACAGAAGACTGCTGGGAGAACAGAAACACTGTTCAGGAGGTGCAACGTGAGGAGAACAGCTGAGACATTACCCTCTCTTCCCACCATCCAAAATACTAGCTACAGCCCAGAAAGGCAGATGTTACTTGCTTTACCTCAGGGTGAAGAAGGGGATGGAACTCCAGAATTGATACAGAGAATGCCTAGGAAGGGGGAACAGGCAGGGCAAACAGAGAAGCAAGTAAGTAACTGTGAGTACTGCTGTCTGCTGGATACCACTTTCCTCACCAGGGGACCTTTCTGGCCTCTGTGGGTCACCCTATTAAGAGCAATATGGAAGCACTTACTTTCCCTTAAGCCATAAGCTAGAGGTACATTAAATGTGAGCCCTGCTTCTCCACATAAACATATGGATCCCCTAGCACCAAATGTTCCAATTGTGCTGTAATGCAAATACTTTTCATGTTATCTTTTTGGCAGAACACAGCCTAATAGTACTCTACACAACTTACAGGTATCCCTGGAAGACCTGGAAATCCTGGGTCACCCTTCTGTCCTGGCAGCAAGGATGTAATTATTTCACCTGCTTCACCCTGGAAGAAAAAGAGCTGACTTTAATTAACAGCACATTTTACAATTCTTTATCACCATTCTGTCTCCAAAGATGCATAGTGCCTCTTAAGACTCTGAGACACTCAGAGTTATGCTACACCCTAGCAGTAGTCTTTAATATAAGTACTAGATTCTCCAAAAATAGCTCTTCTTAGGAGAGATCCTTGCATATTTGAAGGATTTTTTAAATGGCTAAACTACCAACTATTAAAAGCTCTCTTTTTATATGTACAAATATTATCAGCATTGATTTAAATTCCAAAAGATTAGGGGATTGAAATACAAATGCTTCACAAAAGAAAAAGACATTCTAGCTCCATGTGAAAGCAATGGATAGGACACAACAGAAAAAAGGCTCATTCAGCTTTTTCCAATGTCTTACCTCATGAGATTAATGCTGAGTATGCTGTTATAATAGTCATGCTTCATGTTCTATACTGAAGCACAGTTTCTTATTGATTTCAGGGAAGACCTTTGTTTTAAAAGTGTATGTTCTGATCAGCTTGCCTTTTAATATCTTTAAAACAATTAGGAAGAAAAGGAGCTGAGAAAAACAATTCAGCTTAATAGTCACAATTTCCCAGCACCAGTGTTATGCTGTCCTCTCAGGAGTTTATTGGAATAATTCTGTGGGTCAAGTTTCCTTTCAAATAGATTTGAACCAAAACTGATGTTTTGGCCCATGCTCAAATAGGTCAAGGATACAACAAAAAAAAAACATTAAAAAAATAAAAAGGGTCCTTAAAGTCCAAAATCAGATTATGAGACTATTTGCATTAGGAGAAAGAGCCATCTATGTAGTAATCTATACAGTAGAGAGCACGTTTCCAAAAGGAACATAAGATGTTGCACTATTCTCTCCACTGGATATTTTAAGTAATTATTGCTTAGTCTCTAGTAGTGTTCTTGAGCATGCACAGGTAGACTACTGGTGCATTTGGGTGTTCGTAGGCATTTTGCTAACTTGATGCCTCACAACTCAAAGAGACACTGTCCCTCACGCTCCCAAGGAAACCAGCTTCAGAAAACAGTCTGCTACTTCTGAAATTACTGACCCAAATTGAGTAAAGCTACTGCAGAATTTCCAGTTAGTTGCACTGGAGTGGCCTAGAAACACTAAGCTTTCTGCAGAATGTCACTCCAGATTCCAATGGATGCACATGGTCTTGCATAAAAGCAAGCAGGTTACTTATGCGAGATCACACTGCACACCCATGCCTGGTTAGTACTTTGATGTGCAAGTACAGAACACTTACCTTCATACCCGGCAGACCAGGGGGTCCCTTTGTTTAAAGGAAACAAAAAATAAAAGAAAGATCAATAGAAATAAATAATTGGTATGTTATTTGCAAACCATTAATCAGATCTACACCATGAGGGAAGCATTGAAGATAGAAATCTAAAAAAAGATATGGAACAGGAGAAAATAAAATTTTTATGATCTTCAGAATCAAATAGAAAAATTAGAGAAGTACTTTCACAGTGAATATTGAGCATTAAAGTGACTATATTTCCATTTCCTAGCAATTTGTTTCTTCATTGCCTCCTATTATCTATCCTGTCTACTACATTTCTTTCTGTTTGTACTTTGGTTCTGACAGTCACTTTGCTGTACATTCTTGTGTTTTATAATGAAAACACCCTACACTGTCTCTTTTTTCTGCCCCATTAATCACCAGTAAGACTCTTTAGATGCACCAGATGACAGTAACAAGATCTTACTTCTCTAACACATATGCATGTGTTTGTGTTTTCCTGCAGGCGTGGCAGAGCATCTCAGCATGTGAGAATTCAAAGGGCTTTTTACTAGCTTTACCACAGCATGCAGCCGAAAAGCTCACGCTTTTATTGGACATCTACAATATCCTGATTAATCATTAAAAAAATTAATATATTCTTATTTATTAAAAGACCAACTGCAAAAAGAGGCTGATATTTATCTGATCTTTCACAGATCTAAGTAGAAGTCTTTCAGCGGATTACAGGTAGCTGATCCGGAAATCTTTTACTTACAGGAGGCCCTTGTAAACCAGGAAAACCTGGACTGCCTGGGAATCCACGCTCTCCCTTAGGGATGAAGAAAACAATTAGCCAAAACCAAACCAAAACATAACAACAACAGATAAACAAATTTTGACTGAAAAGTCCAGTTTTGTTGTTAGCTTATGACTCCAGAGTATCAAATTGTATTGCAACAACTATAGGATAAATAGTTTGTTAAATCACACAACTGATTGAAACAGGACTTTCCACATTCAGGTATTTCCACACACTTCCAGGCAAAGTACTATACTACAAAGATGGAAAACACATATAGTGCTATAGAAGATCAACTTCTATTATAGAAAGATCATAACTGGAAGCTAAGTAACATGTTAGAATGAAAGTGACTCCTTCCAACAAGGAAGAAATCAGTATTTTCAATGCAATACTATTAAAAATTAATAATTAAAAAATCCCACTGTTAGGTAATGAGTTTTCCTTGGTAGCAACAGTCTACTAAAAGATGAGATGCAGTATAAGATCTAATTATCAGACACTCCTCTCAATTGTTAGCTATAAAATTAAGGATGAGAACAAGAATTTAACTACATCGGCTAGAGGGTATAAATGTTGCATCTTGGTGCTGGCAATTTCTGGCAAAACTTGTGCTTTAAGTACCAGACCATGACCCCTTCTCTCAGATGTGTGTGTAAGTCTGAATTATTTTGGAATTACCTGCACAACTCAGTAACAGCAAGTACTGCTGCACATAATAAACTAAACTTATTGGCTACAGCCAGGATAACAAGAGCTCTTTATCATATTATTGTTGCATTGTTAAGAATTTTAAAGGGATTCCACCTTTGTTCCATTGCATCCTGGGATACCCTGAGGTCCTGGTGGCCCATCTTGTCCTGGTAATCCCTTTAAAGTGGAAAAGAGGAAAGAAGAGTTAGCTTGTAGCATGCTCTTCTGGGCCTGAAAGACAAAAGGGAACAGATTCGTATCTATACAGCCCATTCCTACTCACAGGAAGTCCTGGTGTTCCTGGAAATCCTGGAAGTCCTGGTGGTCCCTAGAAGGAAATTAACCACATATGTTTTAAACAGTATGGTATGAATGGATGTCCAAAAGGATTTACCAAGATTTTACTAAATGTAACCTATCTGTGCGTATGTAAGTAAAGAAAAACAGAAAAAATCTGAGTCACCTGTAAAAAAAGAATGCCATGCTGGACAGCCATTAAGGTTCTTACCCTTCTTTCAGAGAAATATCCACAAAAACATAGAGAAGACAATGCAGAACAACAAAAGTAATAGTATGTAGATATATAGAGAAAAATAAATGAACACTCATGGTGTGGAAAATGGATGTGATCCACTGAAGTCAGAGATGCATCAATTGTCACCAGCTGAGGGGTCTGACAAAAAGAAAAAGCAAAGGCACAAAACCTAAAGGATTTCCAGACAAAACAACCTCTCCCATATCGACCCTACGTATACTGTGTCTACTTCAGAATAAATTGAAGCAAAGTTACTGGAGAGTGTTTAGGTCCTGTATAGCAAAACAGATCAAATAAGTATTGGGGCTACTCTCCTTAATCAGTTTATGAAAGTAACACAAACAATACCTAAGGTTGTATTACTTACGCAATCTTATATTACTTATAAAGAGTAATACAATCTCTTCAAGGTAGTAGATAAATTACTCTTCAGATTTAAGTTAATTTCTGCCCCCCCCAGTAAATCACCACTTGTGTGAGGACCCAACTCAATGCCTGGCAGTCTTTATCCATAATTCCAATATATCACCCTAAAATTGCACCATCACTTACTCTGATTCCTTTGGGTCCAATAGGCCCTGGAAGTCCATCATCACCCTAAAAAAACCCAACAAACAAACAAACAAACAAAAAAAACACACTCAAGTTTGCAGCCTGGCTTTCTATCAAATTAAACTGTAAGCATGATAAAATTTCTTCTACATGTTTAAAGTAGACTAAAAGTTATATTAGTTGTCATTTCCCAAGTAAAGGGTTCAAAATTATTTTATTTTGGGTGTTGGACTTTGAACTGAAAATTACTTGTTACAGCTGATGAACCATGACTTAGAGGAAATGTTTTCAAAAAAATCAAAGCTATTTAAGATTGCTTATAAGCAATGCTTTCATGTGCTTCCATCAAATATCCTACAGTGACCTCTTGTGGGCAGAACATGATATACAAGATTAAATGTGAATGATATTATACCATTATTATTTTGTATTATGATAATGCAGAACTTCATATAAAAATCTCGAGAAGAAAAGGCATTTATGGAATAAAAATATAATCAAAGTTTCTAGTCCAAGACCCCTCTGTTGTTTCACTTATGTTATATCCAATTAATCTTTTCTTTTAGTGTGGACTTTCATTTTTTTCTTATCACCTACCTGTTTTTTAATTTGCTTCATTTTGATGTGCTTCTGTTAGTTTATACTGTGAGCATTTGCAAAAGAAATGGCAGATCCTGGATAATGTTGTGTGTATTAAATACAAATGCATTCAGAGGAAGGCTTTTCAACACTTTAATACTACATTACACCATCTGAGCGTAATGATGTAATTCAGTAGCAAATAAAAATAAACTGAAACCTTCCAGGGAAAGCAAGGAGCATTCCTCAGTTGTCTCTGTGTAGGTTCAATGAGGCCTTCATTTGCATTGCCCCACCCAAAATCAGCCCAGGAATGCCACCAGGTGCAAACAACAGTTTACCTATGTGGTGGGACCCCTCAGGGCAGCTGACAGCCTAACACCACTCTTATCAGTGAACTAAGCAATGGAGTGCATTATTGCAAGGACTAATAAAACTACATTACAGCACCTTGCCAAACCTGTTCTTTGACCTTAATCTGCAGTACCTAATGACAGGATACAAGGACACATGTAGTGTTTGCAAGCACGTGTCTAGGTGAAGAATAGGAAACTTAAGAGCAATCTTTTGCTCTGGTTGACTATTCAAACTAACCAAACAAAAAACCGATGTCATATCCCAACATCTGAAGATTTTGACTATTAAACCAATGATAATCAAGAGTTCTAGAATGATTTAGGATCAGCACTAGAAGCAAGCTAACACTACCTAGCATTTTCATGCTATTCAAGTGAATTGGGACTTACCTTCAAGCCTCTTGGACCAGGTGGTCCTTCAGGTCCTGGAAATCCAGGCAAACCTGGCTGTCCTTCCAAGCCTGGGAATCCTCTTTCACCCTACAAAAAGAATAGGAGGTGGTGGCGGTGTAACACGACAAAAGCACAAGTTATGATAGAAAAAATCAGAAAACACATTATCTTTCTGGTTTTCTGTAGGGAGTCATGTACAGATAAACAAATTAACGCTGTGATTAAACATCTCACCTGCTTAGCCACAGAAATTCCTGAACATACACATACATTGCCTTTAATTGCACCACTTAAACAGGTTTCATAGGATGTTTATCCAGTATTTAAGCCACCTATTTACCAAAATAATTCAACTATGTTTCTCTTGTGCTGCTTAAATATATAGAACTCTCCCCACTTCCTATAAGAACGTAGCTTTATTAGTTACTAAGTCTCTCCTGAAAACTCACCTCTGCTGCAATACCTATAAAAACTCTCAGAAGGGTGTAGACTGCTGCTATACCGTGACCATTGTTTATTATTTCACAATTGCAAGATTGTAATTTGTAATAAAAAAGCAACTAAGATCGTGGTCATGGACTGTAGGCTAAACATTGTACAAATACAGAACATAAAGAGGGTTCCAGCCCAAAGTGCTTACAATCTAAATCAAGTGAGACAGACACAAGACAGCAAAGAAATAAGGTTCTTATTCCTTTTATCTGTCACCTCCTGCTAAAATCGTAAGCTTTTAAGCAGCAATCATATTTTGCTAAATATATATGCAATGATTAGCCATGGTAGCCCATTAGTGGTGTAACAAATACCATATACCATCATATGCCACCCTCTAACTTGTTAGTGTAAGATAACAACGTCACTTACCTGCAGTTTCAGAATATGCATAGCTGCAAATTCATAAAATATTTACTTTCATTCATTCTATGTCAAAGATTCACAAAAATCAGTAAATATTAAGGTTTCAATTGGTACAGAAAAGTACCAGAATTAATACACCTATTTGTGCATATATTATATTACGGTACACTTTTCAACTGCATAAATAGATATTTCCTACAGCTCTGTTACATCAACCAGTATATGTAACTCCTTTTGACACAGGCAGTTTTTCAGCATTATTCCTTATTGCTCTGCAGATAGTTTTGGTTTGGTTGGTTGGTTTGGTCCCTACCTACAAAAAAACTTCTGTTTATTTACCCCAATTATTTTTTCACGACAACTACGGGAACTGCCAAAGAAATGTTCCATCCTAACAATCACCTTAATCACTAGGTTAGAGTTGTGCAGGCTTTTGCACATTCTTTTTAAACCGATTCATCCTGAATTTTTATTTTCTTGCACCACTTCAGCAAGAATGGGAGTGGTAGCTCCCACATCTATTATCTGGCAGTCTACCAGTTATGCAGCTCTCTAGGAACTTGCAATGTCCTGCCTAGCTCTCCTCAGTCAGGTGAAAGAACCGAACCAGCAATCTCACATCTTCAAGACGACAGCAGCAGAGAACTGAAGACTGGGGATTGCAAGCAGACAGAAGCATCTAACTACAGCCTTGAGCACAATATGCAAAAGGTAGTATTAAGGCTTTGCTCATCTCCCCTTTATTTGCTATAAGCAGCCATATGCTGAGCATGACAGCAGGTATTCAGCATGACAGTAGTGTTAAATCTAATTCTTAAATCCTCATTTTCTCACTGTACTGCTTAGGTAGGTGCTCTGTATTCCACTGTGGGGGGCAGGAACTTAAAAGTTGCATTCAAAAGATTTACAAGATGCTGAGATTTCAGAAAAAAATTCAGAGAAAGTAACAGGGCTTCTCTTCCTGCCTTCTTTTCCAGTACTTGCTATACTGCTTCCTTGGAAAACAAGAGGAAAACCTTTTGGATGAGAGATTAAAGGCTGTCTGCAAGCAAGAGCTGCAACCTTACAGAGGAAACAACTAAGCTGTACTGAGTCCTACCTATACAGTGAGACTCAGAAGGATTCCTTGGATAGAAATGGACAGCTCATTAACTGGTCTGCTAAAATTGGTTTCCTATTAATTAAAATGTAAACATATTCCTCTTTTGCTGTCAGTCACGTATCCTCTTATATAGGGTAGACATCTTTTTTCCCCTGTGGAAATGCTAAAATTGCATCATAAATTGAGGCTAGCTTAAGTTTGACAGTCAGGGTCCAGACTGTCTTTTTGCACACAAAGTGCCAGGCTGTGCTTTCGCATGGAGCTATACAGCTGGCATGCCACCTCATCTGAAAAGCAAGACTAGAGGAGTGTTACTATCTCAGGCCAGGATATGAAAGGGTTAGTGTGTCCCTGAAGGAGAGAGAATAAGGAATCTGGGAGTGCCAGATAAGGAAAACATTAGACAGAGCCAGACTTTGGAGCAAGCTCTGGCAAGAACTGTGTTTGCACACTAAGGAAACACACCTGTGTACAAGAGGCATGTCAGATGCATCAGGTGCTAGCTAGGCTACACAATGCCTACTAATCTCAACTTGGTCACGCTTCACATTTTTGTTAGAGAAAGTAACATGTGCAAATGGTTACTAGAACAGACTTTTAGCAGAGGGTTGGCCTTGCGTGTCATCTAAGCATGAAGAACTGTTTTCTAAAATGCAACTACTCTGAGGTGTCCACCCTAAGCAGTCACAGAACTGGGAAGCCAAGGCCTTTAAAGTGAAAGAGAAACATACGAAGTCAAACAGTTAAGCAAGAGAAATACAGGAAACAACAGATGCTGCTAGTAAACTTCACTATTGAAACTACGAAATGAGTATTTTCTAAGCCCACTTTGCAAGTGAGCAGCAACAATGAGAGCCTTGCATGAGGAAACTGTTGCCAGAGCAACTCCTGTGGCGTTTACCAGCAAATTACCCCCAAGAGTGAACAGATAATTTGAAGGACTATGCGAGGGAACAGCTGAGGGATTACACCAGACACTTCCCGAAGGAACTGTATCAAACTAATTACAGAGGAAATAGCTGCACTATAATCGCTATTTTTGATCAAAAAATTCATTGGAGAAAGAAATGTGGGCAAGTTGGGTAGGGGGAAAAACCAAGCTGATCCAGCTCTCTGGAATATAGATGACATCAGGGGGATTTTTTAAATTGTCTTCTACTTCAATAGTGTATAGAAAGATTCCATAAGTGAGAACAGTTTTCAGACACTGCTTCTGCCTCCAGACTTTTCCTATTGCACACCTTGCATATACCATACTGTTTTCATGAAGATTCAGATGCTACAAATCTGCCAGGAAAAATTGCCTGCTGCCTTGCAAGAACATACTGAAACAACATTTAAAAAGCCTTCCCCAAAAAGTCAATGCCAAAAAAGGACATTATATCACTGGGGATACAATGAGATTGGAGTCCCTGGGTAGTGTGCAATGCATTTTCTTATGAATGCAAAAACTGACAGTCACTAGCCAGTTTCTCTTGCACAGAAAGAACTGAGGAATTCTGGATACTTTTTGTTTCAGACTAGAAGCTACTAAAAAAAACCCCACATAAATAGGAAAGGTGTAGGTCAACTCAGATCTCATCTTCCAATCCCAAAAGTACAGGATTGTTTCCATAGCAGAATAAAGATGTATCAGCTATAAACCATCATTTCCTTGGGGAATGGGCGAGGAGTCAGATTCTGATCTCATTTAGTGACAAATCCAGAGTAGCTGGCAATGCAATTGCCCTCTATCAGCCACACAGATATGGCAAGACTGTCAGCTTATAAGCTTGAACATGACTGTTGCTTGGGGGATTGAAAGAAAAAAAATAGTTGGGAAACACCCTAAAATTATGCTTTAAGCTGCAGCAAAATATAGTCAATTAAAGAGGTATACAGAAAAATTTGGCATAGTTCCATGTACTCTAATAATAGTTCAGAAGTATTTAAGAAACCAGGGATAGATGCAGTTTTAAAGCACACACAAGTAATTTACGTTTCTAGAATTTCTTCCTGAAATCTAAATATTTATAAATAGAAATTATGGGGACAGAAACCATGACATTTATTTACATAGATGTGGTATACTAATGAAAAAAAAGACTTTAAAAAAAAGGAGCACAAAAATATTCAGGAAAGCAGTAATTGGACAGCCCATTTTGATGCCTAAATACATGTAAGAGCCTGACTGTAACATTTGGCAATAGAGGCACATACTTCCTTCCTGCCCTTGCTGTAAAAACAGTGAACATCAGAAAGAGTCTAAAGACAGTTAACTAGGGGTGGCTACTTAAAACTAGATTCACGTACAAATGTCTGTAGTAACATTAAAAGATGTACAGCATGGAAAAAGTGATGCAACAGACAGCCATATTATTCTCTCCTTTTCTAAATGATAGGGTGAAAATAACAGCTGCCTCAGATTCTAATAGTAGTCAACATAATTTTTTCCTCAACTTGAAGAATACTGACTAAACAGAATTAGAACTGTAGTATCTAACCAAGACCTCATTCAAAACAAACACACCAACCAGCCACAAACAATAGTGTTAAAGATATAGTTTAATGCAATAAAGAAATCCCCTCTGACACCACCTGTATTCTTCAAAATACATCAAATTTCTTCAGAATATTATCTGTGACTTCTTTCGTAAGATGAAACAGTCGAGGTTTAATGGTCAGTGGTCATTTGCAGGTGCTGGAAACCTTTCAGAATACAGGGCCATAATAGTGCAGTTCAAGCCAAAATTTATGAACCACACACACCAATCATGTAATTATTCTTGACAAAATGATTAAAATCTGAGACTTTTTAACTATTTCCTAGCAATTTGTATCCAACAGTGAAAAGAAAAGCTGAGCTTGGGTCACATCTGCACTAAATTTTACCATGATAAAGGCAGAAAGAAACAGGGATCTTGAGGACATATACTGATAATTTTCTTCTGAGACACAGAACTCCAAGAATATATATCCAAAGAGTCCAGGAATAAGATATTCTTCCTTTGTAAGGGGTATGGATTTCTTGTATCTGCATACAAAGGCAAAGTATCTGAAATGCCTTCAGAGCTCAGATATTACAAGCTGTTCTTGCCAGAATGCCAGGCACCAAGCTCAGGAAATTGTATTTTAGGCCTCCAGTTCAGTCTTTGGAGTTGCACCCCTTACATTGCGATCAACACACCCGGTAAACTTGGCATCTTCTGAAGTTCTCCGTTAAAAGGCCATGGACTAACCATATTTAATAACTAAAGAGCAGCTTCTTAATCAATTTGTTTAACTTAATTTGAATGGGTAGAACCCAATAGTCCTGCTCATCAAAAATAGCATAATGTATTTGCAGTTATTTTGAGGGGGAACTGTGTCTTAGGTGCTGTGAAGAACATGGTCCCTCCTACCTTAAGTCACATGTTTCTATCGCAGCTACACAAATAGTTGTGCTGCAACATAACTTGCATGAAGGAACTGATCAGGCTGAAAACTAACCTAGCTTACAAAGAAACTTGTTTTCAGCGAGATCAGTTCACTGACAGCTCTGAACATGGCCATACAAGCCCCAGAGGAGAAACAGGAATACCTAGCTAAGGGAAGGTATGAAAGCGTATTTCAGCAGCAGCATGTACTACCACTTTAAAGCAGAACCACAGTAGTCTTGGGGTACACACCCTCTTAGTGACTAAGATGCATGCAGCTTGCTTGCTGCAGCCCTTGGCTCTCAGTCTTCATCAGCTGGAGCAGCTGAGATTCAGTACCACCCCTCTCCTCCTCCTCCCCAGTTTCTGTAGAACTGATCTTATCAGCATCTTTGGATCTTGTTTTCAGCTGAGGTAAAACCAGCCCAATAATCTACAAGTCTTACTGGCCTGTCTTAGAAATTGCTCCATGTGCAGTGTCTATTGTGTTTGTTTATTTCTTTTGCTAGCTTTTACTCATGAACTAGCTTTTAAGCATTAAAGCAGGTTAATCCCAAAAGTGCTGAGCAATATTTATTTAAAACCCAATCATCATCCAGTTCCTTAAGTAAAAAGCAATTATAGACTTCTCTTCCAGTTGAAAAGTGAGAGCAATTCCTATAAGCACCTGTATGTAGCAGCTTAATCATTTACTTCAGTTTTAATACTCTTACCAGATCCAGTTCACTACTGAGCAGCTTACTGTGAGTAACAGCACACTGGCTCCCAGCTGCAATCAATTTTTACTGACTTCTCCAGTAAATTCCTCTCATTTCTTCATTATACCATTTTAGACATGTTTGAATTTTATACTACCCATTTTATATTTAAGTTTAGAAAGGTGGGCCTGAGCAGAGGAAGAAAACCTTAGTGCACCAATTTTTGTCTGCTATTGTATGATTGGCTTACTGTGCTTTGATTCTTCAATAGATAACATGCTACTGATGCTATAAGGGCTCATGGCAGAGGCAGAGTTAAACAAGAATCACTGGCACCATAGAAGCAGTTAAATAAGTGCTGTGGCTCCCCAAGGCAAGACAAGAAAATAGTTTTCCTATTTGTTACAGTTCAATTTGTATTACTTTACCTGATCTGCTAAAATTTTGATATCCTGAAGGGAATGCTAGAATGCTTAGGAAGAAGGCTACTTTTGAGTCTCCAAAGGAATGCATTAGACTCTGCTAAGCTGAACAAAGCAGCACTTCTTAGTTGACTTAATGCAAGTGGACAGCAACTTGGATGCAAAAGCTGGTTGCAGGCCAGAAGTGAAACACAGTGGAACAGAAGCGCAGGGCTCAGCTGAGTGCATTTGACAAGGCTTTTCCTGTCTTCCCAGCACAGAACCAGGTTCCGTATGCCTGACTTCCAGTAGTTCTACAAGTACATTCTCACACTCTCAATGGGAGAATCAAAGAGGGAAGATTATTTAAACAGCTCCTTGTCTAATGCTCTTCATACTCCAATTAGGCAAGGAGCTATAGAGTTTGACTCCTGGTTCAGAGGTCACTGCAGAAGGAAGCAGAAACGCCAAATGTCAAGTGTGAAATACAAAGCAAAAGCCTGAAAACTGTTGTAGTAGCAGTTTACACTCAACTGGAATAAAGATAACATTTGCAAGAAAGGTTGAAGATAGTATCAGGTTTGGAAACTTACATCAAATGTATAAGTGAGTGGTACACTGTAGTAGTACAAGACCCTACAAAAAGCTTAAGGCTGTAAAAAAACAAACCAAAGAATTTATAAGAGAAAGCATTATGGATGTCAGTGGCAGAAAACTCTTGTGGTTCCCCAGAACTGAACTGCTGAATCCATCAATGCATCAAATAGAGGGCTTTGTAATTATAGCGCAACTAATATGTTGTAATGGGGTGTGTGCACATATAATCAAACCAGTTCCACTGGCAACACATCATACCTAAGAAATATGGGCTTTGATTTTCGTTGTTCCTTTACATGATGTACATGATGGTCTGCAAAAAGAAAAAAAAAAAAAGAAAAAGAAAAAACCCACAAAAAACCCTCTGGCATGCCTCAGGATTATGCTGCGTTTACCTTGATTTAGGATTTAGGTGGAAAATGAATCACAGTTCCCAGATTTCAAAGTGAATCTTCCATTCTAAGGATAGAAACTTGCCTTGTATCTATCAGTTTAATAAGTGGGAGTGTCAGACACACACCCCCTTCCCTAAGAGGACTCAGACAAACAAAAAAAAAAGCACCAAACCAGAAAGCAGTCTTGCCCTAGGTGAAGCTCTGTTTTCCTTTGTGTGGTGGTTTTTTTTTGGTGTTTTTTTTTTTTAATTAAAAGATTACACTTTGATCAATTTGCAGCCCCCCAAGAATTTTCCTGGAAGATGCAGAACCGTTACATAAGTATTTGGTCTGATGTTATGCTTGTTTTACTGGATGCTTTTTTTCCTTCCCCACTTCCTTTTCACAAAAGGTTATCAAGCTTCTCACGCTTCTGCTCGAGACTTGCTATAATTGACTCCAGAAAAGGCCAACAGAGGTTGGAAACTAAATGTGGAAGAGTTTCCCCTGTGCAGTTCTCCTTAACAATTGGCTAGGACAGTCTGGAGGAGTAGAAACAAAACCCAACAATACATAATGACACTTGAGGGCTTGATCTTGAACAAGGCTCATATGCTCCAGTTGTTGACTGTATTTGGACAAAAATCTCCCTCTGACTCCAAACAAACAGTCCCAAGATATTCTTTACCAGAGAAAGGTGACTATCTCAATTTCATTAAATGACACTGAAGGACTGGGAATGTATTGAGTGGGTCATGGTCCCTGCATGTGTAACAGTAGTATAAAGAGAAAGCTGAATCTGAAAGCCGAGTTTACTTAGAAAGCTGTAAGATTTACTTCTAGGTTTTCCTTATCCACACTAACCAGACAATATCCATTTGCTCACTGAACTCACAAAATAGCTGTCACTAGTCCAGAAATGGCCAACTTAGAATTACAGAAAGGTTCTCCGAAGTTGTATCTACTACGATTGTGTTGGGAATGTAAGCCTAATGCTCAAGTGCCTTCAAACTAAACCTGAAATAGTCCTGTGCCTAGTGTTAGGATGCACCTGGTTTGGCCACCTGCATTTGGAGATCCTGTAGGAACGCATCAACAAGGTTCATGTTTTGGCTAACCAAACCTAACTCAGAAAGCTTGCTATCAAGCGGATACTGTTCTTCACTAGGTATGTAAACTGGGAATATACTTGAAGCAAGTAAAAAGCTAGTAAATGCCAAGGAATGACCTCATCTGTCTGGACCTATCTGGATGACAGGTGTGGCACCAAGAATTACTCTGAATTTTGGACATCTGCCTTGTTTAACCTCAGCCAATAGTAAAATTCTGCATCAGCACATTATAATGCCAATGCAGTGACTGATTATTTTGCATTACTTTCATTCATTTGAGGTTACACTTGTTTATGCAAAGTCAAAATAATCTTTGAAATGTATCAGAAATTAATCTAGAGCACTGAAGCCCTTCTAGAACCTTGTTAAGACAGGGTAAATGGTTTGATAAGACAGGCTTATCAAACTCTGTTATCAGTTCACATCTTTAAGAAGACTCCATTGTTTCTCAGGAAACTGTTTACAAGACTAAGAGTGGAAGTGTTTCAGGCAGTCTCTCCCCCTTGCAGTGATCAGATCACATTCGTTCCCTGTGACAACAGCAGTTACATGGGAACTATTTAACCACAATTTACTTAGAACTAGGCTCCCACACTTGAGAAAAGGCTCAATTCAGGCAAGTACTGAGCTGTGTATCTAACATTGCATCGTAACTAAACGAAAACCTGCTGTTTCTTCAAAGGAAAAAATTGGAAAACAGGAAGAAAAAATGGTGATAGAAACATGAAGTACCACACAGATATATTGAGCTCAGGCAGTGAGACTGGAAGTCAAAGCTACATGGAAGCAGGAAAGCTCTGAGACATCAACATGCATCTCTTGGCCTTAGGACACTGCCTGGTCAGCCCAAAACAGCCTGTGGACTCACTGAATGAACCACACAGGGTTGCTTTTTGGGTTGGGGATGGTTTTTACTCTGCTTGATCCGAGAATACATGTTTGGCCATTAAGTAGCTGCTTACTTGGGTGGTAGCTATGTATGTTGGGAAAGCTGTATCAGAACTGTGTCACTTCCACAGTCCAGCCGAGCATCTAGACAGCAACAGCAATCATCTTAGTATACAGCTATACAAGTTATGAGGCAAGAAACAGTACAAGTTCAGAGCACATGAGTGAGTGTCAACTACTTATGAGCAGACAATGCAAGAAAAGTGAGAAAGCAACCCACACTCACTCTGGTTTTAAATTCCCACTGAAGCATTACTAGCACAGCCATTATTGTACAATCCACACCTTATCTTGTCCACACTAACTAGTTAGCGTAGGCAGGCCTTGGCAGTAAATAGGAATTCTTTCTATTTTACTAGAATTTGTGTCTTTTCTCTTTTTTACTCCCACATAGCTGGAGAAATTTGTGCCATCATTCCCCATGCTTGAGAAAATAATGGTATGAAATTCTGTACACCATCGGATGGACCAGTCGGTCTGACTCAATACCTGAAGTCGTTATAACAGCTATGCTCTTTGGTGCATACCCACTCTACAGTGAAAGAAAAGAAGACACAAGCAAGAAACAAATGCTACCATCCATTAGCTTCAGTTATCTGAAGTTGGCATATGGCTCAGTGGTTTGTCTGTTGGTCTGCCAGTAAAAAAAAAAAAAAAAAAAAAAGATATTTACCTTTTCACCTTTTACACCACTGCAATCACATTTGGATAAAGATGTGCATCCATGGCAAGCCTTTAAAGACATAAGAAAAAAATTAGATTATGTTTTTAATCAGCATAAGACTGTATGAAGTCTTTAATACTACTACAAAAGTTAGTCTAAAATGTAAGACTACAAAGTTTGTCATCTAGCCGTTATACATGTGTGCAAAGCAGATACAGTTAACTGAAAGTTCAATTACCTTTATTAAAACCTATTGCTTGTACATAAGTATATTACAGTTACAGTTTCCCCGGAAATTTTAGACTTTTAAATTTATGCTTAAACACCATTTACTCTAGGGCAAGGTACAATGCAACACCTATGGCCAAAGGGGCCAGAACTTCAGTAAAACAGGCTCTTCAGCACATGCCTCCACACTGAGAAGACTCCAATTATAGTTCCCACCAGTAGATGTCAGATTTTGCACAAGAGTTTAACGAAGCCTGAAGCTTACGAGCGTATTTGTGATAGTTATTGGGAAAATATTTACTTACACGATTAATTATTTCCTCCACAGCTCAGTTATTAAGAAAAGGTTTTTAAAAAACCCTAGATTTCATTTAGCTGCATTCACACTCTATTACAAAGCCTGACAAGTCAGCTACAACAGTCCCTAGCACAAGGGGAGTGACAGCCTGATATTAAGGGGTCAGAGGAGGGAGATACAGAAGCTTGATTCACAAAGAAGATCCAGGTAAGGTAACTTTTCCATACCACATTTGCTTAGTTTATATTCTTTCACTCCCACCCCAACATGGGATACTCATTAGAGCTCTCTGTTGATTTCAGAGATGAGAGATATGTTTACAGAAGTGAGATTTCCAGAATAAATGAAATTTTTTGTAGAATGTCTCTACATAATACATATGGTCATCAATTTTCAAACCACTTTATAGTTAAAAACCATGACCTGCATTAGAAGATACACTACCTGAAATACTTTAGGGTTTAACTTGTTCTGAGAACAGGTGTGGCATTGTATTAAGAAAATACAGCACATACTTTAAAAGTTTGAAAAGCTGAGCATTTAGGGTCCTCCCCCCCACAGTAATCTACAGAGAACATTATGTACAAAGTTTCAATCAAGCAGGAAACCAGATGGTGTGTCAGATCTAAAGTACACCCACACTATAATGAATTCTAGTCTTCATTATCACAGAAACATTTAGAGACATGACCCATCACCTACCTGGCATTAGGAATGTCCTGGCTCTTAGCCTAAACACACTACCAAGCATCAGCCTGAAAACACAGAAGTAGCTTAATTCACCTGGGGCTACGCAAGCCCAGGATCAACTAAAGTATCTTGTAGCAAAAGGCAGAGCTTTGAGTTTTAAATCAGCAGTAGTGCTACACCATACGACTAGGGCATCTCTGCAAATCTTCCATTTGGCTTTTGTAATCAGTTTCTTGATTTGATGTATATGAAAACTCAAAATTCTTAGTTAACAGGGATTTATAGAGCCATTTCCTAAAGTGAAATTGAACCTTATTAGCCAGTTCAGGCTTTCAAAAATCAGACTGGACAAAGCCCTGAGTAACCTGGCCTGACCTCACAGCTGACGTTGTTTGGAGCAGGGTATTTGGCTAGATGCCCTTCTGATGTTCCCCTTCAATCCATGTTATCCTGTGAATTTGGTATCAGATCCTTTTCACTTTTAACAGTGGATTTTAAAAAAGCAAGTTCCTTGTGAACCAGTTTTAGGATTAATCTCGTTAACAAAGCTTCATTTAAAAGGGATTAATCTTAGTTACATGCAATATTCCCTTGCCTCACAGCACAAGCCTAACACAAAAAATAGCAAGTTACCTAGCTCACTGTGTAGCAGCGCTGGTTTCTTATTACAAAGATAGCATAGTGAGAGCTACATGAAAATCTTTGCTGCCTCCAAGAGGCAGGGGGAGGAAAATAAAGTAAATCAGTACTCATTAAAAACCACCAAAAGCTGTCCAGTAGTAAAACACACATAGGCTAAAATAAAACACACATGGAAAGCACGATCAAGATCCTACACAGCATAAGGAGGATTTGTTTAGGTTACAGAACAGCAAAGACTCATTTAGTCTTCCTCACAGCTTCCAGAGAATGTTTCTAATAGAAATTTCCTGAGTTTTCAGGTACAAGAGAACTGTTAGGGTGAACAGGGAGAAAAGGAAGGGAAAAAGATGGTTTGAGATTACATTGCCCCTTCACAAAACAAGTTAGACGTACACAATTTTGTGAAGGCGAGTTTTTAAGACACTGAAACTCAGAGTCTCTGCCCTTTGCTACTATGTCTCTACAGTAAAACTGCAGAAAACTACATTGTTAGTGCTAACACATCTTCAATGGTGATCTGGTCAGCATGAAGACTACACAAAATAGATCCAATTAATAAAGAAAACAGAATCATGGAATAATTTGGTATGGAAGGAACCACTCAAAGCAGGGCAACTTAGGGCAGGTTGCACAGGCCCTTTGTCCAATTGCATGTTGAATTACTACAGCGGTGGAGATCCCACAGCCTCTCTAGGCCCTTGATCTGGTGTCTGACTGCCTTCATGGTGAAGCTTTTTCCCCTCAAAAAGATCTCACCAGAATTCCCTATGTTGCAACTTGTATCCATTGCCTCTTACCCTATGCAGGATGAGAGGAGCCTGGCTCCATCTTTGCCACACTGTCCTAAGTAGCAAGACAGCCAGCCATCAGGATTCACCTCCTCCCCTGAAGCCTTTTTCTCTCAAGTCTCACGTCCCAGCGCTTCCCCATACACCCAGCCTCCCAACACCGGGTGTCCCAAAACAAAGCAAAGAGAAGTGATCTTTAAGTCAGCTTGTTTAGAATCAGGGACTGACTTTTGCCGATTTTGAAAGAGCTGACAAAGGAGCACTTTTCCTGCATATGCTGGCAATAAATAATGGTGGATATGATGCTGAATGATAAAGTGTATCCTTCCCAATTCTGTGACACTAAATAAAATAGCTTTTAAGATGAGTCTAAAGCTTCCTGTATAAATTTTTTTGAGGAAAGTGCTTCTCTCCCTTATTCTATTTGTAGTTTAAGGAAAAAAAGTGCTTTGATTTAATCAATATAGTGTTTTTTTTTTTAAACCTTTGGCTGTCTTCCAAAGTAATTTATATATTCAGACTGGATTCCTTATACTTTGAGCAGCCTCCTAATGTATACAATTAGCCTGTCTCGAAGAGTCAGGTGTACTCACTGAACGCTTTTTGACAGATGGTTTTGGATATTCACTTCAGATGCATTATTTGCAGGAAGGGAACATGGTCTTTCCCAGACAGCAGTGAAGGGAAGCTAAAAGAATTCTGTAATCAGAAAACTCTTCAAATACCCACTGTAATCAAATGGTAGTAATTTTTGGCTTAAGTTCTGGGAAGATCTATTCACCCACAAGCTTATCAAGACGTATTCCCTCAGAGTCACTTATCTTCCTGTACAAAAGCTGTATTTGGCAGATTGTGTTTCTTATTTGCATCAACTTGTATCCCCAACTAAGTTGTTTTTTTTTTTTTTTAACTAAACAGTTTGAGAGAAAAAAAGCTCTGAGAATTCATACTATATCAAGATCAATTCATGCCACTTACAGGTCATGTTGCAGTATAGTGTAAAAAACAACATAAAGTAAAACATGTTGGCACAGCAAAAAAAAAAAGCTTAATGACCTGTTCTAAGTGAAAACTTTCTTCTTGTTTAGACTTTTCAATAATCTCAAGGCCTTTTTTACTTGGGAAAGCAGGCACAAAAATTGTGCTACAGGAGAATGCATACTGCATAGCAAGCTAGTACAAGTTTGAAAGCCATTCAGCAGCCATAGGCTAGAAATGTCTGATGTCACAGATTTAATTCTGTATCTTATATTAATGCAAAAAAAATCCAGGCTCTATACTATGCACAGCAATGCTTGGAATTTCTCCCGCATATGAGCAATAAGTTATCTACACCTCAATCAAGCAAAAAAAGCAATACAACGACTACAACATTTCAAGCATAGAAAAATCTACATTAAGAGCAAGATTTAGATGGTTATGATCAGTAGTTTGCCCTTAGTAACAGCTTAACCATCACTAGTTCTGAAAATTAGGTGACTTAAAACCCCATGTCTGCTTTTTCAGACATAGAAAATTAAATGACTCCAAACATCAGTGGAACTCTGAGTTAAAATCAGTACATTTGTTACAGGTTGGGGAACTGAACAAGTCACCTGCCTTGTATTAGGCAGCCAGAAGCCTTCAGTAGTAGTTCAATTCCTAGCTCTGGCCAGTAGGACACATTGTCTTATGTGACAGGGAAGATGGTAAAAAGTATTGGATGTAATAGTGAGTTGTGGCTTGATCATAAGGAGCAGGTCACAATCTCCATGCCTATTAAAATCTTTCAGTTTTCAACTACATGAAGATGGATAAGGAATAGAGGCAGCTTTTAAGAACAAGACTGAAACTGCTCAGAGATTTGCTTCTTACCTACTGTATTCCTGTTGCCTCCCCCCACTCCCCACCATGTGCCTGTAAAGATGAACTCACTATCATTGCCATTGCCTTTGCTGTGACTTTTGCATAGCAAGACACAATCAAGGGCTCTAATTAATCTATTCAAGTTTAGCTAATCCTTTCATTGGATTTTCCTGACAGCTTCTACCCCATTGAATCTGTGTGTGGAGAGCAAGTTCTTTTCATTAGTATATAAAAGGAGGGATGGTATTGGTTTACTGGTCAAAGGATAATTCTTCTACAACAAGCTCAGTCTTTTGTGTCTTACATGCACCGAGGAAAACTGCTTTATGCCACCAACAGAATGTTTTATTTTTGTTTGTTTTTCAGTTTGAAGAAAAAAGTACACATTTGAAATCAAAGTCACTTCTTACTCTTGGCCACATGTTTGTTACAGTCAGCTCAGTGAAATGAGTAAGTCTAAGTTATCCTCAAAATTTGTTTTGGCTAGAAGCCTGCCGTATGTATTGGGCACATCTCCCTCCTTTCTCACCAGGCCTAGAGATGTCAGTTACAAGGCCATTTCAGCATATTCCACTCCCTCCCCACCTCCCAGCTGCCATTCACAACAGTATTGGACAAAATATTTCTAAAAACCACAGGTAGATGAATGATATTCCTGGAGAGAACAGCAACTTGGGTCTTCCTAAAACTGTGAAGGGAAAAGAGAATCTGTTTTATTGATTACTAAGAGCAAGTTAATAAAAGTTATAGAGGACTGGTTAATGGCTTCAGGTAGGTTAGCCTGACTTTATATCTTAGTCTGTCAGAATCAAAGTGACACAGCAGAATTTAAGCAATACATTAGCTGGCTAACTAAAAGATTTAGATGGGAAAGTTAGTTGTGCTTCAGAAGTGATTTATCATTTCACACACGCAGCTGCAGGGAAACTAAAGAGTTAACTGCATGTATGTAGGGAATATCTAAAACCCCTGAAGTATGCATTAGAACTTAAATAATGTATATGTTTTGAACATAGAGGAGTTTAACAATATTTTAATACTCTTTCCATGGGAAACATTACAAGGATGGGGAGGAAAGCCAGTCATTTATAGAGCTTGAAGTTTACAAATAGAAATTAATAGTCAAGAGAAAGAGGTGCAAGTTCTTACAGAAGCACAGTAGGTGAATCAATAAGCAATAATTTGGCTTTGCAAATTATCAGAAGAGTTCTGACATGACCCAAGTTGCTCACAAATGAATTCTCAATCTAGATATCAAGCACTTGATTAAGAGAAAGAAATAAGGAACAGTCTCAACATTTACAGACTGAGCAATTTCTTTACTCCAAAATCCTCCTTATGCATTATTTTATCGTGAATCCACAATTTCCTGTTTGATAACCTCTCTCATTTCTAGAAGAGCATAGCGACATTACTGAACCTACCTAGCAATGCAGTTTGTACTGACAGACCACATGCTCTTCTTGACAGCTCAGTTCTGGTGGGAGCAAGAGGTCAAGTTAAGAATCAAAAACTGACTGTGTACAGCCACTGATTTTAAATGCTGGTGTGGCCTGTAATGTATTAAGGCTCCCTTAGAGATTTAAACGACCACCAAGCTTCAGCATGCAACATCTGTTGGGATTAACATGCACACATCAGCTTCATAAACAGATGTTGTCCTGAAGGGAACCAGACCGTTATTTGACACCACAACATTGTAAGCTACCTCATCAGGTGACAAAATTTCCCTCCAGCAAGGAAAAGATGTACAGAAATCACTGAAATAAATTCTGCCTAGGAGAGGTTGGACAGAATTTTAAAGCAAATTTAAAACTTTGCAACACATTCTGATCACAGGAGCATAACTGAACTGTGGAACAATACTCCACAGTTTGTGAGGGAGGAGCAGAGAGCAAGCAGCAAAGGCTAGGAAAAAAATGTTAATATGCGCTCAAGTCACACTACGCAGCAATTGCTGTTTGTGTCCTGTATTTGTATGTTCCCATACTTTTTTCTAATGACTTCACTAGTATTTATTTGAATACATATAATCAAGCCTTTTGGTAGTTTGGTTTTACTAAGACTCCCATTCATAGAATGGTCAAAGGAAGAATCAGTCATAAAACCCATTCAAAAACAATTCATCTTTGAGGGCTTCCATACAGCACACAGTCTGTCTCCCATAACAGTTCTTGAACCTGAAACTTGCAATTCAATCCCGTATACTTTTTCGCAGATGTGAGTAACAGAAGTGCTTCTGCAAGGCTGACGTGCTTATGAGTCATTCTACTACCTGCAGCAGGCTTAACTGTACAGCTACTCAGGCAATGAATTACTGTTATTCAAAGGTATAATCTCAACTTCAGGATGGACACATAGTAGACTAAATACTTCAGGCTTTATTTTTTCCTTTCCTTCCAAGTGTTATAAAAAGCTAATACACAGAGCACTTGCTCCTAATAGTTTTAGATTCATTATCAGGTGCCTCAGGTCTCTTCATTCAGTATTTACCAGCATCACATGACCAGCTATTCTTGTTAGCAAGCTAATCAGGTAATAAAATTAACACAGTCTACTTTCTTTGGAGAGCAAAGAAAAGAAAAAAAAGCTGAATGAAACATCAGGTCTTGCATTCTGATTGAGAGAGTCATATCAAACCACAAAGCCCAGTGTCAAAAGAAGTACAGGTACATCAAACCCCTCAAGCTCTTGCACAGCATGCATCACCCCCACCAGATTTTTATTGCCAAAGAGGAAGGGGGAGAGGGGTTAGAAACAATGGAAGTGTTAATTAGGCTAAAATCCATGTTTTTGAAGTCGTCTAGTCCAGAAAACAATGAAATAGGACTTCAAAATTCACCTAGTCTCTCTCTAGACCCACGTATTTGGTAAAATAAACTTATTTCCTGGAACTCCTACAATATCTAGATTAGCTCAAATACATGCAACTTTACTGCTGAGAAGCAGTTTAACAGTGTTTTGTAGTTCACAAGACTGTAGAAACTGCAGATTCCCAAGCTGAATCTCATCTTTTGCTCTTGTTCATGATTTAAGGTTGGTAGAAGAGAATTTTCACAGTAGATACTGCAACTACTTGTTGGACAACTGTGGAAGACGTATTCCTAGAATAAAGCTTATACACAGTGGACAAATCCTGCCCCTCACATAGTTATTCTAACTGCTGCAGAAGTTGTCTAAATGCTACTAACATCACCCTCTGCATTCAAATATGACCTTTACCAGTCAGGAACAAAAGAATGTTTTAACATTAGAAAAAAAGGGAGCATAAATATTGGATAATTCTATTAATATAAGGATTGACTGTGCTGTTAGAAATACACTCTGATTAAAATCAGCGAATTCAACATACAGACAAGTATCAGTTACAAATGCCTTTGCCCTAGGAGGAAGACTACAGTACTCTTTCTGCTGTAATCATGCAAAAGTCTCAAATTCAATTATTCATACCTCTATTTATAATAGAAAAGAAATTTAGCCTTCAAGTTCCAAGCAGACAAAGATTAAGCTTTATTTTGGTGGTGGTCCTGAAGAACATACTCACATTTATTAGCTTGCCAAGATCTTTGTAACAAAACACCTGCACAGTTATCTAGCTAAGGATTTACTATTCACCCAGGTCAAAGATTTCACCATTTATCTTCAGCAAGTTGAGTTTCCTTTCACTTGCCTGGACATGAATATAACCAAGAAACAAAAGGTTTTGTGGGGATTTGACAAGCAGAGTTAAAGCTGCTATTGTGAGTCCTAATTATGATTTCACATACATGCTCTCTAGGCTTAACAAGAGTACAAGTCTACAGATAACAGTTTATTACTCAAATATCTGTGTGAAGTCAACTATGGCAGCAAAGTCATCACAGCTCCATAATCCAATGGCCATTCTGTTCTCACTGAAGTATTGTATTTATGAGCAGTAATATTTCTAAAGCAGAATCTGAATTAAAAGATTATTACATACCCTTTTAAGTAATCATTTCCCTTAATTTACCTAGCTAAAGACACTAAGAGAATAAGTTTCATGGATTAAAATGTAAGAGTCAAAACATGTTTGCAGAAGTTCTTGACCAACCTTTTTTTTTTTTTAAACTAAGGGAACTTCTGACATGTAATTTAACCTGTTACACCTTGAGGCACTATCTTTCTTTGAAGTCTTCACAATACAAGATCTGTTCAGACTTGCAGAGGAAGCTCTTAGCTGTAGTAGCCACAGTTCCAGCCACTGTGAATGAGAACACAACAGAGGCAGGTTAAAAACAGATTCTGAGGCACCTGATGGATAAACAACTCCTCTTTTTCCTCTTGAGAGGCAGCACTAGGTTGTTTGCTATTTAGATACCTGAATAGCTTATATTGCAGTAATAACATGAAACATAACTGTAAGAGACCCACTAAATCTAGTTACCACACCCCAAATGAATGTTCTGATTATACAGAAAGTTTATGGATCAACAAATTCTCTTAGAACAGTTACTATGATTTGGTTGGAATTAAAGGGCTACTTTTTTAAAAAAACAAAAATACAAGCAAGAGAACCTTGGCATAACCTTCAGAATATGCAAAACTTTAAGCAAGTGTGTCTATGTTAAAAATATTGCGCCACAAGAAATAGAGGTGAGCTCTTTTCTAAAGAGGATTGAATTTTTCTGCCTGTACTTTGTACTAAAATGTTATGGAATCTTACTGCTTTAAACTGAACTAATTATAGCTTTTTAACACACAGTTCTCTAACACACAGTAAAGGTTATCTTTCACAGGTTATCTTTCTAGTTAAAATAAAGGCAATATTTGCAGTAATAGATCTTTCCTTAGACCAGCTGACATAGTCTAACCACAGACAACTTTCGGACTCGGAGTCTCTTTACTGGATTAATTCCCATAAGACTGTTTAACTGTCATTCATCCCCAAACTGCAACTATTTGCCCATAAAGATTTCTCCCTATAAACCTGAGAGCAACACAGGGAACAATTTCTCTCTCCTTTCCTGGAAGCTCCTAAGAAAGGTTCAGAGACAAGAAGAGACAAGATCTATAGAAGCACTCACCTACAGATTTTGGCAGGTCAAGTGACTTGCCATGCAGCAGGTTCTCTTGCCTTTTTTTTTTTTTTTTAAAAAAAGTAGCCCTTTAATTCCAACCAAATCATAGTAACTGTGTTCTAAGAGAATTTATTGATCTGTAAACTTTCTGTATAATCAGAACATTCATTTGGGATGCGGTAACTAGATTTAGTGGGTCTCTTACAGTTATGTTTCATGATATTACTATAATATAAGCTATTCAGAAGACTCAATCAGCAGACAAGAGGAGTAGAAGGGCAGGCTATACAAATGCCTGAACTGCTGATCAGAGTTTCTAGAAACAGAAAAAATTGGGAAGGACTCACCCCGAGCAAGCCCCAGAGGGGCTGCAAGTCAGCAGGAAGAAGCTTACACAGAAACAGTTTTTAACTTCCCAGAAGTTAGGGGTTCCCACATCCCTTTTTTAATAATTAAGGTGAAAGCAACAAGTAAGCACGCACAGAAGTTATCCCCCCAGAACAGGAGGTACTGCAGCCTGACAGAATCTTTCTGTATCTGATTCCTGAGCCAGATAAGACGACAGAAAGTGCAAGAACCCAACTGAGCATCCAGTCAACTTCTCTGCTATCCAAGACTTTGCTCCCTTTCTCCATACTTGGCTTTAAAAGGGGGAAGACTGAGAACTCTTCAGGACATGAAGAAACTTTAAGCAGGCAGTACAAGGAACAGAGTTAGTCCTTGCAACTCACAGTAGCTCACTCCATTTTCTACAAAGCCTTCCATCTTCAAAAACAATTGTCACCACTCTGCTTTAATGAGTGCTGCCAGCCTTGCATTCAACTGTAGGCAAGGAAAAGGGCATGAACAGTTCTCACCACTTCTGAAAACTCTCACATTTCTGTGGTCTGTTAGTCTTACAAGACTAACAGTGTAGTATATTTTACTGGGTAGGACACACAGAAAGCAAAATAATCATATCAAGCTCCACTGACCTTCTCACAAGCGTTTCAAAGCTAAAATTGAAGAGACCTGAGAAGCCAAGTATTTTACTCTTCTCCTAATGAACACAAATTTCCAAACAGCTCCACATGTATGAATTTGCAAAAATTTCCTCTAATAGCAACTCAGGTTAAGTACTACCTTTAATGCTGCCATCCAGAGGCAGCATCTTAAAAAGCATCTATGTTTAGATTTGGCAAGTACACCTCCTGGTAAACAGTGCAAGCAGAGAGCACTAAAGACAGAATGTAAACTACCAGGTGGTCTTCTAGCCCAGTTCATCTCCAAGTTCATCTCCAAGAACTGACAGATGCCAAACATCACATTTCCCTCTTCAGCAGGCAGCGCAGCACCTGCATGAACCTCTAAATAGACAGCATTAATAGAGAAACACTCTAAACAAAGTAACTCTGGTTGGCTTTTCAGTTTTGGAATGGGAAGCTTTGGGGATGGAGAAGTTTTATACCACCTCTGTAGGCAGTCCACACTTCACTACGGTTCATTTCAGTTCTAAATGCTGAACTCAGAATGCAAGCCATCCTCTAGCTTTTACACAGACCATAACCAAACTCCTTAAACAAGTACATAGCAAGTTAGAGGAATGGTTTGTTTTAAACATGGCTCCATCTTTGCCTGTCCAGTTACACATTTCTGCAACTAACACTAGCACTGAGACACAAGCATTAAGTACCTGACATTCAGTCAGTGGCAGTATACAGTAAGCCACTTTGCTTTTCAGGAAGTCTCAGTTTTACTTGAATTTTACACACAAGTCTCTAATCTTTAGCCTCTTGAGGCTTCCTGATTTTTTCCAGCTGCAAATAAGAAGTGCCATATGGTACTCATTACAGGTTAAGATTTACTAGTCATTTAGGACCTTTCCCAAGTGACAGGTGTTAGATGTTGCCACTTTCTATAACCATATCCAAATGTAACACAAACCTAGACCTAACTGTCAGCTAGGCTTGCAAGCCTCAGATATGCTTGCAAGCCAAGTATTATACAGTCATAACGCCACTCATTCTGGCAGTCTGTTTTTAATCCTTTCCTGGTTAAGGAAATAGAATAAAAATAGAGGCTCCAGACTAATTCCAGAGAAAATGTCCTGTTCCTCACCTTCATCCATATAATATGCAACAGAGGAAGCTTCAATTCCTGAATCCTGTTAATGAATGTCAGTCATTTGTCACTGACAACTGCACCTTCATGTATCAAGTGCATGAAGCAGACCACACAAGCACAGAAATCCACTTCTTCTGAGAAAGAAGAGACAAAATAGAACAGCATTTCAGATTAATCCAATCCCACTGTGGTCTATTTTGAAACTACTGAAAGCTCTCAATTAATACCAAAGATTAAGCAAGTATACATGCTAAAAAGAATAGTAGCTGTGCACAGCAATATCACATTGAGATGTTATCCGAAGAAGTACACACCCTCTTAACTGTCAGAACAAGACCTAACTCACTTAAGGCTTGATGGGTGTCTGGGGGATTTTTTGTGGTGGAGGTGATTATCAACTCCATTCTCCTTCAGTTCTTGGACCAAGTATCATAGCTCCAAGGTTCTTCTAGTTAAAGCTATTTTATCATTTGTTTATGCCTGTAGCATCAGCATACTCTGCGTGCACGTTTTAATATCTGAAGATAGCACTACAGACAGCGCTTTCTCTGTATTGCTCAATACTAATATAAAAAAGCTACTCTCCAGCCTCAGGTAATCAAAACTGAAAAAGTAAGTGTCACTGAAGAGGGCCAAGTTAAACAAGGAAGCAATGAAAACAAAGCAATTGTCCTAACAGTGTAAGTCAGAGGTACTTCCAAAAGAACAGAGCATCAGGACCTGATGAGTTGGGAGGCCCTTTTCTTTTATCCATATGGGTTCAGCAATCCCTAAAGCTGATAAAAGTTAAATATTTAGTGGGAGCTCTCAGATGCCTGTTCAGGAACTCACATGCTTAACTTCAGCAGATAAAGAGCTGCCCTCAGTGTTAGCCTCTCAAGTTCATGTGCTAGCAATAGCTCAGGGTCTCCTTAGAGCACCTGTCAGGTGAGGTACTTCATAGCAAGGTGCACCTTGCTATGAAAAAGTGACCTTACAGTGATATGGAGGATCACAACAGTAATTTCCCACAGAGACTATTTCACAGGGGCAAAACAAAAGGGGGCCTGAATGTATTTTATTGCCTTTAAAATGCTCGAAGAGACAGCTGCAGGCTAGTGCTAATAGATCATTCTATCTATCACACACAGATCTTAGATACTCAAACTTGATTAGAAGAAATAGATTTCATTCCCTTACACCAGAGAAATTACGTCTAGAGGCTATACATTACATTATCCTGAGAATCATTACATTTGGTTTGCACTGATCATCACTAAACAGAAAGCATGCCCTGGGAATTAAGTCGCACTTGTCAGAGACTTGCTACATTAAAAAAAAATTTTGAACCCATGCCAAAGAACTAGCTAAAAGGACCATAGATAAGATCTTTACAAAAAGCATTGAAAAACCAACAAGTTTTTTGAAGTATTAACATTGTATCAGTAGTAGGAAAGGCGAAATACATTTGATCAGTGCTAGAGGAAGAGCGTGCAGAGGGAAAGGAAATGCACTTTATATTTTTGTTTCAAACAGAAGCTGATGTCTAAGCCTATTACAATAATCTCTTCTGTATTTTCTCTATTGCCCCCTCCAACCATAAAAAGATTTTTTTTTAAGAAACAGTCACCATGGAGTATTCCTCCCGATAGGTTCAGTAATGAAAACATTTCAGTAGAATATGAGTACATTAAAAAAAAGTACCAGATAGTACTTTACTAAAGACACAAAATGTGTAACCCAAATATTCCTTTTCCAAAATAGTTAGAGGGATACCATCCACTTAAAACTTACATGCAAAATGTCACTTTAATGGATGCTGTGTAAAAAGTTGAGTACTATTTGTTTGGGGAAGGGAAGAAGTCTTCAGCAGTAGCATTAAGCTTCTCCTTGCTTTGACACATGTAAATTTAGTTATTGCTTTCTCCAAAAATTGACTTTCTTCACAGTCACTCTCTGGAGGTTACTCAGTAGAAAATTAACCACAACTAGCCTGAAGTATTCTCGTTAAGGTGATTCTCTGACTATGTCTGAGGATGTCAGTAAGCTGTCTTCCTTGCAATTTTGCACTAAAATGCTGTCAGTTTAAAAAAAGTGGGAGTAGGCAAGGAGAGAGCACACATGGTTCCGACACCCTATCACAATAATTAAAGTGAGGAGATCCATTCATAGGAAATAGCCCTCAAGTATTATTAAAACTCGAGATGCAGTTCAGTCTGAAGCTTGGCAGGAGTAAGAAACAGCCCCTGGCATTTGTACGCATTCCAAAACAAAAAGTCACTTTCTCTAAGGGAAAGTGTTCCCTGAGGCACCCTGTTTTAGGGAGTATACCAACTCCCACAAGTGCTATTTGGAGCTGAACATATGCCAAGAAAATAACCTGCTGCAAGCTTGTGATATATGCTCTGCATCCTGCAGTAACCAGTAGGTTAATTACAAGCACTCAATATGGAGCACTTCGACAAAGTTTTAACTGTATTCCTACAGCAAGCAAGGTTTGGAATAGAAGATACTGTTGCAATGTCCTTTTAGTCTGCAACTATCAGAAGAATAAATAGAGAACTTGAAAGACAGCTCTGCTTTGAGCAAGAGGTCACCTAATCTAGCCTCCAGAGCAGGAGGATTATACTTCAAGTCTAAGTTTTTTCGTGATTCTAAAATAAATGACAAGCTTGGAATTTTAGCACTTCTTAATTTTGTTCTCTACATTTAAGTAAAAGTATTCAGAGAATCCAACACTGGTTTTGTGGTGGGTTAACTGGCTGGCTGCCAGGTGCCCACCAAGCCGCATTATCACTCCCTCTCCTCAGCTGGACAGGGGAGACCCAATAGAGTTTTCTACACTTACTCTCTCCAGTCAAGCATAGGAGAAAACAGTAAAGTTACTAAAAGTCTCCAGCTCTGCAAAGCTGAATGGAATACAGAATCAGTACTGAAAGAACTACCAAGGTACAACTGCAGCTCACCTTTCAGATATCAAGTATGTCAACCATTTGATCAGTATCTCTCACCACAGTATGAAAAATGAAATAAAATGCTTGGTCTGAATCAGACAGCCAAAAAGCTAGAGAAATTTGTCCAAAGATTACAGCATTTTGAATATACACACTCGTTTAGAGAGGAGTTTTCTTTTCCCGGAAGACAGCATGACAGCATTCTGACATGAGTAACTGAAGCTTCTTAGGCAGCATATTTATGATGACCAATGAAAACTGCTGTGCAAGCGCAGCAAAATCTTGCATGACTGAAGAATATTTTTCCAGACTTCATTATCAGTTTGTAATGATTAGCATTCAGAAATTCATCTTTACACTTTAAACATCCACCTTCTGTATTTGTCCTCTGAACTCTTTTAGCAACTGGCAATAATACAGTATTTATTTCATTCCAGAATCAGTGTTTGATAACTTAAGAGTTTGTCTTAAGCTTAAGGGCTTCCTTGCTGTTTTAAATAATCTTCTACCAAAATTATCAATATATTCCTTTCTGCCATCAAGACAAAAAAGTCACTGAAAAGCTTACAATGAAGTTTAGGACAATACATTCACATCATCTTATTGATGTGAAACAAATTTGCTTAGTCTGGTTTAAAAAGAAGAAAAAAAAAAAAGTAATACTATTTCTGTCACTGCCATGACTGGCTGTGCTGTTCCTCCACAATTACTTCTGTAGTATATTAGCAATGCAAGGTTCTTTAGAGAGACCTGTTTGATTATTCTCATTCTTAGGTACAGTATGCTGATGTTCTAAAAATACACATTTTCCGAGCATGACTAGACCTGTCAACAAGCATTTTCTCATTCAAGCCTAAAGTTAAGGAATTTTCTAGGTTCACTTAGGATACAAAAATTCATACTTTAGGTGTAGATGTTTTAACACTTTGTTACTAGTATTGCTTTAAGAGTTTGAAAGCTTTTAGAACAGAAAAGATACTTCCAAGATTTTTGCACATGTGCATGCCTGGTGGAGGAGTGTCACCAATTCTATTGCCAAGAAGTTTCCAGAAACTCCTGGATCAGCAGCTAAATGACACTACATAAACACTTTCCCTTTAGCCAAAAATACAAACACCCTCTCCCCGCCCCAATATCAACTTTTGTATCAATGTTTTCACTGTTTGCCTGGGCAGACTCTGGGCACAGGCTTGTAGAGATTTTCATGGCACTACCTTCCCCATTAAGAAAGGGCCGAATGAATATTGGAAGTTAAGCTGATTGTCAAAACAAAAAAAACACTTGAGCCTTGCAACTTTCCTTATCCTCTCTAGATTTTCTCCTTGTTGTCTTAAATATTTAATGACTTCAGAATTAAAAAAAAAGTAGTGGTTTTGCTGAAACCTCAAGGTTTTGTCCTCATGTCTGACTACACAGTGACTGGATAAAAAGAGATACGAGAAGTCGAATATAAATTCTCATTTTCCAGTGAAGAAGCCTCCTTTTCCATCTGAATACCTTTGCCCTTTAAGGTTGAATATACAAGAGAAGTGTTCTTAAACTAATTCAGAATAAGTATTTTCTCTGATTAAGTCAATTCACATTGTCTGAATGACAGCTACAAGTTACTTTGCCTTTCAGAAACAATGGCTTCTGCTGTCATTCTGCATAACAGGTTTGTTCAAAGTAAGTTGACTCAAGAAAAATCACTGCCCCATAAAAAGGATTATTTTTAAAAGGTTTTTAAACTGAGTTCATAAGCTCCTTCACCCAAACATTGTTTTGTCAGGAAATCAAACTTTCTGGGAGCTGAAGGCTTGTCTAGCCTTGCCTGCAGGTCACGTTAGTTTTCATTGCTTTAAGTAAAGCCATTTAATTGTGGTTTTTAATAATTGCTACTTTAATTCAAGGTGTAGAAAGAGTGCAGTTCATTGCCCAGGGTGGTCGTTTTCTTCCTATCGGACACCTGTAGGATTTAAGTGCATAAAGAGAAAGGTTTGCTTCTGAAGAATCAATGCTCTATTTAGTAGACACAGACTCATGCTAGATAGTCTCTTCTTGAGTTGTCAATATATTTCTTCCTTAATGAAGGAACATTAGCCTTCATTGCTAACAAGGTGAAGGCAAAAAACCAATCAAATGCAAGTGTTGAATTAATGATTGCTTAAGCTTAACAGCTTTATGTAATTAATAACTATAGCTTGTTATATTTTCACCCAGAATGCAGTTAGAAAGGCTAGTAACCAGAATGGACATTAATAAATTAATTATTCTGAATATACTGTAAACTTTTGACATTTTTCAGAGTTCTGGAGAAATAATAAGTAGTCCAGTACAGGGTAACTCAGGTTATAAAATATAAAATGCAACATCTCTGACACATCTACAAGCTCCTGCCCTTCCACTCAATGCTGCCAATCCTCTAAGGTACTTGAAGTTCCTGAAAGACTTTAAGTAGAAATAGGAGTCTGTCAAAAAAACAAAACCACCACAAAACACAGTGTTGATATTCAAAGTTCACAGCCTTTCTCTCAGTACAAATGTTGGCAAATTGGTTCACTTTATCACTATGGTTGTCAAATAAAGCCAAATTTTACGTTTAGCACATTAAAGTTCTTGTATTTTTGTCTAGCCCAGTAACCACACAAAAAGGCAGTTAGTCAAACTAAAAACTAAGCTAGAAAGGAAAGTCTGTGTAGTTCTGCTTAATTTTCTATTTTAAAGTACTAATAAGATATTATAACTTACGTAACTTAAAGCAGTAGTTCCTAAAACACTCTGAGCTGAAGGACCTCTATAAAGCTTTACCTTTATCATGAACTGCTCTACCATCTCAAGCTCTTAAATGAAGCCATTCCAATAGAGCTCTGCCAATTACTTGCCATGGCTCTCAGCTGAGCCTGTGAAGCAATCAGCAGCATCTTATCTTAACCTCATGCAAGAGGCCCACACAGACCAGTCAGCCTTCGAGTTCTTCTACCAGAGCCAATAAGGCAATGGAGATGACAACTACATCTCCAAATACAACACAAGGATGAGAGACACAACTACTGCAGTGGAGAAAGAGATGGAAAGAGATGAAAGTCTTAGTTTCATACCAGTGAAGCATTTTAACACAAACCAAGGACTTTCTATGCTCATCGTTCCTTCCAGAGAAGGGGTGTCTACCACATACATGCATCTCAGCTGCAACTAAGGGTTGTATAAGTCTGGTTTCTAAAAGTATCCAAATTCCCTAGGAAGCAGTACAGCATAAAACCTCTCTCTAAATTAATGGTATGGTTTAAAACTAAGATTCATATTGATAACAGCTAAAGTCAGCCCTAGAATAAACACACTTTCCAATATGTTTAATGTATTTCAGCAGAAAGTGCCGACACTGGCAAAAAGACTTGCTAGCCTGTTTTCAGCCAGGGAAGTGAATAGAGCTTTGCTTATCTCAGGGAAAGTTAAGAGGGAAAGCAAGCTTTTCAGCAGAGCTGCAGTAGCAAAGCTTATGTAGCATACAGTGGGGTCATATTAGACTACAGTAGGACAGTTTTGCAGGCTAGCTATATGCCTCAATAAAAAGCTATTCTCTACAAAATGATTCTATTTTACTTTTGGTTCTAGTTTAAGTGTGTTGCACACAGATGCCTTTTACAGTGCCAGGAGAGGGATGAGACTGAAATTCAACTCTGACATTTTAATTCTCTGTAGAGATTAGGTAAAAGAAACAAAATACAGATGAGACTAAACTATTTTCCTTCCCCTCTAAATTGGAGAAGGAGACAAAGACAGAAATCCAACAACAGAGCTGCAGTAACTAAGACCCTTGAAGGCTATCACCTTCAAGTCAGCTGAAATCCATAGCTTTAGAGTTCCTCTCTTTGAGTCCCAAAACACACACTTCAGGTGGAAAAAACCTCAGTATCAATATTGCCACTACAATTTATTTATCTTTTGTTACATTATAACAGAATAATACATATACAAACACTGCATAAGACACCCTCCACAAAAGAGGAATACAAAATTAAAATTCGGAATGCTGCTCTCCTGACAGCTTAAGAGATGGCTTCTTGACTAGTTGCAACTAAAAAAAGCATTTAAGTAAATATGAACCTTCCAATTCACAATTTAACTACACAATTATTAATTTTTGACTACAGGA